>NC_064648.1:165404514-165719459 GCF_023864345.2 Schistocerca serialis cubense
ATATACTGACCCCGCCAACGCACAGAATGTTACACTTCTTATTTTGTTATATTTTGCTGATTACTAAGTGGCTGTATTCGTTAAGCTGTTGTAATTCGCGGTGCTGCTTCGATTACCTCGTTCTCTTCCTGAAACACAAGTTTCGACACGGCAGTGCTGTTGAGACGTGTGACGCGACGTTCCTTCGGAGGTGCGCGCCACTCCAAACGGCCACAGCGGAGGCGCAATGGAATACACGGAGGGTACCCGCAGCTGCCGCTACGGAACACTCGTCAGCTGTGTAATAAGACTGACGACAGTGAGGATATCTGTTGCACCGGGACTCGAACCCGGGTCCGCAGCTTTACACCAGCGCCGCCGCTTTGGCCGCCCGCGCGCTGCCCACGGCCACACTCGAACTTCCGTATCATACGTCGTCGTTCCTGCGCCACAACCTGTGCTGGTAGACACGTTACATAAGTTTCCCACACAGTAGGGGAGAGGGACGTTTTAATCGAAAGTCGCTGCCTGGTGTTGGCGTGTGAATGCGATCCTGCAGCGGCTGTGTTTCCGAGGAGAACGGCGCAACGTTCTCTTTGACGTACGTGCGTCTCCCAAGGAACATTCGCTCTTCTTAACCGCACAGGCGTGTATGTATCTGCAACTGTTGTAATATTTTACGGCACGAAGAGGATGAGAATGATGTAGTCAGAATTGCAGTGTTATTTAAGCATCAAAAGATGTAAATTAGGCTGGCGAGACTGCGAAACTCGTTACGTGATGTACAAGTTGAACTTTTCACCGAGGATCGAAGCGGGACTATAAAAGGGCGGCAGCCGTCCTGCTGAAGGGCAGTGTTAGACTGTGCAGGGCAGCGCTGGTCAGAAACAGTTTCAGCCTCGAGAAGTAATTATTTTGTAGGATGTAGTTTTCGCCGACTTGGCGCAGGGATATCTCTGGTCAAAGCACTTACACTGTTTAAAATAAACTTCGTTGTATTTTTAATACTTTATTTACACAGCACAAATAAATAAAACTTTAACTGCAGTTTCAGTGAAAACGGCAGAAATCAAATCAGTAAACGTAAATTAGCAACAAAAGCAGCAACCAGCAAGCGAGCAACAAAAGAGACATAACAATGTCGTGTAGTAGACTACACAGACCGAAATAATCTACAGCACAACATTCTTTTATTCCTTTACTTGCTACTCTTAGAGATCATTTTGTGTTTAAATAATATTGAACCTAAATGTTTATTTCAATTACTAAAAAAACAATAAAGGCAGATTAAAAAATGTCACCTACAACTGACGGAAATTGAGAGGAGCTACACATTTTGCAGATTTCGAGCCGGGTGTGCATTCGAAATTATCACTGGCCGTTTTCGCCTTAACTGCGTACATGTGGTGTCTATTCTTATGGACGATATGTCCTGGCAAGCAGGAGACTTGGGTTCGAATCTCGGTCAGGCACAAATTTACAATATTCCACGTTGATGTTCATCAATGCCCACTCGCAGACAATATCTGCAATTTCTTTGTGACTTTCTAAATGTAGTCGTCGTGTTATTGAACTAAGATGCAGTGGCTAAAGGGCACATATTCAACGCAGTTATTGAAAGTTAAAAAAAAAAAAAGGTCAGCAAAAGGTAAGGGTAGAGATAGTCTTATTACCTTTTGGTCAAAACTCATTATAAATAAGTTAATAAATATATATCCACTTCAAGTTAAAGAAGAGATCGTGAAGGAAATCCAGACAGCGAAATCTTTCAGCTTCAATGCGGGTTCTTGCTAAGACGTTGGCGTTGTTGATCAGTCTGTAACCTGCGTGCGCTTTGTTAATAATTCAGTCGCGCAAGAACGGGCGATCAGTGTGGTTCCTGTTGGGAAATCGATAGCAGAAGCTTACCGAGTTCTTGTAACTTACGAATCAGCCCAGTTAGGCTTACATTTGCCAGATCTAATTAGCGTATCTTTTGATGGCCCTGGAAACATGCCGGCAAGTATGCTGGTCTCCAGCGGCACTGAAGGAAGAAGTACCAGAATTAATTTTCGCGCCTTGTTACGCGCATGTTTTAAATTTAGTGCTGGGAGGCGTGACTGAAAGCTGCGCTGAAGCAAAGAGTGTGTTTCGGTCCTTGGAGTCTACCAGTGTATTTATGCACGAATTATTTAAGCGCACATCTGTATGGGTGGACATAATTTTGGAATTAACAACTGGTCAACAAAAACTGAGACGATTACAGAACATCGGAAAACGGGACTGTCGGCTCAATACAGAGCCTTGGCCACTATTAAGGAGAAAACTCGACACGTCGCGCTGGTAAAAAAACTTTTAAGTGTCATATCTTCGAGAATGGAGTTCGATTTAAAGACGTCGTTGCAAGCGTAGGCACTGATGGATTCATTTTTGAAATCGGAAACCATCCTGACAACCTTTACATTCAATAAAATTTTTCACATACGAACCCCGGTAAGCCAGTATCCTCAAACCGCAACAGTACACAATCTTAAAGTTTGGGGTCTTATCAAATGTTTGGAGATAAGTTTAAAGAACCCAATTAGGTAATTTTGACGACGTTTCCAGAGCTCCAACACTGTTTAGATCCCAAGTTCAAGGATTAATGCAAATCAAAAATATTGATATCGACAAACGGCGCACGCTGCCATTACGAAGAATATCTTAAAAAATCAAAAACCACGGTGAGTTATGCCAGGACGAAGTGGCATTACTGTCTGCGGACCCAAAGAGATTCTATTCCGTTTCCGTCTACAGAGTCATTATTAACGCAGATTTAGTTAAATCAGATGCAAAGTTCAGTTGCAACTAACATTTAATGAAGACGCTCGCGTTTTTGTACCCGAAAAACTTCGATCAAATTAACAAAAATGGTTTTCCTAATGCCGCATTACAGTCTCTCGCATCAGCTGCAAATGCCGATCGAGAATTTCTGTGAAACGAATTATAATATTTCGCCAAAAGTTTTAATGAACCGTCTGAAACTCTTTGGGGTCAACTCGTTCCGCCCATGCAACAAACCGTGAATGGTTCATATTCTCAGAGGAAGAAGACGCCGATCGAAAACGGCTTGGGCCAAACTGCAAAGGACGCCATTTGCTTTTCCCGAAGAGGTTCTGACGCCTGGCGAAGTTGCGTACGACGTGCATGTAAACTTTTGCCACAGTATGACACAGCACAGCGGTACGTTGTCCAACCTGTACGTTGCTTTACTGTGTAATACTGACAATTTCGTTGACGCAAGTGACTTCCGAAAGTCGATTTTCAGTGCACCGAAGCGCTTTAAGACAAGATTTAAGTCTTCACTGGGCCGAGAACTGCTGAATTCGTTGATTATTTGAAACACAGAATTAGATCTGATCAAGGATAATGGGAATCGAATCTTTCAGGATGGAGTTGTTGACAGCTTAGCTGAAACTTCTGCTCTTTTAAAAACAATTTTTTTGATTAGGTAGCTTTTCAGTTGTTAGAAGTAATTGGAAGTATATTTACGTAATAATACATATAAATCACTGAAAGTTAATATTTAGCACATGTTGTTATTATCCGATAGTATCGCACCTACCCTTATCGCAGGCTTGCGGGGAATCACCCAGGTCCTTCCAGCCCAGGATGTGATGACCAACAAGACAAAAAGAAAGATCTAAATGTGGTCTGTAAGTCATTATCCAGCAATACAGATCTAATATTGTGGTAACTGCAGTGCGCCATGCAGTAAACAAGACTACATTACCGTATAACCGTCTGTGCACCACTAAGTGAGGTTGCATTGCGATGATTGTGTGGCAATAACAGTACGGTATTTCTTGATCTCAAGTTAGCGACGTACAAGTTTTACTTTCCGACCCTGAGAACCTTTTTCAACAGTGGATGCTATGAAATAATACTCATGAACATAACTGAAGCCCTACCGTGAGACGTAATATTTGCTTCACACAGAAAGGAATGAAATTAAAAAAGTAAAGTTTCTCAAACTTGAAAATAAATCGATGCGTGAGACCACCAAATTTGCCGAGGTGCAAGAGGTGGTTATAAATTTTAATGAATTGCTTTTAATAGCTGATTTCACATTTAAATGAGGGGATTGTTTATGTGGTCCAATATATTGAGGGTTATACAGATCTGAGTTAATGTGATGGAGCAAAGTTATTTGCACTTAAATTCAGCCTAATGAATAAATTAGTTATGTGGACGAAAATACGTTGTTATTACATGCGGCCGATGACAACATAATGTCGTTAAGTAATGCGGCGCGTCGCACTGGAGAGAGAATTTCCAGTCCAGGACGAGATTAGTAATATCGATGGGTGTGTTGATCTAAACACTGGAGATCAAGATAGTGGCCGGGGCTTCAGTGTCTGGAGAAAAGAGAGAACTGTAGTGAACGTAGTGAAGCCTAAAGAATTCTGCCACAGGGAGACAATTTTTAGTGCCTTTAGTGCTGGGATGACAGTATAGCCGTGAGCGACGAGCACAGGAAGATGGGGGTGAGTGTAATATGGAGGGCGGCGAGAGGCAGCGGCTGCGGGAGGTACACCTCACTGCAGGCAACGTGCAGTGAAGGCAAAGAAGGGAAGGGAGCGTCATTCGTGTCACGAAATTAATCTGCTTACGATTCCGGGATTCGGAAAAAACATATCGCAGAAAAACTGCTGATATTCGTAAGTCATGTATGGTTAAGGTGGCCTTTCGATCGAATATCTTACAGAAGCAACAACTTTAATAAACGACGGGTATACCAGACTTGATGTTAAGCTTTCTGAAACGTTGCTTTTTGGAATATTTAATAGACTATGCACCAATTTCTTAATTAAGGCTAAAATACACTAAGAATTTATTTTTTCAATCTAAGTAAATGTGTAAAGTAAAAAAAAGTTCACGATTTAATGTAAGGAACGTATTTTTTTTGCTGTTCTGGTAGACAAAGTTCCAGAGAAATGTTTATCTATCGAAACTGTAAAGCAAGTTGAAGGAACTGGCCGTAATTTGTTTTTGGATTACATGAAAGCAGGGCCGCGCGGGATTAGCCGAGCGGTCTGAGGCGCTGCAGTCGTGGACTGTGCGGCTGGTCCCGGCGGAGGTTCGACTCCTCCCCCGGGCATGGGTGTGTGTGTTTTGTCCTTAGGATAATTTAGGTTAAGAAGTGTGTAAGCTTAGGGACTGATGACCTTAGCAGTTAAGTCCCATAAGATTTGACACACATTTGAACATAAAAGCAGGATCTGTGAGCCCTCTATCTCTCTCGTTGGATTTCGATGGCTGTTTCGAAAATGTAAGTGTCGCTCTGTAACGTTTCGCAAATAATTACGCTAAATTAATTTCAAAAGCCGTGTTTTAATTAAGACTGTACTTGCCTTTATCATTAATTCCACTTATCAAATTATTATGCCACATTTTAGAAATCTGTGTTCTGTCGGCAACTACTTTAGAAAATTTTTATTTCAGCGTCCCAGAAATCTCTTTTACCGGTCTTACCTGTCTTTCAGTGTAATTACGCAAACTGCGTAATTTTTAGATCGATCACTGGCCCCTAAACAATGCCGTCGGTCAACGATCTCGTCGGTCTGATGCTGGTTGGCGGAATGTATAATTCCGTTATCCACAAGTAAAAATTTTCTATGCACCATTTTATCATTTTAGAAGCTTGCCACCAGTAAAAGCAATAAACTTAATATTACATTCTTTTTTAAATGCCAGTAATATTAAAATTCGATGCTGAGTTCGTTCCAGAGCCTGGGAGCTCTCTAATTACGAGAAGTTATACGTCGCGAAACACGCGTACACAATAGGTCATCCTCTCCGAGGAATCGAAGAAAAGTTTAACAGATTTAAGGGTGGGACGTAACAGGTGGAGGGAGCAGATGTAGGAGGAATTAAAAGACTGCGAACCAGAGCAGGCGGTTTGACGACGTGCTGAATGGACAAACGGAGAACTGCGGCGACAGACTGCCGCACAGCTGTGCTGGTGTACCACGGGTACTCTGAAGTCTGGTGGCAGGTGGCTGACGTCTGCTGAGAGGGAGTTGGAGAGTGGACAGTAGGGCTGGCCAAACACGACACTCGCGTTTTGTCGATAGTCTGCAGAGAATGGTGCGACATGGAGAGCCACCCAGTGGCCACGTGACATCTGACCGGTACCGTACGAGTGTAAGCATTAGGAGAGAAACTCCGAACTGTATGAGCTTGTAACCTCCCCACAAAACTCCATTATTTCACTTTGTAACCTCCCTACAAAATTCATTGCCATTTTTACCTCCCCACAAAATTTCGTTACCATTTTAGTGTAACCTCAAAACAGAAAAATTCCTAAACCTCTGAATTAAATTGTCGCTCACTTATAACCTTTCAATAATTGACTGTGAATTTAACGTGGTAAATTTTGGACTCAGCAGTGCTGCGTCATGGCCCTGAAAGATCATTCTGAATAAAAAGAGAAAAATTCTTACCTCAATGAAGTCGCCGGATAACGCATATATATCTGCTCTTACAATAAATTTTTTTTAGCACAGCCCTGTGCAATGCTGGCCGATAGATTTGTCATTTATGTAAGGAAGCAACTGATTTTTCTTTTGCAACAATCGGAATGATCATGGATTGGAGAAATTAGTAAATTCTTTAAATTGAAATGAATGCTTGTTAAAAATTACTTTATATGAGAAAGATTATTATTAGGACATTTTTTAAAACATTTACATGGGACTTGAGATAACATCAGTACATATGCGCGAGACTGCTTTTTACCTTATACAATAATACTCATGCTCCGGCATCGCTGCACCGCGACCGGCCCAGCCAACACGATACACCAGACCAGACCAGAGCAGACCGCAGACTGCAGACTAGCCACTAGCAACAACTTACAGCTACAGCTACACAGTTCCTATTCAGTCAACACTGCTCTCTGGTCGGCGATTCTCTTATACCTTGCATATCGCAGGCAGCGCACGAGCAATACATCGAAATTACATCTGCCCGGACCTCTTACAAGCTGTACGGCCACGACAAACTGACGCTCCGCTAGAAGATTTGACAGTTGCATTCTGGCCGAGCGGTTCCAGGCGCTTCAGTCGGGAACCGCGTCACCGCTACGGTCGCAAGTTCGAATCTTGCCTCGGACAAGGATGTGTGTGATGTCCTTAGGTTAGCTAGGTTTAAGTAGTTCTAAGTTCTAGGGGACTGATGGCCTCAGATGTCAAGTCCCATAGTGCTCAGAGCCATTTGAACCATTTTTGACAATTGCATGAAAGACACCAGGAAACAGTACCAAATGCTCCCGCCACAGAAACTGCTATTTTGTCTACACAAATCCGCAGTAAAAATTGTCGTAGTATATGTCTGGAAATATAAGCATTTATGTAAACTTGAGACGAAAGCGTCGCCATCTTTATTAATAGAAGATTTCATTAGCCCAAAGAATAAATTGTGTTTTCGACGTTTATTTCTAAGATTGTTTATGTCCATCAAATAATTTTAGCCGCGACACTTATGACATTTGAAGGTGGCTTAGCAAATGATAACGCTATTCGGCGTCAAATAAAGTTTTATCGGAGAGCACGGCCTACACAGCAATGAGGAGTGTCTCCTTACTGGTTTGACGGGAATCGTTCTGGTCGACACGCCGCCAGCTTCATGAAGTGACCGCTTCCAGAAGTTCGCTGTCGAGAGAGTGACATCCACGAAGAACATGAAGGCCACTCATGACGTCAGACTGCCACCCCGTGACGTGAATGTACTGTCTTCTGCATGACAAGGCCTTCACATTTAGTAATGACGCCATCTTCTGAGAGCTGCAGAAACCAAACTACTGTGTCCAGGGGCTTACTGACCTTACCGTGCCATTGGCCTGACTATTTTCCATGTTTTCCAGCATTTACATGATTTTCACTATTTTTTTGTGCTTTAAATGGTATCCCATGACAACACTCAGTTCTTAAGTAAGATGAAAACAATTATTTGGTCATGTTTTGGAGTTTATGGAGTGATGCTAGTTGCAGAATTTTAATGATGAACGTTATCGGAGAAAACTGGATGGAACGCCTTTTTGTTGGAGCTGAAGACAGTGTACGTGGTTCAGTGCCAGGTGGTTCTTTCTCCCTGTACGCACACTACGTGTCCACCTAAGCTGCGGCCCTCTGCCCCTGTGGCTGTGTCCAGACAGGCATCCAGCAGCTCGCGGTGGCGAAGGCTCTCTGCCGCTCTGGTGTCGAGGGGATGTTTACACGAAATGAGAATAAATGAATTGACGCTGCTATTGTAACGTGGCTGCGTCAACAGCACCCTCCCTACTGCACCACCTCGCCATAACTGATTATCCAACTGTGTTTCAGTTTAATCTTGTATCTCGAGTACTAAACGATAACATGTCAGGCCCGAGATCAAAGTGTTAATCGCTATGGATTTTCATACTGATCCATTTTATATCTTGTTTACTTGTTCACGTACAGCAGAAATATGGCAGATGTCTTAACACAAAACACACTGCAGGACGATGACGTGAACTCAGGGTGTGGCCACATCCGAAGCGATCTTGAGGAGGTAGTCTTCTGAAACACGAAGATGCTGCGTACACAACACCACCCAACACCCCTCTTCCGAGAGGCACTAGAACAGTAGAGGTGGTCCAGTGGTGTGCAAGAAAACAGTGCGAGCCTTTACACTGCAAATGTCGCACCGCTTACCGCTTTTACTGACAGCAGAGATGAGTAAGACACTGGCGCCCTCCGAACAAAGAACGAATAATTGAAAAAGCGTCATGCCCATAACTATGTCGGCAAATATTTCCGGATTGGTTCTACATTTGGCTCTCTCAGAGGGGCTGCCAAGGGTGTGCTAACAATGAAAAACAGAGTGTGCGGTTCCCCACGACGTGATGTCCTATGTCGGCAGTTTATGCCGCTGAAGTGCATCTGAGTTTCTGCATCTGTGTGACACAGTAATGAATTAAGGTGCATTGCCGTGCTGGAAGAACAGAAGAACATGTCCCATTGAACTTCTGAGAAGTGCTGCAGAAACAGCAGGATTAATTTTCCACGGTTTAGTATTGCCTCATCAAACACCAGATGTTTCCACAGCTTACGTTTCGCCGAAACATGGTACCCAACTGGTGATGCTTGTCGCTGCACAGGAGAACTGGGGCGTGCGTAAGAGTGTGGCGCTGTGTAACCCGGCCATAGACTGAGTGGGCGTTGTCCACCTGGGAGAACACGCCGAGTTCATGAAGTGCTGGCGGCCTCAGGAGAAGTGGGTGTATTCTACTCACTGTACAGTTCTCCGAGGGCAGTGACGTTTAGGTTAAGACTGTACGTGGGTGCTGTCACTGCCCTGCAAGCTGAGCAGCGTCTGGCCACTTCATGATGCCTAACGAGAAAAGTGATTAAAGGAGCAGTGTTCTGCTGGAAAACACGTACCCTAACCACACGACTGTAGTTGGTAGTGACTTCAATTTACCCTAGATATGTTGACGAAAGTACATGTTTAAATCCGGAGGTAAACACAGAACATCACCCGATATTGTGCTAAACGCATTCTCTTAAAATTAATTCGAACAATTACTTCATACGCCCACTCTAATGGTACACAGTTGTGCTAATACACTTGGCCTCTTAGCAACAAATAATCCAGAGATATTAATGAGCATCAAAACTGATACTGGGATTAGGTAGAAGAAGGTTGTCATAGCGACACTGAATATCGTAGCTCCGAAGTCGCCCAAAATAAACGGAAAACATATCTATTCTGCTTGATTGAGAGACAATCTCCATTCTTCCAAATTAATATTGCAAGTGTAGTTCAGATGTGCCTTGAATTCAAAGAAATAGTGTAGCCAGAAATTGAGAGATTTGTACCAAATAAATTAACAAAAGGCGGAACTGGGATCGCCAAACGTACGCAAAACAGATCGGAAGACTGTCGCAGAAACAACGAAAAAAGCAGGTCATATTTAAACGAATGCAAAATTGCCAAGATTGGCGATCTTTTGCAGAAGCTCGAAATTTAGCACGATCTTCAGTGTGAAATCTAAAGGCCGTAAATTCAACTAAATACGTAGGACTTGCAGTTATGAACAACTTAAATTGGAAAGAACACACGAAAAACATTGTGGGGAAAGCAAACCAAATAGTGTGTTTTACTGGCAGAAAACTTGGAAGATGCAACAGACCTACTAGAGACACTGCCCACACTACGCTTGTGCGTCCTCTTTTGGAGCACCGCTGCTCAGTGTGGGATCGATAGCAGGTAGGATTAACGGAGGACGTAGAAAAAGTTCAGAGAAGAGCAGCACGTTTTTTACTGCCGAGAAACAGGGCAAAGATTGTCGTGCGTGTGATACAGGATTTGGAGTGGACGTCATTAAGTTTCTTGTCAACAAAGTTGAAATTCCAGAATGAGATTTTCGCTCTGCAGTGGAGTGTGCGCTGATATGAAACTTCCTGGCAAATTAAAACTGTGTGCCCGACCGAGACTCGAACTCGGGACCATTGCCTTTTGCGTGCAAGTGCTCTACCATCTGAGCTACCGAAGCACGACTCACGCCCGGTACTCACAGCTATTACTTCTGCCAGTACCTCGTCTCCTACCTTCCAAACTTTACAGAAGCTGCGACGTTCTGGTAGAAGTAAAGCTGTGAGTACCGGGCGTGAGTCGTGCTTCGGTAGCTCAGATGGTAGAGCACTTGCCCGCGAAAGGCAAAGGTCCCGAGTTCGAGTCTCGGTCGGGCACACAGTGTTAATCTGCCAGAAAGTTTCAAAGTTGAAATTACTAATCGATTCCAGTAAAGACGCGTTCACTACTTGCAGTAATTTCTTGCCAAGCTTCTAATCGCTAAAGCCGAAGAACACGAATCGGGAGCGGCGCTGTTGCTCGCCGCCGTCGATAGATGGCAGGTCTGTACGCTGCCTTGGAAAGTGCGGTCCTCGTCTTCTCCCGCCTTTGCCGCCGTCAGCCGTTTGTTGACAGATGTCGTCTAGTCACGCGATATTACTTTGTGGCCGTAGAGTACTATCCCCTGTAACTTGTGAGCAACCAGCGGCGGAATTTCATATAGGCCCAATAGGCGCGGGCCTAGGGGAGGCACCTTAAAAGGGGCGCCATTTTTTGCTCTGTACTCATTTTAACCTTTTACGTTTCAAAATCACTGCACTTACAAACGACAATAATCTTCAATCTCGTTAAACAACTTGCCAGTTTCAATAAGCCTTAAGAACGAAATTAGACACCACAAGCTTGGAAATATACTTAGTGAACTTGTTGACTGAAGGGAAATTTGACATTGGTTTTCTGTATGGTAACATCTTCATGATTGTTCAAAATGTACACATGAATAAAAGCATTGCATCACCCCAGTTCCCAGAAATGCTGAAGATAGACGTTGACTGTGGATGTTGTATCACAGGCACAGTGCACAGAGATGTCACTAAACCCGCCCATAAGATGTAAACAGCCATGCATGAGCAGCGCCTATCGGACGAAGGGGGTCCGACAGCCCATTGGTTTCAGTCATTCCACCAGGAAGGAGGTACACGGTTCGAGTTGTCTGCAGCTATGCCTAGATGGTCAATACCGCGGATCGGTCGCGTCCGCATTGTTACTTTGTGCCAGGAAGGGCTCTCAGCGAGGGAAGTGTCCAGTTATCTTGGAGTGAACCAAAGCGATGTTGTTCAGACATGGAGGAGATACAGGTAGACAGAAACTGTCGATGAAATGCCTCGCTCAGGCCGCCCGAGGGCTACTACTGCAATGGATGACCACTGCCTACGGATTATGGCTCGGAGGAACCATGACAACAACGCCACTATGTTGAATAATGCTTTTCGTGCAGCCACAGGCTGTAGTGTTACGACTCAAACTGTGCGCAATAGGCAGCTTGATGCGCAAATTCACTACCGACGCCCATCTTTGCAAGCATGACACCATGCAGCGCGGTACAGATGGACCCAACAACATGACGAGTGGTCAACTCGGGGCTGGCATCACATTCTCTTCACCGATGAGTTTCGCGTATGCCTTCAACTGGACAATCGTTGGAGACATATCTGGAGGCAACCCGGCCAGGCTGAACGCCTGACCAGCGAGTGCAGCAAGGTAGAGGTTCCCTGGTGTTTTGGGGTGGCATTATGTGGGGCCGACGTACGCCACTGGTGGTTATGGAAGGCGCCGTAACGGATGTACGATACGAGAATTCCACCGTCCGACGGATAGTGCAAGCATATCAGCAGCATATTGGCGAAGCATTCGTCTTCGTGGACGACAATTCGCGCCCCATGGTGCGCATCTTGAGAATGGCTTCCTTCAGAATAATAACATCCTTCGACTATAGTGGCCACAGTGTTCTCCAGATATGAATATCGAACGTGCCTGGGATAGACTGAAAAGGGCTGTATATGAATGACGTGACCCACCAACCACTCTGAGGAATCTATGCCAAATCGCCGCTGAGGAGTGGGACAATCTGGACCGACAGTGCCTTGATGAACTTGTGGATAGTAAGCCACGACGAATACAGGCGTGCATCAGTGAAGGAGGACGTGCTACCGGGCATTAGATGTACCGGTGTGTACAGCAGTCTGGACCACCAGCTCTGAAGTGTCACTGTATGGTGGTACAGCACCCAATGTGTGATTTTCAAAAGCAATAAAGAGGGTGGAAATTATGTTTATGTTGATGTCTATTCTAATTTTCTATACAGGATCAGGAACTCACTGAACCGGGCTGATACAAAACTTTTTTTTATGTATTTATTTTGGAGTAAGCTGTCAGGATGGCAATCTACAATACAATGTTTGAAACGTTATTATTCCGAGAATGCTGTCAGATTCTGCTTAACCCTACCATATTTTCCACATGAAAATAATGAGACCTCTGAAAGGCTGTGATAAGGTAACCAGCAGTTTCTTAAATACAGAAACATGTGTGGGCCTCAGTATGTAAAACCTGACTCTACTTCAATTCCTTGTGGAAATTGCGGGGAAGTATCAAGTCAGCTCTCCATTACTGTAATAAATGTGAAAGCTCTGTGGTCTTCAGTATCTGGGCTTTGATTTAATGGCACCCGTTTGAAAAAACATGTTTATTTATTCATTTAACCTGGCAACATGTTGATAATGGGAATGTTTTACATTATTAAACACATGTTTATACGGAAAGAACATAACAGAATATCAAATAATGTGTGAAATACACTTCACAACAGTTTAAAAATTTTATTTATTTATTTACTTAGTTACTTTTGGCAGAAAAAGAAGAAGAAACCGACTTTCGTTTGTCTCGTGCAGCCTGCACGATATCAAAATTCCCATTCTGTACAATCAAATGGGACATGAGACTGAAAATTTTATATTGAACATCTTAAGTAAGCTTTTTGTCCGCAGCTCGTGGTCGTGCGGTAGCGGTGGTGGTGGTGGTTAGTGTTTAACGTCCCGTCGACAACGAGGTCATTAGAGACGGAGCGCCAGCTCGGGTTAGGGAAGGATGGGGAAGGAAATCGGCCGTGCCCTTTCAAAGGAACCATCCCGGCATTTGCCTGAAGCGATTTAGGGAAATCACGGAAAACCTAAATGAGGATGGCCGGAGACGGGATTGAACCGTCGTCCTCTCGAATGCGAGTCCAGTGTGCTAACCACTGCGCCACCTCGCTCGGTCGTGCGGTAGCGTTCTCGCTTCCCACGCCCGGGTTCCCGGGTTCGATTCCCGGCGGGGCCATGGATTTTCTCTGCTTCGTGATGACTGGGTGTTGTGTGATGTCTTAGGTTAGTTAGGTTTAAGTAGTTCTAAGTTCTACAGGACTGATGACCATAGATGTTAAGTCCCATAGTGCTCAGAGCTATTCTTTGAACTAAGCTTTTAGAACGTAAGGTGCATTTGCGTGTAGATATAACAGCAGTGTTCACACAAATTACCACACATCACATCAACTGCCCACAAGACAATATAAACTTTATGGTCTGTTTTCTCTGCCCCCAGAAACCGTAAAATGTTGTAAGAACAAGTGGGATAAGAGTCGACCCAGCACGTCTGACTGCAAGGAATTGCAAAAATTATTTGCTTTTTAAATTAGAACGACAGTGTAGAGAATATTCAGAACATATTTGCATCCCAGCTAAAATGCCGGCCACGTAGGAAACAGAAGCCAAAGGAGGGACTGCCCCGTTTTGTTTTTCCTTACGAGACGAATTCCAGTCGGCAGGTGTGCTTCTGCTGCTCACTGACAACAGAGAAAGAGGCGACAATGAAATTAAATCATTCTGCATTGTCGTTCTTTCATAGCAAAGTTACGTTGAGTAATCCGAGTTGGTCAGTTCATCGCTCCGTGTTTAGAGTAAAAAGCTTTGTGCTCGTGTGCGATGTAGTACGAGTGGAACCGAACACAGTCTTTCTTTCTTTCCCTTACAATTGTTTTTCCTTTGTTTTGACCGTTGGTTGACAATTTCGAAAGTGACTTAACATGAATAACAGTGATGAAAGCAAACGTTCAAAATTAAGTGGGGCGGCATTTCGGAAATTATGGAAGCCTTCTCCCTCACAACCTAAGCAAAGTGAACCACTTTGCGTCTCACCCCTCTGACATCTTCACCATCCCAGATGACCCCCATTTTGGTTACTCCTTATTCCTGATAGTCCACAAGAGTACCAATGCTTCCCTCCCACTATCACTCCTAATTACCAGTAACTTGACAACATCCCACCGCAGAACTCAGTACTCCAATAGCAACACAAGACATTCAACAGATGTTCCATGATAAACGCACTGTGGATCCTGAGCACTACTGCATCTCCTAAGACACTTAAGAGAAATCCCTCTCCACTTCCTTGAAACATGTATAATCATTCACAAAGGTTTCTATCCTGGAATCCTCCTCTTCCTCAAACCTAATATACATGCCACTGACACCTCCTCCTACTGTCTCATCAGCCTCACATCCATGTTGAGCAGGGTCCTTGAGTTCGTTCAATCTTCACATATCCGTAAACACCTACCCGTACCTGTCCATCAGTGTGGCGTCCGTCCCAACGATTCTTTCAATAACCAACTCCTGTACCTTAATCATCTGCTCTCCCATCAGATCAACAATCACAGATCCGCCATTTTTGTCTCCCTAAATCTTAAGAATGCTTATGACCTTGTATGGCATTCCCATAAATTTTGTCCACCTCATCGCCTACTTTCTCTCTAAAAGCCAATCTTATGTATCCATCAAAAATGTTCATTCCCATATCTTCCATCCCATTGCAGGTGTGCCCCAAGGTTCTGTCAGCTCTCCTGTATGTTCTCTACACTGCCGACATGTCAAAGCTCCTGCCCCCCTCCCCCATTCTGTTCATCCTTCATTATGCCGATGACACTGCCTTCCTTGTCCTCTATGCTAACCTCTAGAAATTCTAGCGATCCCTCCAGCTCCATCTCAACCAGTCCATGTCCTCGTACTACCAGTGGCTCCTCAAGTCACAGGCAATAATTGTAGGCTGGACCAGCTGCAGCTTCCCTTCCTACAACTTTTACTCTACCATTTACAACTGTATTATACAGATAAATAACATGCTAAAACACCTCAGACTGACACTTTATCATAGGCTAACATGCAAGCCCCATCTGCTAACCATTCAACAGAAAGCTCACAATAGACTGAAATTACTAGAACTACTAACCAGCAAAACATGGGGGCTGCACGCTTCCACAAATCTCCAGACTTGACCTGACTCATCCTCTGCTACACAAATTTGGAATGGACTCTCCCTCCTTTTATCGTACCCTATAGATCCTCTACCAACATATAACTGTGACGTGCGTGGCTCATGTTCCTGCCATCATCTATTTTACATCCTGTTTTTTTTTTAACGGACTTCCACCTCACTACATTAATTTAAATTACTACTGTCACTGAGTTGCTGCTTTGCCTGACCATTAGGGGCGCTAGCAGCGCATATCGATATATCCCCTCTCGTAGTATATTTGCACGACTGCTATTTGTTCCCGGTCGTTGTCTGTCCTAGGGGACTTCGGACAGCCAGTTCGGGTGGCGACTTCGGCTGTCAGTCAGTTGGAACATGTCTGGACTGGAGTCCGGACCTGCCAGTCGGGAGTTCCAATGCGGCACTGGTGCAGTCGGGTTGGAGCAGCAGTGAGGTCTGCGTCGACATGCCGCCACGCATCACTTGAGCCAGCCCGCAGTCTTGGTGGATCGTCGGCCGGTCGCCATACTGGACGATGCATTTTGGCTCGCCGATCGTTCATGAGTCAGCTGTGTGTGTGAGTGTGTGCATCGGTTACCGATTTGTCTTCGTGCGTGCTTAGTTACTGTTGTGCATTATTCAGGACTTCATGCAAGTATTTGTCAGGTTTTGTGTGTACTTGGCGTTATTTCCACTGACGACGATTTTATTTGTTGTCGTGATTCTGAGGCGAGTAGGTCCGTTGTTGCGGACGAGGGAAGTTCTCCACGGGTTGCGGTCAGCTGGGGCCGCTGACAGTCCCTGCACAGTGTCGGAGCATGTGTGGAGCTGTCCAATCGCTACGAGCTTCGTGGTTCGCCGACCCCGGATGTCAAACTTGAGTGGTGGTTTCAACTACCGAAGCCATTCATGTTGTGGTGGTTCACTTCGGTGGTTTACTGTTGGGGAGGTTTTCTGGTGAGCAACACTGAGTGGTTCTACTGCTGGGATTTAGCCGCCATGCAGTGCAATTAACTACGTATTTTGGTCGACTACAATTTGAGTGCAGCAGTGGAATTTTCTGTCTTGTGGCCGTTAGAGTTCTGCTTACCTGCGCTGGGCACTGACGTAAATTCAGGTAGTGTTCTCTTGAGCGAAGTTAACTATCACCATGTTTCAAATTCAAGCGTACCAGCGGAATTTTCTGCCTAGTGGCTGTTAGTGTTCTGTGTACCTGCCCTGGCCACTAACGTAATTTCAAATGGTTCAAATGGCTCTGAGGACTATGGGACTCAACTTCTGTTGTTAGTCCCCTAGAACTTAGAACTAGTTAAACCTAACTAAGCTAAGGACATCACACACATCCATGCCCGAAGCAGGAGTCGAACCTGCGACCGTAGCGGTCTTGCGGTTCCAGACTGCAGCGCCTTTAACCGTACGGCCACTTCGGCCGGCAACATAATTTCAGGCAGCGTCCTTTCCTCACCTGTTGTCGCTCTCCAACATTTTGTGTAGTCCTGACAGCTAATACGTACTCTATTGTGGATTATCACGTTTGTAAGATTGCCGGTTTGAGTTCTCATGTACTGATTGACGGGAAGCCAGTCGTTATGTCACCAAGCGAGATGGCGCAGTGGTTAGACACTGGACTCGCATTCGAGAGGACGACGGTTCAATCCCGCGTCCGACCATCCTGATTTAGGTTTTCCGTGATTTCCCTAAATCACTCCAGGCAAATACCGGGATGGTTCCTCTGAAAGGGCACGGCCGACTTCCTTCCCCTAATCCGATGAGACCGATGACCTCGCTGTCTGGTCTCCTTCCCCAAAACAACCCAACCCAACCCAGTCGTTGTGTCGGTCGGTCTGTCGCTGTCCTCTGGTTGGGCTCTCCACCTGTCACACCTAAGTGAACGAGGGCAGACCGACCTCCCTGGAGGCCTTCCGAGTGCTACCGGTGTTTAATTATCTGTTGTCAGCTATTTTAAATTTTAGGTTTATGGTTATTTGTTACGTTTCTTTAACATTTTGCAAATTAATTTTTAAATTTATCTTTCAAGCTTAAACAATGCGGCCTTCTGCGTTTAAAGATTATGGTAATATATTTTAAAATTTTGAAGTTTGTGGCCCTCAGCCACTGGTATTGCACCTTGCATATGTTGTTTCTTTAAATTATTTTATTGCTATCTTAATTGGATTTTTATCTTGTTTATTTTTAAGATTTCTTATTGTTAAACACGCTGGCCTTCTGCCTTTCAGTGTCTATGGTAATATATTCTGAAGTTGTGAGATTTAATTGTGGGCCTCAGCCATTTGTGGTGCACCTTGTATATGTTGCCTTTTGGGTTCTGAATTATTTTATTGCTATCTTAATTGAATTTTGATTTTTTTTTTAAGATTTCTTGTTGGCCTCCTGCCTTTAAAGGTCTATGGTAATATATTCTAGAAGTTTGGAAATTGATTGTGGCCCTCAGCCATTTGTATTGCACTTTGTGTATGTTGTTTTTGAATTATTTTAGTACTATCTTAATTGGATTTGTTTATATTGTTAAGATTTCTTGTTGGAGGCCTTCAGCCATCAAAGAGTTGCTAAATTTAAAAAAATGACAATTAGGAGTAGAAACTGACTTCAACCCTTGGCCCTTTCCACAATCCTAATACCGGTTCTGCCCAGCGGGTTTAGTGTGCGTTTCAGTAACATTTCGCTCCCTCCTATTCCATCCTGAACATCTCCGAATATCCTACATTGCCCACAAACTTGATTCTACTCATCCCTTAGTTCCCCACCTCCCGCAATTCTCACTGCTACTGGTTCTCTGCCGCAGCTCTACCACCACGTTCCCCCAACACTACACCTTCACACTCTCCACATCCTCTCCCAATGGAACTTTAATCGCCTTCCCTTAACTGACCATGAAGTCTGCCCTGATATACACCCATCCTATCAGATTTAACAGAACCCACTCCGCCAACTGCAGCCAGTACTCCCTTCCTCTCCAGTCACTTCCTAAGCCTTAGTCTGGAATGGCATTCGTCTTCACTCTCCTGAATTGCTCCTTTATTCATCTCCCCACACAGACACACTCTTAAGCACTACCTCAACTTCTACATCCCCATGATGCGCCTCTTCCTGGCCCACTCATTACTTCACACTGGCTTTTTACTTCTTTTAACTTATGCTCCTGTCCCTTCGTCTTTTACCTTTCGTGAAACACTCTGTTACCATTTCAGCTGTGTCAGTCTTTTAATGAATCAGCTAATATGCCTTTTACATTTTAAATTATGTAACTAAATCTATGTCTTCTTATTATGTCAAACATTTATTTTGTGAACTGCCATGTCCAATTTTATACTGTTTTACATTTTTGCTGTCATGGCTGAAGATCGGCAACTTTTATCCACTGACAGCCGACCCCCCCCCCCCCCCTTCCCACAAACCATATGCGGTGAGGAAAATGCAACGACAATAAAAAAGAAGAAGAAGAGGAAGAAGGAAGAAAAGCCTACTGTCACATTGCATGTGTATCATTTGCCATGAAAATGATACTGATCAAAGCAATGGAACTTCGTGGATACATATATTACCTTATTTTCTTACAACTTCAGATACTGTTGAGAATTATTTCCCTCGAGCAGTCATCCACACACCTTGGCTATATGTACTGCCCACATCAAATACATTTCCTTTACGTAAATTTCTGGACAACATCGTTGTATGGAGTTAAACAGCGATTAATTTTCTTATAATCAATTATTCAAAATGACAGTCACAATCACATTATTTATTTTGCCGCCAACCGGTTTCAACCCGCGATGGGGTCATCTTCAGGGCAATTTACACCATTTGGTCGCTCGTTTGAGTCGTCATCCTGGCTGTGCGCAGTTGGTAACTATCTAGCTAAAGAGAATGCACAGTTTGCCTCACAGCAGGGAGCAGGCGACGGTAATTTCCACCATTCTGATACAGTACTGTCACCAAATGTGTGCATTTTGCACCTCATAGCTATCCTTTGCGACGGTAGAAATGACACACAGAAGTAAAATGAGTTCGTGAATATGCAGTGCAGATACATTCGCGTTCAGATTTTGAGCTCATTCGTAAGACATTTACTGTCACATTGCAAAGATCAGAAGTAGCTGCAATGGGCAAGAAATCTGATGATGAAAACTATACTGCGTATGAGTCAAGAAACGACAAACAATAAAAAAAATATCACTTTCGATACTCAGGATTTATTTAATATCGATTGTTCAGAACACACGATTATGTATGCTTGCTTCTCTCCAGACTCGTAGTGGCGCCGCGCTATGCAGTTGTAGGGCCAGGCGAACAGTAACTCGCAGGAGGTGGCGTGGAGTTGGCTCTGTAGCTCGCGCGTGCCCTCTGTTGGCTGCAATGACTACTATGTGGGCCGGCCGCTCGCCACTGTCGGCAGCTGCTGCCATCTTGCGTCAATGTCCTACACTACGTGGAGACGACGAAGTGTAGATTCCCCGGCATTATGCATATCGCATTCTTCCGGGCGTCTGGTACTCGCCAGCTGTACGCGACGGACAACGATTTTTCCCCCTTTTATCATCATTACAACACTGGGACTAGGAAAAACTGACCCGAACCAGTTGGTATGAAAACAGAACTTGATGGCATTGAAGCAGCACTTTACATCATACGCAGCTAACTGGATCGTAGCACATAGAGTTTCACTGGGTGAAACGTAACACGGGAAAGAATTTTACGTGAAGTTGAAGTCCCTTCCCTTGGCTGCCTGCATTGTGCTGTTTTGTTCGCAGATAGTCCACATAAACTTGTACAGTCAAGGTAAGGCTCTAAGAAGAGATAGACGCACAGTGAGAGTAACCACAGTCTAACAAAACGGTCGCGACACTTCGCCCTGATTTTGTTGCCTGTTGCGTCAGCAGCGCGCCAAGCGGGCAGTAAGTAAAACTGTTGAGATCGCGCGATCGTAAAAGCGTACGCGGATAGTAGTGGCTTGTTTTGTTTTGTACAATGGCTTTCACAAACGGGAGAGTCTGTAGCGCAATAAATTGCAGCAACAACAAGAAGCAGACAACTCATCTGTCTTTTTTTTTAGGTTTCCTAAGGACCCTGAGATGTATAGACCATCCATCATGTTACTAAACTGTATCGTCAGGGTTCGCTTGCAAACTACATGTGTGTTAATGATTAATGTTTCATTTTAGGAGCATAAAAAATAGTGAATAACGGACGAGAAGATCTTATGAAAGAAGACTCCGTTTACTTCTATAATGATGTTAATTCTTGTTTGCTACAGTTCGAACAAAACCAGCTCATGAATGAATAACAAACTCTTGTGGAATGCAGTAACCCACACTGTTTGAGATCCCAAATAAGCCACATCAATTGACGATGGAGATGAACCCACCACAAAGGTTCGGCAACCTGTCTAAAAGCTGTAAAACAGTCATATGGCACAGAAGCCCGCCGGTTCAAGTCTCCATATATCAGTGGCAGATTCACCTAAATCGCCAACACAGTCCTGCTTTGACGATGAAGTGATTAGATTAAGTGCAATTATTCGCCTCTTGCAAAAGTGTGTGAAGTGTCAGAATGAGCAGATGGCTAGACTTTGGCGATACTATTACGGGACAGAGAAAGTGCCTATCATTTTAAGTACAGACAGCAAGAGAAACTGAATCAGAAGGATTAAGTGAAGAAAGACAAACAAATTTTAGAAACTATAGGTTCCCTATATTCAACAAAGATGCCCTTGACTTGTTATGAAGCCAGATTAGCATGCCGTTGAAGGAGCAAAGCAGTGCAAGATGGAAAGACGAAAATAAGCTCTTTGTTCTAAGTTTATTGTATTACAACACTCAGACATACAGGTTTTGTCATAATATTTTATGCTTGCATCAGTGCGTACATTACAGAGGTACGTGGAATGCATACAAATAAAATGTGCGGTAAGTGCCAATACATTCCACCTTTTAAAGAAGAAGGTACAGTATTTCTCCGATACTGATGAACTAGTGAATACGTCATTGGATGAAATGTCTGTAAAGGCAAATACTTGACAGTGGCTTGTCCCACTTGGAATATAAAGATGAAAGTCGTACTTGCAGCAATGGCGATAATGACTAAAACACAGTAGGCCTCTGGAATGACAAATAGGGCGTCCATCCCTTTTGAACGTTGAGGATAATGTCTGAGCTTCTTAGGTGTGAATCTATGTGTTTGTATTCAACTGATATCAACGCGGTAAGCTGTAGTTCTACCCAACGTCACAAGTATTTCTTCGCGAATGTGTTGTAGATTGCCACTGGATTCGTGATTTTTAACCCTACTTGCGCTCGTTTTAGAATCATTTTTAGAAACATCTGTGTCTTTACTTATATTACACAAATTCTTGAAGACTAAAAAAATAATTGAAATATTCGTAAATCATCTAGGATAGGGGTGCAAAACAAACATTATGGTTACGACAAATCTGGCGTTCTTCTTTCTCGCCACGTGGAGCGCCAGTGTCGCTCCAGATTTCAGACGGTAACAGTAGTGGGTGTCGCGACTGCTATGTTAGGCTAGGCGCAAATTGAGACGCGTATAGCGCGTGTGGCGCGACGCAGCGCAGCGCGCGTTTTTGTAACTTGACAGGTTCAAATGGGACCGCGCAAACTGCGACGCGACGCGACTGGGACGCGACTGCGCCAGGTCGCGCGGCGTTGTGGTTGCGGCACAGTTTCTCGCGTCGCTAGCACCGTGGGAAATTTGAGGCGGGGAGCGGAAAAGTAGCCCGGCCATATGCTCACATCGGAACGGCGCATATCAGCAGTGGTAGTATTGCCCATACGATAAATTTTGCCTTACTGTGTACTGCACTTTATTGCCTTTGAGTATGTTTCGTTTTTCGCCATTTAAACGCTCTAGCTTTCTTCGTTAGCACGTTATACTTTTCTGTTATTAATATCTGTATAGTTTTGTTTTGTTTTTCTTCTGCCAAGAAAAATGCATACTTCAGTAACTGATGAGTCATTGGCCGCTGGATTTGCACCATATGCCTCCGCGATGTTTTCAGATCGCAAGAAGGAACAGAGGGTAGTGAATAAGGAAGCAAGGAATATTATAAAATCATGTGATTAAGAATCAAGGCAGGAAAGTAAAGCAAGGTTATATTCTCGCTGCCTAGTAAGCTAGCGTATCTCTGTTACAAAAATTTAGAAAGGGATAATCTCCACAGGTGTGATCTCTTTGTTCTTGTGGTAAAAAGCGTCCTAGATCTGAAGTATAGAAGTTTCACTGTGATTACTCTGATATGTATGTAATAATGTAATACGACACACTGTACTACAAGAATGTGAACAACATATTTCCACTGCAAGCTAGAAACAGTCGAAAAGCAGTCACAAATAACAATGTTTTAATTGGTTCGCCGTGGTGAGGAAAAGCATTTCAATTGTTGCATGGACATTATCAGCATTAATAAACTAATTATACAACAACAGGCTACACAAATTAAGAAAATGGCCGGTATTATTACGAAAGTAGGAATATCCTAAAAGAGTGTTATGATTACATATATTTAATTTGATGAAATGTGCAGCTGACAAAGGCAGATCTACTTTCATGACAATGTTTTTCGAACTCCATCTCACAAGGCACACATGGCTAACTTGTGCATTCCTGTCGCTGCTGACAATACACTGACCATTGTGTTGTGCGACAGATCAGTTGCTTATTTTTCTCAATAACAACTATTTTATTCGCGATCAAGCGTCAGTTTGGCAAGCCCTAGGTGAGTAAACAGTATCTGGCATGTGCCTATGATTCCGCCTGAAGGAACGCTACTCATTATTTTAATACTGCTCAGATCGAGAGAAGGAACAAAGTCCTTTGGTAAGCTTCCATTCCAGTCGCTCAGTGTTAAAAATACGATGGGTTACGGGGAGTCCACCAAAATTCCAACAGAATTGCCAATCTGTTTTTGTGTGAGTTGTTAACCTTTTCTCATTCTAAGAAGCATCACCATTTATGAGTAAAGGCCACATTTCTCTTGGTGACTGGTTTAATTGTACTTCCTGTGTCACAATGTAATTTGCCAAACTCATCTCACAGCAGCTATTGAGACAGAATTCCGAAACGTAGAGCCTCATTAAACAAGTAACTGGCAATTACAGAGCTCAATAGCTTACGAAAAACCTCATAGTATCGGTTTGCAGTAACATAAAAGAAGACATCTCATTTTTATTTTCATACTAAGAAGCTCTTGTTTCGCTAGCTGTCTTAAAAAATTACAGTCACTGGAGTGAAATAAATAAAAAAAGAAGTATAAGTAGTGATATATCGCCATAGATAACAAAGTTCCGTGTCATCCCAGGTAGGCTTTCACGGCCGGCGTCTTCATCAGTAAACACTTCCGGGCTAAGTTGCCGTGGTCGATCTGTAGAACTTCTTCTCGCGGCCCCAGCTCCTAGCAGCCAGTCGTCGACTCACCTCGGAAGATGTTCTCCGTAGCTGAGAGCGAAACGTCAGGGAGAAGAAGTTCTACAGATCGACCACGGCAACTCAGCCCAGAAGTGTTTACTGATAAAGTTCCGTGTGTTTAATAATTGGCAAAACACTCTCCTCCTTGTGTGCTATCATTCGCCAAACTTTCGTTTCGATGTCTCGAGCGGTTTAGGAGATACGGGAGATGTTGCGAGTCTTTCATTCTCGCGGGCGTGAGATCGGAAGTGAGCGCGCTACATGGGATCCATTTTCTCGAGATCGGAGGCAGATAGAGACCTCCTCCCAAGTCTGAACAAAAATTCAGCATGTTAGCTAAATTTCATACGCAGCAACATATGGTGTAATACCTACCAAACGCAAAATCATAGCGGCCCCTAATTTTCGTTGCAAAGTTTTTGAGGTTTGCGTAGTGTCTTAGTAAAATGTGTACATCACAATAAGAATGGTCATTAGCGAGGTGATGGGCACGAAGCTGACATGTAACGCCACAAGTAAGGCAGAAATCAAATATTTTGAATAAATAGTTTTTGTAAAATCGTTTGAGAAAGATAACAGGTTGCGCGCGCTTCGGTTCATTCAGCGCAGAGCGTCGCCAGTCGGCGGGTGCGAAGTACGGTGTAGGCGTCGCAATATGCGCTGGACACGCGTGACCGTGCAGCCGTGCGGCACGTGCGTGTCGCGCTGTAGGCGGGCCGCAATATGAGACGCAGGCCCGTGAGGTGAGGCAGGGGGGCCCACGCCGAATTCCTCGCGGCAGCGTCAGTCACGGCGACAGTCACCGCAAGCTGGATCGCAGTTTCAATACGCAGCTTGCTGAGGGACTTTGGCTCCGGCAGAGATGGCGACTACTTCCGCTGTGTTAACAGATGCAAGTTCAGAATCGGATTCCGATTCCGAGTTTGACTTCGAAACGGTGTGTTACATCGCTTTGATGAAAGAAAAAGCAGAAAAAAGTGCGTACATGAAAAGAAGACTAGGTCATGCGGAACTCGCTTTAACTAAGGAATCTGATGATGAAAAATTCACGAACTATTTTAGATTAAACCGTGATCAATTCCAAGAAGTGCATGGTCTCATCAAGAATGAAATTGACAGACAGGGATGCAACGCTACAAGGCCGATTGGAACCAAGGAGAAACTAGCTGTGTTTTTAATATATATATATATATATATATATATATATATATATATATATATATATATATATATAGCGAGAACTGGGCAAATTTCATTATTATCAATTAACAGAAACCGTATTTTCGCATACACTCATTAGCAGAAACAGAATCCTATTAGTCATCAGGACTATCCAACAACAAATCAATTTAAACAGCGCACATAGAACTTTGTGTCATTCTCTTAAAACACACACACACACACACACACACACACACATATATATATATATATATATATATATATATATATATATATATATATATAATTATGAATTTGGCCTGCTATTGACCGCATACAACTTAAAACTAATGGTGTTTCTTTTTCTTCCGTTCTTCCGAGTACTTCTTCATTTTCTCGTCAACTGTTCGTCTCTGCTTATCAATCCACACTCTCTTGGGTCGACGTTTTGGCGCATCTTCTTCATAGTTTGCGTTTTCTATAAGTAGCCTGAAGTTATTCCTGTCACATATTATTTCTTCTGTAACACCTATTTTGTTGGCGTCTTTCTTTACTGCTTCTATCCATCCTACAGTTTTTTTTTTTTCAGCTTGCCAACGTAATTAAAAATTTTCTTTGTAATCCGTGTTTCTTCCATTCTTTTTAAATGTCCGTAAAATTTTAGCCGTCTCTTCCTCACTGTATCTGTGATATTTCCTGTATTTTTGTATAGGTCTTCGTTTCTCCTTTTAATCCACATGTTTTCCTTGTTTTTCTCAGGACCTAGAATTTTTCTTAATATTTTTCTCTCTCTTTTTTCTAGTTCTCTTAATTCGCCTTTCTTATTCAATGTTAGGCACTCTGATCCGTATGCATCACTAGCAGTCGAGATGACAGGCATATTATCCGCAAGGCTGTAACGGATCGTGCAGCCACGTCTCTATCCCTGAGTCAACGTTTGCAAGACAACAATCATCTGCACGAACATTTCGACGACGTTTGCAGCAGCGTGGACAATCAGCTCGGAGACCACGGCTGCGGTTACCCTTGACGCTGCATCACAGACAGGAGCGCCTGCGATGGTGTACTCGACGACGAACCTGGGTGTACGAATGCCAAACCGTCATTTGTTCGGATGAATCCAGGTTCTGTTTACAGCATCACGATGGTCGCATCCGTGTTTGGCGACATCGCGGTGAACGCACATTGGAAGCGTGTATTCCTCATCACCATACTGGCGTATCACCCGCCGTGATGGTATGTGGTGCCATTGGTTACACGTCTCGGTCACCTCTTGTTCGCATTGACGGCACTTTGAACAGTGGACGTTACATTTCAGATGTGTTACGACCCGTGGCTCTACCCTTCATTCGATCCCTTCGAAACCCTACATTTCAGAAGGATAATGCACGACCGCATGTTGCGGGTCCTGTACGGACCTTTCTGGATACAGAAATGTTCAACTGCTGCCCTGGCCAGCACATTCTTCAGATCTCTCACCAATTGGAAACGTCTGGTCAATGGTGGGCGAGCAACTGGCTCGTCACAATACGCCAGTCACTACTCTTGATGAACTGTGGTATCGTGCTGAAGCTGCATGGGCAGCTGTACCTGTACACGCCATCGAAGCTCTGTTTGACTGAATGCCCAGGCGTATCAAGGCCGTTATTACGGCCAGAGGTGATTGTTCTGGGTACTGATTTCTCAGGATCTATGCACCCAAATTGCGTGAAAATGTAATCACATGTCCAATGAGTACCCGTTTATCATTTGCATTTCTTCTTGGTGTAGCAATTTTAATGGCCAGTAGTGTATGTTACGCGTGGCGCGACAGGTGAACGTCACGCACGGAGCTGCACTACAAGCGGTTCGGCGAATTTGTCAGTAATGGTTCTCTCGACGCAGATTGGGGCTCGTATGTGAATGTTCACGCCGAAGCAAAAAGGTCGACTCAGTGTTCCGATAAAGTTTCGGAACACAGTCTTTCACAAGTAGATCTAAATTGCAGTTCCGGTACCGATTCCGTCTTGCGATCATAGTTGTTTTCGGTTCGTCACACTAACGTACATGGTTCAGAGATCAATGTCTGGTTTTCACACAGTCTTTGCTCACTGAAACAAGCATTTCACACAATTTACACGTAGCAATTGAATTGTTTAATGGTAGTGACACATCAAAATCAGAAAAGTAATCCGTTGCAGTTGCTACATATTTTATTACAATCAAAAGCATTATAAAATCATAATAATACAGGAGACTGCCCTACAAGGCCAGATCACTTTGACAAATAACAAATAAATTTCTTTAACCGGAACAAGACCCATAAAACTTGAAATTTCCATATGACTAGGTGAATATACTCAGGTAAAGCTTTAGTTAAATAGTACAAATGTCCATACAGTTCTCATCAGAACTGTCATTAGTTCCAGTCAGCTGAGGAACAGATTAAGGGTAAGAACACAGATCTTTTAAAGTTTGGCTAGCCAATTTTCCTAAACAAAACTTATTCTTCTTCTTGCTTTACGGACTCTGTAGGACCACGGGTAGCCCCTTCGTGGACTGCCTTTTCCTCTTCTTCTCCCAGATCCTCTTCATTCTTTCTCCTCTCCCGCTCTTCTTCCGAGATCTTCAGTTTCCGTTTCTCCTGACGGCTCCACTGGTGACATTCTAATCTTTTCCTGTATTCTTTTCTGTCATTGATCTCTGGCATATTTGTCGGTGTATATTTTTTCCTCCAAATTTCCTTTCCTTCGACCTCGATCCCCAATTCCAACCAGTCCTTCCGACGTTCAACAACCCACTTGGTTCCTGTCTTTCCCCTTGTCCTCCCTATTGTTTCCCACACTCTCTTCGTCATTCTGTCCATACTCATCCTAACTACATGCCCAGCAAACCCCGCCCTTTTGAGTCTGATTTCCCCGGATATTGTTCTCATGTTCCAGTACAATTCTGTCCTAAGTCTTCGCATCCACCTCTATCCACCTCTTTTGGGACCTAGTATTTTTCTTTGTATTTTCCTCTCTTCTTTCTCTAGTTGCTCTGCTCCATTTCTTCCTAGTGTCATCGTCTCAGCAGCATATAATACTGCATTCCTCACTGTTGCCTTGTAGTGGCTTATCTTTGTGGATATATTCTTTTTATTGTATACCTCTCTCGCCATGCAGAAGGCTGACCTCATCTTCTTTATCCTCTCTGTTATTCCCTCCTTGCTCCTGTTCCTTCCTGTTATAAATTCTCCCAGTATTTAAATTTGTCCACCATTTACACAGTGCCTTCCGGTGTTTCCCAGTTTGCAGTGGTGTTTAATGTCTTTGTCTTGTTATAGGCGATCCTCAGTCCCACCTTTCTGGCTACCTTACTTAAGTTGTCGAGTTGTGTCTTTGCGTCTTCTTCCGTCTCACTTACTATTGCTATGTCATCTGCAAAGGCTAGACAGTCCACTTGAGCCCTGTTGTCCTTTTTGTCCCCCACATGGGTCTTTGGTATCCCCATTTCCTCGTTTACTACTCTCCACTGCCTGATCACTCCGTCCAGTGCTATATTGAACAACAATGGTGACAGTCCATCTTCCTGTTAACACCAGTCTTGATCTCAAATTCTTCTGACAGTGCTCCTCTGAATCTCACTCTTGCATTTGTGTCTGTCAGAATTTCTTTTATGAGTTCTTGTGTAGTTCCATCAAGTCCTCAGTTCTTCAGGATCCTAACAAGAGTCTGTCTGTCGATGGAGTCATATGGCTTTGTGAAGTCCACGAAGGTTATTACTGTCTTTTGTTTTTTAAGGCCCTATGTTCTATCAGTAGCTTCAGGATAAATATCTGTTCTACACAACCTCTTCCCTTCCTGAATACCGCTTGGTAGTCGCCAACTGTACTTTCTACCTGTTCTTCTACTCTCTTGATCACTAGTTTTGACAGCACCTTGTATCCCACCTCTAGTGGCGATATTCCTCTGTAGTTGTTTGCATCTCTCTTGTCCCCCTTCTTGTGTATTGGTACTACAATTGCATTCTTCATCCTTCTGGCAACTTAGTTGTTCTCCAGATCTGGTGAATTATGTTGGTCATGTTGTCTATTGCTTTGTTGCCTCCCCACTTTATCATCTCGGCTGCTATACCATCTTCTCCAGTTGCCTTATTATTCTTCAGATCGCTTATGGCATGTGCGACTTCATCCCTGGTTGGAGGGTGTGGCTCTCTCTCTTCTGTATCAGTCCCCAGTTCCAGCTCTTCTTCAGGCGGTTCACAGTTCAGCAGGTCGTGAAAGTGTTCTGCAAAAATCCGACGGTTCTCCTTCGCACTGACAGCCAGCTCTCCTTTCTTATCTCCTATAAACAGTTCTCTACCCTTGTATGCAATCAGACTCTTTTTGAATTTCCCGAAAAAGTGTCTGCTGTTGTTTTTCCTGAAGTTGGTCTCAATCTCTTCCAGTTCCTGCTTCATCTTCTGTTTTCTGGTCCATCTTACTATTCGGGCTGCTTCCTATCTTGCTCCTAAAAAAACTACCCATTTTTCCGGGTCCTTCTTGCTGCTCCAGTCTCTCCAAGCTTTCCTGCAAGTCTCTACCACTTCCTCACATTCCTTGTTCCACCACCACAAATGACAATTAGGGAGGTGCTTTAATTTTAACCAAAGAAATCTTCAAATTTACTTACTCAGTTGATTAATCCATTCTTAGAATGATTACAACTAGAACATGAGCATATGATAATATCACTAAAATGAGGTTCCTTCAATACTGCGTGTGAATTAGCGATAGACGCGAGCAGACCAAAGATTCAAATCAATACGAGAGATCCACGAGACGACATACAAAGGTACTCAACTTGGCACTGCAATTGAACTTCAGATGCCACGATTCTCCACCGGAAAGATGGAACCACGCAACAGTGGCGGCATAACCCATGATGTAAAGGAGAGGACAGGGCCTTAAATATCTCTCTGCCCCCATGGTGCTCTGCTCCCAGTATGCTCGCGTCGACCGCTGCCAATTATCTACAACACAACACACATGAACGGCAGACAGTATTCTGAGACAAACTACACAATTTTATCTAGAGAACAGGTGAGCAACACAACTGAATAGAAACAAATTGTTGTTGTTGTTGTGGTCTTCAGTCCTGAGACTGGTTTGATGCAGCTCTCCATGCTACTCTATCCTGTGCAAGCTTCTTCATCTCCCAGTACGTACTGCAGCCTACATCCTTCTGAATCTGCTTAGTGTATTCATCTCTTGGTCTCCCTCTACGATTTTTGCCCTCCAGGCTGCCCTCTAATACTAAATTGGTGATCCCTTGATGCCTCAGAACGTGTCCTACCAACCGATCCCTTCTTCTAGTTAAGTTGTGCCACAAACTCCTCTTATCCCCAATCCTATTCAATACCTCCTTATTAGTTCTATGATCTACCCATCTAATCTTCAGCATTCTTCTGTAGCACCACATTTCGAAGGCTTCTATTCTCTTTTTGTCTAAACTCTTTATCGTCCACGTTCCACTCCCATACATGGCTACACTCCATACAAATACTTTCAGAAAAGACTTCCTGACACTTAAATCTATACTCGATGTTAACAAATTTCTCTTCTTCAGAAACGCTTTCCTTGCCATTGCCAGTCTACATTTTATATGCTCTCTACTTCGATCATCATCAGTTATTTTGGTCCACAAATAGCAAAACTCCTTTACTACTTTAAGTGTCTCATTTCCTAATCTAACTCCCTCAGCATGACCCGATTTAATTCGACTACATTCCATTACCATCGTTTTGCCTTTGTTGATGTTCATCTTTTATCCTCCTTTCAAGACACTGTCCATTCCGTTCAACTGCTCTTCCAAGTCCTTTGCTGTCTCTGACGGAATTACCATGTCATCAGCGGACCTTAAAGTTTTTATTTCTTCTCCACGGATTTTAATACCTACTCCGATTTTTTCTTTTATTTCCTTCACTGCTTGCTCAATATAGAGATTGAATAACATCGGGGAGAGGCAACCCTGTCTCACTCTCTTCCCAACCACTGCTTCCCTTTCATATCCCTCGTCTCTTATAACTGCCATCTAGTTTCTGTACAAATTGTAAATAGCCATTCGCTCCCTGTATTCTACCCCTGCCACCTTCAGAATTTGAAAGAGAGTATTCCAGTCAACATTGTCAAAAGCTTTCTCCTAGTCCACAAATGCTAGAAACGTAGGTTTGCCTTTTCTGAGTCTAGCTTCTAAAATAAGTAGTAGGGTCAGTATTGCCTCACGTGTTCCCATATTTCTACGGAATCCAAACTGATCTTCACCGAGGTCGGCTTCTACCAGTTTTTCCATTGGTCTGTACAGAATTCGCGTTAGAGAAACAAATTAGCCTCCGTGAATTGCTTGGCCAGTGCCAGCCAGCCCTTAAACTTTGATTAATAAGTTCTCTGAAAATCATGCCCTCAAGTTAAGATGCCAAGAATTATCTCGGCGCCCATTTACACGCCAGACTACCAAATGAACTACAAGGTAGAATAGAGGACGTCTCTCGGCGAGTCTCGAAACGCCAGAGCCGGACTTACTCACTACTCGTTGCACTTCTAGCTACGTCTTCAACCACGCCTCATGTCGGTTGGTTGGGCGTAGCCACTCTTCCTCAGCTGCTGGCAGTGTAGTTAGTCACGACACCGAGGTAAGTGATAAACAACTAAAACAATTCCAAAGGATTTTTAGTACAGTGGCATATTCAGTTAAGCCGCACGCAACCCACCGAAGCAACTCCGCGACTCCAGTTCAATCGGTCGGCGTAGCTTATCCTTCCGACCTCTAGGAGAACCGAATCACCGTGGGCGGTGGCTCTGCCCTCACGGCTCAACACGCCGTAGCCGCTGTCCCCGCTCCTCCGTTGTCCGACTCGTCCTCTCGCCGCCCTGCCTACGTACACAGTAGAGAGGGGCAAACTCGTTCATCCTTGGGAACTAGTTCACTGCTGATCGTTCTTTTTTGGGAACCGTTCATTTTTACTCGTTCACCGTTCATTCGTGCTTGGTATATGGTTCTTATGAAAAACTGAAAACTAAATAGTAGCGTAGGTGACTGAAGGATGGAGGGCACCAAGAGGGGGCACTTGCCTCCCCCCTGGAGTATTAGAGTTTTTATTCGTTACAGAATTCTTACAAACTTTTGGAAGTAATTTCTGTGATTCTGCAGAACTTCTCGTTTAGCCAACCGTAGCCTTGTGTGGCTCATCGCAGGGGAATAATATAGGGTGGCGCACGGAAAACCGGCCCCGAGTACAGACTGCTCGCCAATTACGGACGATGTGTTGCCCGTTACGAGTAGATACAACAAACAGACAAACATGTTATAATTAGGCAGCGAAGAAATAACAAGCTAATGCAAGCAACAACTGCGAAACAATCGATGACGATGTGTAGAGAGAGCTGGAGAAGAGAGCATGAAAATCTCACGCGACGCGCACGGGCTATAGCTCATGTAGTCTTGTAAACCTGTTGGTGGCTGTTTCCCACCTTAATAGATCACAAGTGTCTTGTATAAAATTCTTCGTTTCGACTTCCATTACATAGCTATGCTACGTTGTAAACAATAATCGTTTACACCCTATATATACTTCACGTTGTCACTGAGCTCGTAGGCGAAGTAGAGACTTTATGGAAGCATAAAATAAAATGTGGTTTTCTCATACTTGCGTCACACACTTAGTAAAAATTAGGTTTTTGTGTTGCATTATTCACGTTAATACAGCAATAATAATAATAATTAAGTTCGTAGTAATAAGGTTTTTGGTTTGAAAGATCCTTCTGAACAAATGTTTTTGAGATAATAAGTAAATATGATTTTATGGCAATGTATGTGTTTTCAAATGGAGAGGCACCGCTTTTCCTATTGAGCCAAAAGACCCACAACACGCTTTTTTTTTTTTTTCAAAGAAACCAAACTAGCCAGTAATGCAAACTGGAAACAACCAAACTTAAAAATAATTAGACCCTTCCTAAATGTAATGTTTTGTATATGAAAGATATACAAAAATCGTTTTATATGAATTTTCTTACACTAAAAATTAAGTAAATTATTGAAAGTTACCTGCTAAATCAAGTCGATGGAACCAAAAGATATATGAATAACAAAAAGAACTTGCCTTGTTATAAGTATGTCTTCTGCTGGTCATCTATATAAAGAAGTGAGCTGATACGCCCTTTTGTTACCTGAAAAGACGTACCTATTACATACAACGTGATTTTTATGTAATTTACGTAACTATAAAATACTTTTTGATTACCGGTCGTGGACGCTGAATAGCCAGAACCAAGTGCAAGAACAGTTTGGAACACACGTAATATAGGGGAGCGCAGTGAACGAAACGAACAACTGGAGGGTGAACTAACTAGGAGCAGTCGGCAGTGGAACTGAGACAGGCGGTAATGCGAAGAACGACGAGTGCTGAGACGAGCACGCGATTACACTGTTCACAAGTCTAAAACTATTATAACACAATACACAGTTAGTTGTAATAAACTTTACCTTGTTGCCAAGTCCTCAGAGAATCACAACATTCGTCGATAGGAAAATTCACCGCTAATTGTCCCATATAAGTTCCACTGAAAGTTTAGTTAACACAGTCCACGTGAAAGTTCCCCTGCTGTGCACAAAATTTGCACACACGATGGAGGCCTCGTATTTAAGTTCCACAGTAACAAATGCTGATCATTAGACCATCCTTACTGTCCAGAATTAACATGAATTTCACACAAGAGGTTTACAAAATTCACTCATTTGACGATTAAACTCATTTACATATTTACGGGACAAAGCAAAACTTTACTCACACAAATGAAGTTTCTATTGCTCAGTCAAAAGGAGAAAAAATCTCGCGGCTTTATACCTGCTGGCAGAAAGCAAAAATAAAGCACGGAAGAGCCAACTGGCTATCACATACACATGTGAAGCATGTATATCCCAATACGTAAAAAGGGAGTCGTTTCCTTTGATTCTCCGTAGGGACTTTCTTACGCTAAACATACTTATACCTATACATCACCATAAATTGAGAATATACTTTTAAGTGAGAATAGAAAATGAAAACGTTCATCAGAACCATCAAAACTCTGTAAGTACTAATAAATGATTTTAAAATAAAAGCAAAAGATCTATCTATTTGTTTCTTTAGCTTATAAGTTTATCTTTATGAAAAATGGTTCAAATGGCTCTGAGCACTATGCGACTTAACTTCTGAGGTCATCAGTCGCCTACAACTTAGAACTACTTAAAGCTAACTAACCTAAGGACATTACACACATCGATGCCCGAGGCAGGATTCGAACCTGCGACCGTACCGGACTCGCGGTTCCAGACCGTAGCGCCTAGAACCCCACGGCCACTCCGGCCGGCTGTGTCTATTATAGCTTCCACACTGATACAATTTATTGAAACTTTCGTTGCCGTTTTCACAGTATACTCTTTCGTATGTCTGCATGCGTTCGGCTCTTGTAAAAGTTTTCTCTGGAATCCACACCGTCGTTGTAGCTCAATGTGTTCAGGTCAGATTTGAAGTTGCCTCCACTTTGGAATACGACCGCACTAGGAAGGCTGTTTCTAACGGTCGGTTCTACACTACTGGCCATTAAAATTGCTACACCAAGAAGAAATGCAGATGATAAACGGGAATTCATTAGACAAATGTATTATACTAGAACTGACATGTGATTACATTTTCACGCAATTTGGGGGCATACATCCTGAGAGAGCAGTACCCAGAACAACCACCTCTGGCCGTAATAACGGCCTCGATACGCCTGGGCATTGGGTCAAACAGAACTTGGATGGCGTGTACAGGTACAGCTGCCCATGCAGCTTCAACACGATACCACAGTTCATCAAGAGTAGTGACTGGCGTATTGTGACGAGCCAGTTGCTCGCCCACCATTGACCAGACGTTTCCAATTGGTGAGAGATCTGGAGAATGTGCTGGCCAGGGCAGCAGTTGAACATTTTCTGTATCCAGAAAAGCCCGTACAGGACCTGCAACATGTGGTCGTGCATTATCCTGCTGAAATGTAGGGTTTCGCTGGGATCGACTGAAGGGTAGAGCCACGGGTCGTAACACATCTGAAATGTAACGTCCATTGTTCAAAGTGCCGTCAATGCGAACAAGAAGTGACCGAGACGTGTAACCAATGGCACCCCATACCATCACGCCGGGTGATACGCCAGTATGGCGGTCACGAATACACGCTTCCAATGTGTGTTCACTGCGATGTTGCCAAACACGGATGCGACCATCATGATGCTGTAAACAGAACCCGGATTCAACCGAAAAAATGACGTTTTGCCATTCCCGCACCCAGGTTCGTCGTCGAGTACACCATCGCAGGCGCTCCTGTCCGTGTTGCAGCGTCAAGGGTAACCACAGCCGTGGTCTCCGAGCTGATAGTCCATGCTGCTGCGAACGTCGTCGAACTGTTCGTGCAAATGATTGTAGTCTTGCAAACGTCCCCATCTGTTGACTCAGGGATAGAGACGTGGCTGCACGATCCGTTACAGCCATGCGTATAAGATGCTTGTCAGCTCGACTGCTAGTGATACGAGGTCGTTGGGATCCAGCACGGCGTTCCGTATTACCCTCCTGAACCCACCGATTCTATATTCTGATAACAGTCACTGGATCTCGACCAACGCGAGCAGCAATGTCGCGATACGATAAACCGCAATCGCGATAGGCTACAATCCGACCTTTATCAAAGTCGGTAACGTGATGGTACGCATTTCTCCTCCTTACAAGAGGTATCACAAAAGCGTTTCAACAGGCAACGCCGGTCAACCGCTGTTTGCGTGTGAGAAATCGGTTGGAAACCTTCCTCATGTCAGCGCGTTGTAGGTGTCGCCACCGGCGCCAATCTTGTGTGAATGCTCTGAAAAGGTAATCATTTGCATATCACAGCATCTTCTTCCTGTGGGTTAAATTTCGCGTCTGTAGCACGTCATCTTCGTGGTGTAGCAATTTTAATGGCCAGTAGTGTAGTTTAACTGTTGTGGATTGGTATCCTGCTCTACGATTTCGCATACGCGATTCGTTGTAGGGCAGCTGTTGTCACTGTGACTGAAGGTGTTCGGTTTCGGAGTAACAGGCATGGCCTGCATCATGTTTTGCACTGCATTCCCAAACCAAAAAATTGGCTGCTGGTTAGGCCAACCATTTCCATGATTAGGATTTCGCTGACTACTTTTGTTCCTGTCATTTGCACCCCTTGGTGTATCGATACATTACTGTTATCATTCCAGGAATTTGCCGATTGTTTTTCCGTGATGTTTTCCTATCGTGGTTGGGATCATTGTAAGCATTTTCGTTACCATCCTTCCGTTTTCTATTGGAACCATTTGCCGGATTACCGTTTCTATGATTCCACTTACTATTTCCGTAATTCGTGTTTGGTTCATTTGCTGAGTGGTTATTTTGACTACAGGCAGACGTGTTCACTTTTGCGTACTGATTCTTTCCACTCTGGTGGTGTTTGTTACCGTCACTGACGTTTGTTGTGATAGCTATTGCAGTTGTTGGAATAAGCCTGATACGACTTAGCGTCTCCTAGGATGAGGAGTCGATCACGGACAGAAACTGTTTCAAGTCCTCATGCGGTACAGTAATCAACTTTTCTCTTAGGTGGATAGGAAGTTTTGCCTTCAGTATGCGGAGCACTTCTTTGTGAGAGATTGGCTCCGACCAGTACCTCGTCTTGGCAATATTTCTTTCGAAGTATTTCCGCAAGTTTCCCTTACGCGGGTTGTTAAATTCGGGCGAACACACTTCTTTGCGCAATGGCTCCTGAATACCCGCGAATCAGTATTTAGAAAGAAACGCTCTTTCAGAATCCGCTAATGTGTCGCATACTTCTGATGTTTCGCTCGTCCACAAAACTGCATCACCTGTGATGTGTGACATAACGAACTGTATATTCTGATACTCCGTCTAACATCGTGGTAAGATGTTCTTGAACGCTCGTATGAAGACAATGGGGTGCACTGACTGGCTTGTCTTATGAAAAAGTTTGGAAATGACGTTTCAACAAACTTTTTTCTATCTTAGTGGTGGTAGCACACGGCTCATTTTCGTGTTTAGCTTGGACGGGCGTTATATACGGTGGTTGTTTTTTCATTCCCGTAAGTGGGTTTAATGTCAATGACAGGATTTTCACCATGTGATAGAAAATTAATTTACTATCTGGTATCACTTGACATAACCCTTTTCAGGTTGCTTATGCGGGTGTGTATCTCTTGCTTCCACATAGGATCTTCTTCGTCGGTGCCTTTTTTTTATCGGATAGCACATTACGTACATCGTCGTAATTTGCTTCCGCGCCGGAACAAATCTCTGCGCTTACGCACCGCATGTAATTGTTGACTGCCACATTTATTTTTGAGTCAATTTCTGATTCCTTGTCCGCTGTCCAATTGGATATGCCTTTATTCAATTGTTTTCTGTGCCTTTCTGGTTGTTGAGCTTAATGTTGGCGACTGCAGAAGTTGAAGTGTCCACATTCGTCTTTACTTCATCGTGAGAGGTTTTCACACCAGTTTCAAGTTTCGTGACTTGATTTAAAATTGGAGCGTAAACTGCCTTCATTGTAATTAGCTCTGATTTGATTGTGCCTAGTTCAGCTTTAATTCAGCATTTCAAGTTTTTGTATGGAAGCGATAAGCGGGTCGAGAGAAACGCTCGCATCTGTTACTGCTGAGATGGCGTCTTTTTCTGTCTCTCGTTCGCTCCGCTCGGCGCCTAATTAGCGTCGGCATTTGGCTGCGAGTTTTCTAAATTTGCTGCCATGTTCGGATCAAGTAGTGGGTCTTCTAATGCGTCAAAGTTCAGATCCACTAAAAATTCATTATTATTTTATATTTCGCTATCAATATCATAGCTGGCGAAGCCATTACTTCAGTGGGAAAATTATCTTTCTACTTTTACCATAACCAAAAATTATTCAAAGTCAGAAAAAGCTTCAGACGGATATTTGCTCTTAAAATTAACACAGAATAATCACAGCAATAATAATTCACAAGAATGAGTAAACTAATTTTCCTCGATGCGACATTCATTTATCAGTTGCTGGCCAAGTCGGCCATTTCGTGTTCCCTTTTGCACACGAAAAAACAATCTTGCGTTGCTTTTGAAAATTTCGATTATCCGTAGCACTCCCTTCCAATACTCACTGATTAATACTACTTCTAACTACGATTTGACTTCTACTGAGCATCAGAAGAAATTTTTTCTGAACGAAAAACTACGAACTTGAAAGAGCAAAAATAAAAATTCACTAGCGTGATTTTACTTTATTCGTTGCTTTTTGGCTTCGAATACATGGGATTGATGATTAAAACAACTCGTAATGGAATAATCAGATTTTAGTATGAAAAAGAATAATTATATAGATGTCCGCGGTGGCCGAGGGGTTCTAGGCGCTTCAGTCTGGAACCGCGCGACTGCTATGGTCCCAGGTTCGAATCCTGCCTCGGGCATGGATGTGTGTGATGTCCTTAGGTTAGGTAGGTTTAAGTAGTTCTAAGTTCTAGGGGACTGATGTCCTCAGAAGTTAAGTCCCATTCTGCTCAGAGCCATTTTTTTATTATTATTATTATTTTTTTTAAGAGTTCCCTCATGGGTCACTTCTTGTATTCTGTCGAGAAATTCCTTGAGAAATTAAGCTGATTCTTATTAATTGCTGATGGAGTTTACTTAAACTTATGGACTATCTTTTTTCAGAATGAGATTTTCACTCTGCAGTGGAGTGTGCACTGATACGAAACTTCCTGGCAGATTAAAACTGTGTGCCAGGCCGAGACTCGAACTCGAGACCTTTGCCTTTCGCGGGCAAGTGGTCTACCAACTGAGCAACCCAAGCACGACTCACGCCCTGTCCTCACAGCTTTACTTCTACCAGTACCTCGTCTCTTTGCCCGCGAAAGGCAAAGGTCCCGAGTTCAAGTCTCGGTCCGGCACACAGTTTTAATCTGCCAGGAAGTTTCATATCAGCGCACACTCCGCTGCAGAGTGAAAATCTCATTCTGGAAACATCCCCCACGCTGTGGCTAAGCCATGTCTCCGCAAAATCCTTTCTTTCAGGAGGGCTAGTTCTGGAAGGTCCCAGGAAAGCTTGTGTAAAGTTTGGAAGGTAGGAGACGAGGTACTGGCAGAAGTACAGCTGTGAGGACGGGGCGTGAGTCATGCTAGGGTAGCTCAGTTGGTAGAGCACTTGCCCACGAAAGGCAAAGGTCCCTAGTTCGAGTCTCGACCTGGCACACAGTTTCTATCTATTTTCAGGTTCATGAATTTTTACCTTTATCTGTTCTTACTTTTATGTTGTAATTTCATGCAGTGACACATTCCTTGACCTTGGAGATTTGCTCCTCATTTTGGTCCTACGGAACGTGACGTGTAAATAAATAAAAATAAAATCGCAGTGACGTCACGCGTGACTTTAGTAGGGTGCAACGAGACTCACCCGCAGGTCGCGTGCTCCCCGCACCTGGGCCTTGTAAACACGCGTCACCGGCCGTGCGTTCGGCCCCTGGCAGCGGGAACTGGTTCCGACCGCCAGTCACCCCAGACAGCTCCCTCCGGCGGCGTTACGCCACACCGTGCCCGAAATACTGCGCCGACGGCCACGAAAACGGCCGGCCGATGCGTGGCGTGGGCTACGTACGTCTGGCTACCGCCTGGTCTGACACTGTAAAAGGGGCTGGCTAAGGCTGGCGCGGCTCGTAAATTAAAGGCACTGAGGCGGAGCCGCCCCAAAACATATACTACAAAATTTCTCAGTAACGTATCACAGATGTTAAATTATCAGAACACATTTCCCACACAGATTTTATTTATTTATGCATTTATTTTACCTGGCAAGATTAGGGCCTTCAGGCCCTCTCTTACACCTAACCAGGCATACTCAGATTGAACGAATTTCAGTTTGTGTGTGTGAAAACTTATGGGACTTTACTGCTAAGGTCATCAGTCCCTAAGCTTACACACTACTTAACCTAAATTATCCTAAGGACAAACACACACACCCATGCCCGAGGGAGGACTCGAACCTCCGCTGGGATCAGCCACACAGTCTATGACTGCAGCGTCCTAGACCGCTCGGCTAATCCTGCGCGGCGAATTTCAGTTTGTACAGAACATTAAGGACATATAACGTCTTATACAGTATTAACGTTAAAGAAAAAAAATAGAGATTTTAACAGTAGAACAATGATAATTATAACAATCAAAAAATAATTATAACAATCAATAATAATAATAATAATAATAATGACTATGTATATGAAAGTAAACATATTTTTCTGTTATGAATGTCAGTCCTATTGCTAGTTGGGAATTTTCTCGTTATATTCTTGCAGCTTGTGAGTTATTCTCATCGAGCAGAAACGTAAGACGATAGAATGGGTTGAAAGAGATATAGAAGAGGTAGAAAGGTTAGAGGAAGAGAAATAGAATGGTAAAATTTGAAGCTATGATGGAGAGGAGAAACAAAGAGGGGCACAGCAATGGTGGCTATACCGTCCCTAATACGAGGGCTATCCACAAAGTACATTACGTTTTGGAATTAAAAATAAATTAAGTATTGGAATTTTTTTTTATTATATACAGATGAAAGCCACACTTAAATACTACTTTTCTACGTAGTTGCCATTTAAATTAAGGCACTTATCGTAGCGATGGACGAGCTCGGAAATTCCTTCGTCGTAAAATTCGGCCGCCTGCGCCTTCAACCACGTGGTTACCTCTTCCCGAAGCTGTGCGTCGTCATCAAAACGCTGCACAGCCAACCACTTCTTCATTGCTGGGAATAAGTGGAAGTCGCTCGGTGCCAGGTCGGGACTGTACGGCGGATGAGGAAACAACTCCCACTTAAAAGATTCGAAAACTTCACGAGTGGCATTTGCCGTGTGGGCCCGGGCGTTGTCGTGAATCGGCAAGACCTTTGAGCCCAACTTTCCCCTGCGCTTGTTTTGTATTGCTCTTCTGAGGTTGTGCAGAGTTTGGCAATACCTTTGAGAGTTTATTGTAATGCCTCTTTCCAGGAAATCCACAAAAATCACACCTTTTCTGTCCCAAAAGAGGTAACCACGTGGTTGAAGGCGCAGGCGGCCGAATTTTACGACTAAGGAATTTCCGAGCTCGTCCATCGCTACGATAAGTGCCTTAATTTAAATGGCAACTATGTAGAAAAGTAGTATTTAAGTGTGGCTTTCATTTGTATATAATAAAAAAAATTCCAATACTTTATTTATTTTTATTTCCAAAACGTAATGTACTTTGTGGATAGCCCTCGTATGTAAGTCTTGAGTTCCCTCTTGAATGTTGAGTGGTTCTGGATAAGACGCACATCACAGGGGAGCGCGTTCCATAGTCGTATGGCTGAGATGGAGAATGACACGGAGAAAGATTTTGTGTTATGTAAAGGTACAGCCAAGATGCTAGACATATCCGATCTGGTATTGGGGTTGTCGAATGATGATAGGTGTTTAATGTGAGAGGATAAGGATTGGATGCACCAGTGGCTAAGAAATCGATGAAGTAAGCACATCGTGTGGAGATCGCGTGGTCGTATCCAACCTAGCTGGGAGTATGAAGGACTGATATGATCATACAACCGTATATTGCACACGTATCTAACGCAAGCATTCATCACTAGCTCGAGGCATTTCGAATTTTCGCTATTTGTGCCGTGTTGAACTAAATCACAGTAGTAAAGAATAGGCAAGTCTAGTGTCTGGACTAATTTTTGTTTAACATGGGTTGGAAATATTTTTCTAAATTTTTGAATTGCATGTAGGGAGGAGAGCGGTTTCCGGCAAGCTGTGACTGTTTGTTCTTCCCAGTTTAGGTGTTCATCCAAGATTATTCCAAGGTCTTTTACTGTTTTTTGGTATGGTAGTTGGGTACCATTGAGGAGTATTTGAGGGACTGCTTCGCGAAAGTACCGTCTGATTAACTTTGGATGAGATATAAGTATGACCTGGGATTTCTTGGGGTTTAGTTTCAGACCTAGGTTCTGTGCCCATCGAGAAACAGAGCAAAGATCTGCTTTCATACTCGCTACTGCATCAGCAATGTTCTTGGGGCTTGCACTTATGTACAGTTGGATGTCGTCGGCATATAGATGGTAGTTGCAGGAGTGAATCACTGAAGAAATGTCATTAATGTACAGTGAGAAGAGTAATGGACCAAGGACGGAGCCTTGGGGAACTCCAGAGCGCACGTTTTCCCATGATGACTTTTCCGACCCACAAATGACTTGTTGACTTCTGTTTTTGAGGTAGCTGTCGAACCAGTGTATTGCGCTGTTTGAGAAATTCAGCTGTTTCATTGTAATTAGTAATATATCAAAGTCAACTGTATCAAAAGACTTGCTAAAAAGTCAAGCACTGTTAGCTTATTAATGGGGTCAACGTTTTTGAAACTGATGATACATGATATCGAGGGATGTTTTCCGAATAGGTAGTAGCTAGTCCCTGTAACATCCACGAGATAAATTTTAGCTACAGTGCGACGAGAGGAAATTATCCCTCTTAACAGTTACAAACAGTATCTATCCGACTTACGAAAAAACAGTGAAATAAATATTAATTATTTATATAATATTTTATGATGTAATTGGACATATCGATGTGTATCATACAAAGACAATGATAATTGGTTGGTTGGTTGTTTTGGGGAAGGAGACCAGACAGCGAAGTCATCGGTCTCATCGGATTAGGGAAGGAAGATCAGCCGTGCCATTTGAAAGGAACCATCCCGGCATTTGCCTGGAGCGATTTAGGGAAATCACGGAAAACCTAAATCAGGATGGCCGGACGCGGAATTGAACCGTCGTCCTCCCGAATGCGAGACAATGATAATTGTAAATTCCTTTAATGATCTGCGTTTGTTTTTACCTTTTGCTGGTTGGCTTTTGTAGGTTGTGGACGCAAGACGCATATCAAAACTGAGGTCTGTTAAGAAATTGTAATTATTTGTTAACTATTACTTGAGAATAGAGTTCATTACTATTATAAATATGAGTGAATAATTATTTGTAACTTTAATTCCTCTTTCAATAAGCATTATCTGTCTTAATTATGCCGGCCGGAGTGGCCGAGCGGTTCTAGGCGCTACAGTCTGGAACCGCGCGACCGCTACAGTCGCAGGTTCGAATCCTGCCTCGGGCATGAATGTGTGTGATGTCCTTAGGTTAGTTAGGTTTAAGTAGTTCTAAGTTGTAGCTGACTGATGACCAAAGAAGTTAAGTCCCATAGTGCTCAGAGCCATTTTTTTGTTAATTATTTATTTCTGCTGCAAGGATCGCAACCATTGATGATAGCGATTTGTATCGCATTTTTATCTGTTTTTCTTATGAAAATGTCAAAGGTTTGCTTGATGGAAATTAGTCTAAATAGTGCACAATACGAAAGTAAAGTTTAATAAGCATTCCAAATAATTATCCTATTTGCTCTAACAACAGAAAGTCTATCAATTGAATGCCGCCATCTTAACAATTATCTCAGCGGCAAATTCAAATTACGCAACTCTGCAGACATAAATGCCGAAGGTAATAAAAATGTGTAAAAATGAATGTGCACCGATGGTCCCGAACTCATTTTAATGAAAATAGTTCGAATCAGATTGGTCCTTTAAAAACAGTTCTCATAGCACGATCCGTATAACAAACTTTTTCTTGCTGATGTATGCAACCGAAATTAATTTCGTACGTCTTGCGAAGAATACTGTTTCTGGTAACATACGTCAGTGTTCTGCGCGGCTGATATTCGGTGGTTTTAATGATCATTTTGCGTTTCCGTTTGCGTTTCACGTTTCCGACTTTCATAAAGGTCCGATTGTAGCGTATCGCGATTGCGGTTTATCGTATCGCGACATTGCTGCTCGCGTTGGTAGACATCCAATGACTGTTAGCAGAATATGGAATCGGTGGGTTCAGGAACGTAATACGGAACGCCTTGCTGGATCCCAACGGTCTCGTATCACTAGCAGTCGAGATGACAGGCATCTTATCCGCACGGCTGTGACGGATCGTGCAGCCACGTCTCTATCCCTGAGTCAACAGATGGGGACGTTTGCAAGACAACAACCATCTGCACGGACAGTTCGAAGACGTTTGCAGCAGCGTGGACAATCATCTCGATGACCGTGGCTGCGGTGACCCTTGACGCTGCATCACAGACAGGAGCGCCTGCGATGGTGTACTCGACGTCGAACCTGGGTGCACGAATGCCAAACCGTCATTTTTTCGGATGAATCCAGGTTCTGTTTACAGCATCATGATGGTCGCATCCGTGTTTGGCGACATCGCGGTGAACGCACATTGGAAGCGTGTATTCGTCATCGCCATACTGGCATATCACCCGGTGTGATGGTATGGGGTACCATTGATTACACGTCTCGGTCACCTCTTGTCCGCACTGACGGCACTTTGAACAGTGGACGTTACATTTCAGATGTGTTACGACCGGTAGCTCTACCCTTCATTCGATCTCTGCGAAACCCTACATTTCAGCAGGATAATGCACGACCGCATGTTGCAGGTCCTGTACGGGCCTTTCTGGATACAGAAAATTTTCGACTGGCCAGCACATTGTCCAGATCTCTCACCAATCGAAAACGTCTGGTCAATGGTGGCCGAGCAACTGGTTCATCACAATACGCCAGTCACTACTCTTGATGAACCGTGGTATCGTGTACACGCCATCCAAGCTGTGTTTGACTCAATGCCCAGGCGTATTAAGGCCGTTATTGCGGCCAGAGGTGGTTGTTCTGGGTACTGATTTCGCCAGAGGCCGGATGACGTGTACAATGGGTGAGGAGTGGGGAGTGCTCAACATTTGATAAACGATTCCTTGAGTCTATTCTTTTAAAAAAGTCTAGTACCATACTAGGTGTCCAATATAAGAAATGGGCAGTTAGTTAAAACCACAAGAATAATAAATGTGGTGGATCTGAATGCATAAAACTATATTGGACAGAACCTACTGACAAGTAAGCTATAGGGGTAAGGCTACCAGTCCAAGTAATCAAAATTTTTTGAAAGACACTTATGCCTCAGATCGGTCTGGGCATTAAGCGAGGAGCGAGGGGATTTCTTCAGAACTCTGAACATTTCAACCCCTTCCAAAACAATAAGGGGTGTTGTACATCAGTACGTGATATCAATTTCAACTCGACACGCCCTTACTTTCCGAGGCAAAAGCGCACTCAAACACGTAAATACGAACCGAAAATAAAAGGTCCTTCAACGTACATAAGCCTCGAGGGATGCAACATGCAACCCAAAATGTTTATCCTTTTTTAGTTCATCTGCTATTAGTCTGTTTCCGTCTTTTAACGCGGGAGTTGCGCTTCTCTTTTCTTGTTAGTCTGTGTATGATAGGACGCCTTTCGATCTAGTCATGCGTAAGATCATACTCTCGTACCGTTAATAGTTAGCTTATAATCAGTGCGAACATGCTCAAAAAATGGTTCAAATGGCTCTGAGCACTATGGGACTTAACATCTGAGGTCATCAGTCCCCTAGAACTCAGAACTACTTAAACGTAACTAACCTAAGGACATCACAAACACCCATGCCCGAGGCAGTATTCGAACCTGCGACCGTAGCAGTCGCGCGGTTCCAGACTGAAGCACCTAGAACCGCTCGGCCACCGCGGCCGGCGAACAAGCTCATTTTACGGTCATCATTTGGCATCCTGTATGAAAAATTACTTGCACAACAAAATCATCGTCCTGTTTCATTACGTAAAACGTAGATAGTAGTATTGTACTTTCAGAATGCGACGTCGCTGCTTCGGCTCTGCAAAGGGACACAAAAGTACGAGAGCGTCTCCGCATAACACTCAGGACGAATTCCTATGCGGCCGCTCACAGAGTCGGTTCAAGGGCGGACTGGTTTCATTATCGCAAAACTCGGGTGGGAAAACGTAGCCGGTTATGATGTACGCCCTTTACAGGACCATGTACGGACTCCCCAGCTAAACTGAGACTCTTCTGGAGGTTTAGTACAAGTGAGGAGTTCCAGAAAATTTTACGACTCCCGGCCACAGACGTGCATACAACGGACGTAGTAGCCGATCCTGGAGCTGTCGCCATGGTGTGCGGACATTTGCCACGCCGGACATCTGCCACGATTTTACCTGCTCCGAATGGTTGGGTCCTTTGTCTCCCCTCCCCCCTCCTCCTTATCGCATACTGAGCCTTTCCGCTGGTTTACTTAACATACAACGAGAATCTCTTTGGATTTTCCGCCACATTTCTAGAGAGACTTTCGTTGTGGAGACTATTAAATGTATCTCGCATTGAAGTCCGCACCAAATTTCGAGCCTCAGTAAAACCTCCCCAACCTTGGAGATTTTCCGTTCGTTTAAATTATACTTGCCTTTTCCAGTGCTCCTGAAGCAGCTTTCTGTCGTGTTTTGTCTACCATGGGGGATCAGTTCCGTATCTTATTAATTTATTTGGTATGAATCTCTCGAGTGCTGTTGATACCTATTTCTTTGAACTTAAGACACATATGGTCTTCACTTACATAGTTTGGAAGGGATGGAGACTATCTCTTAGAATGTTTACTTGCTTTTATAAATAGATCTCGCTTATAGTTTTGGTGAATTTCTTTGTTACGGAATTGAGCCTCGCTACGACTGTGTGTTCGCTAATCCCTGTACCCGTCGTGATGTTCAAGATTATTTTGGCTAAGAGTTCAAGTGTGTTTTCGTAGCCATTTACAATTTGAATGACCTCGTGAACTAATTGTTAAAAATAATTTTTTAAAAAGCATTTAGAGCAGTTACGGAAGTTGTTTTATATCTACAATGTCGTCTGGAAATGTATTTTTGTCAACATACGAAAGGTAGATTGAACTCACTGCCAACTATAATTGTATGAGTAGCGTACCTGTTTGTGATGAGACTCAAGTTTTCTTTGAAATGTTCAGCAACTCTTTCATCTGAGACCGGGGGTCGGTAGAAGGAGCCAGTTATTAATTTATTCCGGCTGTGGAATATAACCTCTGCCCACACTAAGTCACAGGAACTGTCTGCTTCAATGTCGCTTGTGAACTCAAACACACATTACATTATTTTTCCTTACGTTGTGCTTCTCGTTTCTGTTGTAGTGCAGATCATTACAATTACGGCTTTTCCCTCCAAAACTTAGGATGCTTTCTCTGTGACCCTGTGAATACCAGAGCTAAACAATGTAGAACAACAACGTACGTTACAACCATAGCATTCTGTATTACTTCATTTCCATATTTCTAACATTTTAAAATTGTACGTCGACTTTACATGACATGTCAGTCATAGATGTTCTTATCCCTGTTTATGAACGTACTTTCAGTCATGTTTTGGACATTGTCGCGCTACACTATATTAACTAATGTTTCGCCGCAAGGGATGTCGCATTTTAGAGAGTATATTAATATGGAGTACGTCGTTCTTTTCACACATTCACATACCCATTTCTTATTTCCTTATTGTCTTTTGTGCATGCAGTTGTAGTAATTAAAGTAGGCACAAATGCAGTGATTAAAAAGAAATGATTGGTGTACATTCGCATTCTCGTTACATCGTTCCTTTCTTGTTGCTCCCATGACTATTGACTGTTGTAGAGGGACGCGAAATTGAGGCGTCACCCATCCACCAGTGTCAGCCCAGTTTGCAGGCGAATATAAATTTAATTTAGTGTCTTGTTTATGTATTTTGTATTATTTGTAATGTTTGTGAGTTATCTAAAGTTTTGTATTTATTTTTATGTTTCATGTACGGAGGAACGGAGACAGCATCTTCACTGCCGGGACCAGAGGGAAAATTGTTGGCCACTATACGTCGCGTGTCGACAGCCAAAGAGCAACAGAAGATCCTGAAAGCGAGTTGTTGCGTCGTGCTTCTAAAAACTGAAAAAAATAAGAATTTGTAATGTTTCTACAACAATGACGTCACAGAAAGTTTAATCATGTTCTAAATGTTCAGTCCTATCTTGTCAAGGCTCATGTTCACGTCTATATGTAGTATATATGAAGATAATAAACTAGTGTATACTGCTAAAGTTTAAATACGTGTTCCGATAATTTACTTACGAAGAATTATATTATGGATGAAGTATTACTGATGTATTTGACAAGATTATTAATTTTTGACAACGTTCATCGCGAGTTTGAGTCTTAAAAGTTTATTCAATGTGGCTTTAATGTTTATTAAAGCAGATAACTTGCATTAATACAATTTCTGAGTAGAAACAAACGACATCTACATTGAAAAAAGTTAGCGCAAACCGATTGGACTAAGTGACGTAATTCTGCGCATACGGCTCAAATGATGATGTTTCAATTACTTTCGTTCAAAAACCATTCAGAGACAACTTTAAAAAGAATTTAAATAATTTTGAAGTGTTTTGTAACTGACGTAGGTGACGAAGTCTGCACATGGTCATATGTCAAAAGAAAATCATTTATACAAAACTTGCGTCGTTTCTATCGCAATCACTAGGCATGAAAGGAAGCTAGCGTACAGACAGAGGGATATATATATATATATATATATATATATATATATATATATATATATATATATATATATATATATATATATAGGGTGTTACAAAAAGGTACGGCCAAACTTTCAGGAAACATTCCTCACACACAAAGAAAGAAAATATGTTATTTGAACATGTGTCCGGAAACGCTTACTTTCCATGTTAGAGCTCACTTTATTACTTCTCTTCAAATCACATTAATCATGGAATGGAAACACACAGCAACAGAACGTACCAGCGTGACTTCAAACACTTTGTTACAGGAAATGTTCAAAATGTCCTCCGTTAGCGAGGATACGTGCATTCACCCTCCATCGCATGGAATACCTGATGCGCTGATGCAGCCCTGGAAATGGCGTATTGTATCACAGCCGTCCACAATACGAGCACGAAGAGTCTCTACATTTGGTACCGGGGTTGCGTAGACGAGAGCTTTCAAATGCCACCATAAATGAAAGTCAAGAGGGTTGAGGTCAGGAGAGCGTGGAGGCCACGGAATTGGTCCGCCTCTACCAATCCATCGGTCACCGAATCTGGTGTCGAGAAGCGTACGAAATACTTCCACTGAAATGTGCATGAACCACATGTTGTGTCGTACTTGTAAAGGCACATGTTCTAGCAGCACAAGTAGAGTATCCCGTATGAAACCATGATAACGTGCTCCATTGAGCGTAGGTAGAAGAACATGGGGCCCAATCGAGACATCACCAACAATGCCTGCCCTAACGTTCACAGAAAATCTGTGTTGATGACGTGATTGCACAATTGCGTACGGATTCTCGTCAGCCCACACATGCTGATTGTGAAAATTTACAATCTGATCACGTCGGAATGAAGCCTCATCCGTAAAGAGAACATTTGCACTGAAATGAGGATTGACACATTGTCGGATGAACCACTCGCAGAAGTGTACCCGTGGAGGCCAATCAGCTGCTGATAGTGCCTGCACACGCTGTACGCGGTACGGAAACGACTGGGTCTCCCGTAGCACTCTCCATACAGTGATGTGGTCGTCGTTACCTTGTACAGCAGCAACTTCTCTGACGCTGACATTAGGGTTATCATCAACTGCACAAAGAATTGCCTCATCCATTGCACGTGTCCTCGTCGTTCTAAGTCTTCCCCAGTCGCGAGTCGTAGGCTGGAATGTTCCGTGCTCCCTAAGACGCCGATCAATTGCTTCGAACGTCTTCCGGTCGGGACACCTCCGTTCTGGAAATCTGTCTCGATACAAACGTAACGCGCCACGGCTATTGCCCCGTGCTAATCCGTACATCAAATGGGCATCTGCCAACTCCGCATTTGTAAACATTGCACTGACTGCAAAACCACGTTCGTGATGAACACTAACCTGTTGATGCTACTTACTGATGTGCTTGATGCTAGTACTGTAGAGCAATGAGTCGCATGTCAACACGAGCACCGAAGTCAAGATTACCTTCCTTCAATTGGGCCAACTGGCAATGAATCGAGGAAGTACAGTACATACTGACGAAACTAAAATGAGCTCTAACATCGAAATTAAGCGTTTCCGGACACATGTCCACATAACATCTTTTCTTTATTTGTGTGTGAGGAATGTTTCCTGAAAGTTTGGCCGCACCATTTTGTAACACCCTGTATATACATATACTTGGCAGAACTAATTACATACTGACTTTATCGTCGGTATTGCTTTCGTTTCGCAAAAGTTATAAATATTTCGATTTCGGAAAAGAAGCTGTGTATTTGGCCAAGTTGTGGAAGAAGAAGGTCCCTTACGTACTGGTTGTATCGAGTAAGATGTGGAGACGGCGGTTTGAAAGCGGACAGAAGGAATACAAGGAAGGGCGTCCCTTACCTGAGAGATCGCTACCTGGCGAAGGGGCAAGTGTGGCAAATGTCCGGCGTGGCAAATGTCTGGCGTGGCAAAATCCGGCGTGGCAAATGTCCGTCGTGGCAACTTTCCAGCGTGGCAAATGTCCAGCGTGGCAAATGTCCGGCACGGCAAATGTCCGGCGTGGCAAATGTCCGGCATTCAACTACGAGAGCATCTCCACATACCAGAGAGGACGAATTCCTATGCGGCCGCGCACTGAGTCGGTTCCACGGCGGACTGGTGTCATTATCGCAAAACTCATGTAGCACTTTGAATTTCGTCGCGCTACACTCGTTCCCTCAGATATAAATTATACCGTCGCAGTGGTATGAGAGCTCGACAGCAGAGAAATTACTAAAATTGTAACTTTTTTTGTTTTCTATCCTTTTTTGTCTCTCGAGTGCGGAAGCTTAATGCAGACGTAAAAAACTTATTAGCTAGTCCTGATCTGATGAAGACGAAAAAACTTATTAACGTGTAGACATATTGTGGAAGTTGTTATGAAATTCGGAGGACGGAAGTAGCAACGTAAAATCAATTGCATTCAGTGTCAAGATGATTTTGATTTGTATAAATTAGTGATTCCTGGACGATTGCAAGATTTCGGAGCAGCTACTACTCTTCATGCAGAAAGGAAGTAGGAGATTTTTGAAGACCTGGACGCCGCACGAAAGGAGACATGTTAACACGGTAAAGGATGAAATCTTATCTACGCCATTTCCCCCTGTTAATCACATTTTGTTATTCTCTGTTCTTTTCAAATAATTTTTGTGGTGGATATTGGTTTGACTTTTGCTCAGAAACGGCACAAAGACCACCCCAACAATAGCTTTTCCGAATCACGAAGTCCGACAAATTTTCTGTAACACGAAGTCCGATTTGCATTTCATTCTTTCCCTTTTTCACGGTCACTAACGATTTTAAAACCCACTTTTTATTCACCATTTGTTACCACATTTTGAACCTTTTCTTTTCTTCTCTTTTTCTTTTTTGTTAACCACTAGACTCCGGTGGGAAAACGTGGCCGGTTATGCTGAACGCCCTTTTATAGCACCATGTACGGACTCACCCGCTGAACTGAGACACTTCTGGAGGTTTAGTACGAGTGGGGAGTGACCCGCGGCGCGGCTCTCGGGCGCAAGACGCTATCGATGACTCCTCTGGTTGAGGTTGGCACTATGTGCGATAGCGAGCGCCTCCTGTCGGAGCGGCTCCTAACGAGGGAGGGAATCTGGGGCGGACAGCAGGGGAGAACGGACATTGCGGCCGCACTCTGATGATGATGTTTAGTTTGTGGGGCGCTCAACTGCGTGGTTATCAGCGCCCGTACAATTTCCCCAACCTTTGCTCAGTCCATTTTCGCCACTTTCCTGGATGATGATGAAATGATGAGGACAACACAAACACCCAGTCATCTTGAGGCAGGTGAAAATCCCTGACCCCGCCGGGAATCGAACCCGGGACCCCGTGCTCGGGAAGCGAGAACGCTACCGCGAGACCACGAGCGGCGGACGCGGCCGCACTCTGTATGATCTCATTCCTTTCCCCCATCTGCTCCTATTCCTCGAACATATCCGCATCCTCTGCACCTCCCGCCGTCTTGAACCCCCTCATCCCCTGGTTGCTCCTCTCCTCTCCCATCCCCGCCCCCTGCCACGTCTTCACCGTTGTGTCCCCCCTACCCTCCATCTCTACACCCTACATCTCCTTTCCAAAGGTGGCTTCCGTCAACTACCCCTCCCAGACGATGCCCTCTCTCCCTCCATTTATCCTTCCTATAAACTCTGATCCTCACTCCCCCTCCTTTCCTCTGTCCTTTCCCTGGGCTCTCTCTTCCCCCCCTTCCATCCTGTTTTCTCCCCACTAAACCTCTCCCTACCTCCCTTCTCCCCCCCAAGTCCTTTTGTATTCCCCTCCTCTACCTACCCCACTCCCTGTCGCCTCTGCCCCCCACCCCTCTTATGGGTCCTCATCCTCCATCAGCTCCTTTCCCGGTTTCCCCCTTCGCTTTTACTCTCCTTTGCCCCCTTTTTTGTTTTCCCATCTTCTGTCCAGTTTCCCCCCCCACCTGCTCTCGACTGTGGTATGTCACATTTGCCGACTTTTTAGTGCAGTGTTCCAGTGACTGTACAGTGTTGTTTGTCTTTCTCCTGTTGCGAACAGAAACCATGCTGTCGCTAGGTGTGAATTTTATGTCTTCTGCGAACAGAATCCAGACTGTCGCCGTGTTTTTTGTCTGTCTATTGTTTTACCTGTCTGCTTCGTATGTATTTTATTAGCATCATCATCCCTCTGCTGTTTGTTTTAAGTTCCACGATTTCTTTTCGCCATGTTACTCTTTATGTCTCCGATTTTATCGCCTGTTTTTCATTATTTGTTCTCTTGAACTTTCTCGTAAAATCTGTAGGCTGAAGAGCGGCATACTAAACTGCTGCCAGCCCGCCCCCTTCGGGGGGAATTGAAATTCAATAAAGAAAAAATAAAAAAAACGCACTCTGAGGCGACGAGAGAAGAGTTGTCGTCCACGGCCGAGAAGGGAGCGTCGAGCAAGGCGGCAGTCAGCATCGCTCTCCGGGGGACAGAGAGTTGCGGCAGTCCAGCGAGCACACACCAGCTCCGGGAGCAGTGCTCCGGTTTGTGGACGTGGCGTGGGTCGTATTTTGGCGCCGTATAGTTTGCTCGGTACGCATCTGCTGCTCCCTTATGGCCACGTGTGTTGTTCTGTCCGTATGTGCACTGAAAAGGTTACGCTGCGGCTGGAACAGTGGCTTGTGCTTTACGTTCGTGCACCCTGACTCATTTGTTTTGCTGCACGTAGCTGTAATTTCAGAGATTTTTTTTTTTTTCGTCGCGATTGTCTTAGCACGGTGGTGCCTAGTACCCGAGAACAAGACAGCTAACGTGTGACCTGTTGTTTTGGGTTTTGGAGTCCTGTTTGGGCAACCTAGTTATCACGCACACAAATGTATTGCTGCTGAGTGAGGTTAGCCCTAATCTTGTGAAACCAGTGTGCGATTTGCAGGGGGGGATGGGGGGATTTCCCCCCCGCCCACCCCCTGCATCAGACCATCCCCTCCTCTGGTTTTAGTTTATGTATCCCAACCTGGGACGTTTATTTCCCACGCACTGGAGTAAAACTTTACATATAATTTAAATTTGTGGAGCCGAACACTGAAAGTTTTTAATAAGTCTTACTATTAACACTATTAATATGTTTCAGTTTTCTATCATCAGAATAAGTACAACTGTTCACAAATGTGCTTCTACGTTTTGAATTCCCCTCGTATATCTGTACCCGCATGTAGATGATTTTGTAAATAAGCTTTACCTATAACGTACTTTTAAAGATATAACAAGGGATGGCTTTTCTGATAATGCATACGTTCAGTAGTGAGTTTCGGCATTAACATCTACTTATAAATAGCTGTTTAACCATGCGTAACACCACAGTCCAAGCTAGTAACATATATAATTCTACTAACCCCCTAAGACATCCCCCCCACTGGTAACAGCACAAATCGCACCCTGTGTGAAACTGAGCTTTCAGTGACTGGCTCGTGTGCAAATTAATAAATTTAACCTTTGTGGTGTGTTTTTGCTTTAAACGGTGAATTTCTCGTCATTCATTTGTGTATGTTTCGCCATTAATAACTGTAAGATAGGAAGGTCTTGAAGGGCTTGCATATCGTGACTGTATTTTTGGCAACTGTTTAATTTGATTTCTTGTTTATCGGTCTGGTGAAAACTTATGCCAAATTTACTAATTTCCGCCTGTTGTCCGGAAGTTGGTTTGAAGGTAAATCCGTGGGTAAATCTTTACTGGACCCAACTGTTAACTGATCTTGCGTTGAACTAATGCCATTCTTAAATCGTTTCTTGTGTGCTACAAATTGTATTACCATAGACAAGGAGACATGGCACATTCTGTGGTCGAGGGGTAGGCACGGTTGCTGCTTTGCGCGTGGCGTCTTGTCGCTCCCTATCATTTCCCGCGTTAGTACGGGCGGCGTGAGATTTGTTTGCTCGCTTCAGGGAGTTTCGTAAGGAGTACGCCGACTTTGTCACTGTTACTCCTGTGTTGTTGTCGGTCGCTTACCGAAACGTTAGTCTGTTTTGGCACGGTGGCCACTGGGCCGTGACGATGTCAGTTGATGACCAGCGGTGGGGCGGTCGTCCGCTCTGAGTCGCTTGGACTTGGCAGTTACCTGCTGTTTTTTTTTTTTTTTTCCCCAGCAGTCTACTGACTGGTTTGATGCGGCCCGCCACGAATTCCTTTCCTGTGCTAACCTCTTCATCTCAGAGTAGCACTTGCAACCTACGTCCTCAATTATTTGCTTGACGTATTCCAATCTCTGTCTTCCTCTACAGTTTTTGCCCTCTACAGCTCCCTCTAGTACCATGGAAGTCATTCCCTCATGTCTTAGCAGATGTCCTATCATCCTGTCCTTTCTCCTTATCAGTGTTTTCCACATATTCCTTTCCTCTCAGATTCTGTGTAGAACCTCCTCATTCCTTACCTTATCAGTCCACCTAATTTTCAACATTCGTCTACAGCACCACATCTCAAATGCTTCGATTCTCTTCTGTTCCGGTTTTCCCACAGTCCATGTTTCACTACCATACAATGCTGTACTCCAGACGTACATCCTCAGAAATTTCTTCCTAAAATTAAGGCCGGTATTTGATATTAGTAGACTTCTCTTGGCCAGAAATGCCTTTTTTGCCATAGCGAGTCTGCTTTTGATGTCCTCCTTGCTCCGTCCGTCATTGGTTATTTTACTGCCTAGGTAGCAGAATTCCTTAACTTCATTGACTTCGTGACGATCAATCCTGATGTTAAGTTTCTCGCTGTTCTCATTTCTACTACTTCTCATTACCTTCGTTTTTCTCCGATTTACTCTCAAACCATACTGTGTACTCATTAGACTGTTCATTCCGTTCAGCAGATCATTTAATTCTTCTTCACTTTCACTCAGGATAGCAATGTCATCAGCGAATCGTATCATTGATATCCTTTCACCTTGTATTTTAATTCCACTCCTGAACCTTTCTTTTATTTCCATCATTGCTTCCTCGATGTACAGATTGAAGAGTAGGGGCGAAAGGCTACAGCCTTGTCTTATACCGTTCTTAATACGAGCACTTCGTTCTTGATCGTCCACTCTTATTATTCCCTCGTTGTTGTACATATTGTATATGACCCGTCTCTCCCTATAGCTTACCCCTACTTTTTTCAGAATCTCGAACAGCTTGCACCATTTTATATTGTCGAACGCTTTTTCCAGGTCGACAAATCCTATTAAAGTGTCTGGTTAACCAGATCAAACTTGTTTATTTGCTGTAAATTCCTAAGTAGTTTGTGAGAAAAGTTGTAACTCAGCTGTTCATGATTTTACACAATTCAAGCATTTTGGTAAGGCAGTTTCCTATCTATGTTTCATTTAAACGAGAATTATTTATTGGGGTTATTCACCTGTTGAAGCTTAACATAAAATTTGTAACTTAGCTTTCATGATTTTAATTTCAGCATTCTTGTAAAGCAGTCCATTATCTACGTTTTATTGATTGGTAATTCTTGATCGGTGTTATTCAATGGTTGAAGGTCAACATATGTTTGTAACCAAGTTTATATGTCCTTGTTTAATTCAGATTTGTTAAGAGCCTTTATTGCTGGAAGATCATTAAAGCTTGGCTGCTTGTAATTGTGAATACTGTTGTCTATGTTGTGGGCTACCCTTCCACTTCCACAGCCAAGCTGTCCTATCAACCAGTACAGGGAGTTCCAGCAAATTTCACGATTCCCGGCCGCAGACGTGCGTACAACGGACGTAGCCGATGCTCGAGCTGTCGCGATGAGAGTAGCGGGTATCTTTAGCTGCCGCGCCGCACCTCGCCTAACATGGCGGTCGTTATTAATTTGGGCGGATTAGCGTAGGCGCACGCGAAGCGCGCTTTCGCGCTAAATGCGGCCGGCGAGTGTAGAGTCCGCGCGGTTGGTTAACCGGCGAAGCGTCCGGAAGTTCGCGGCTCGGCGCGTCACGTCGCTTCTCCGTTCATTAGGGCGGCTGCGCCTGCAGCGGCGCGGAGCGTGGTATTTATAGACGCCGCCCGGTGGAGTGGAGTGGGGGCACCCAGTCTAGCATTGTGCGCGCTGCTATAGCACGGCCGGCAGATTAGAGTAAGCGCGGGGGGGGGGGGGGGGGGTGGAGAGTGGGGGAGCGGAGGGGAAAGGGGGGGGAGTGTTTTTTCGGGCAGCAGTCCCGCGCCGCATTTAACTCGCGGCAGCTGTGGTCAAAACAGACACGGCGCAGCAGACTCTGGCGGTACACCTGCTGCTGGTCCGTGCGGGGGGGTGTAGCGTGTTAGTGTGCGTCACACCTGCGCCGAGGCAGCGGCTGGAGTCTCCAGAGGCCGCTGAAGACGAGCGAGTCATGGATGACGACGAACACCACCCGGAGCTGGAGAACATGGCGCGCTTGGTGAGTCGTCATCGCTTCCGTTCATTAACCCTTAACCCTTTCGTGAACCGTGGGAAACATGCTTCCCACTACAATGAACACGCTCCTAGTGAAACCTTCCCGACTCCACTATATCTCTTTTGTTACTACGCAACCTTCCATTTTACAATAAACTGTGAAACCTTTTCTTAGGATTTGTATCTCTTGCTTAATAATAACAAATGAAATCTTCCCTTTGAAATTTATTCTCTTTCTCAATCTCCTCATACAAATTTAATTGCTGCTTATTAAAAGTGATTTTCTGATTATTTCGACGAAACATACAATGTGTCGTCGTCGTGTAGCCCTCAGTCCTTACCTGCAATAACCCAAAACTGTTCATTACCTTTTTTACTGTTACTGGATCGCCATCTGACAGCTACATCGAACTGCAACATGAATATACTTACTCTGTTTTAATACACTCTATTAGCCGCTAGTGGGCTTTCATAATAAGTGGCTCTATTTATTACCAAAGCTGACGTTATTCTTTAGTAGCAAAGTTGACGTTATTCTTTAATTAATTTGACTGAAGTTACGTAATTCATAGTTAAACTTTTTCTTGACAACAATAAAATTTTGCAAAGTTTCACGTTGATGGTTTTTGGGATGGATTATAATTAGGAATGCAGTATTGCTGGCAAAAGTTAATTATATTCTGAATGAAATGATTTTACAAACGTTCAAATGGGACTTACTTTTTACAATAATCTTACAACTAGCGATGCGCAAACATTCCTTCAGTAGTCTAGAGTTTCTAAAAAAATTAATTCAATAATATTAGTTCCTCTTATGATAATAGTTAGCTGATGTCTCTGTACATCCGTTTATAATCTCTTGTAAACCACAGCTGGTGGCTTGCAGGCACACCGCTCCTCTCAACCTCTCGCTTCAGACCTGCTACCGACTCGCTTCACTTCTCGCTTACTACTGACTTCCTACGAACGCTAAATTGTTGTCTCTCACGCCAACAATGCTTTCTGGTGCAGACAATGCCCGCTACCATTACAAAATGTATCAATGCGCGGCCTTTCCCGCTCTTTTCTTAAAATGTATCCGTATGCGGGTCCTCCCGCCCTTTTTAAAGTTATATCAACAATACTTTGGTGCAGATATTCCCTGCTACCACAGTTATTTCCAACATGACAAATATTAATTATTCCTACTTAATCCTATTGATATAATATAAACATCTTTCATAAATTGTGGTTTGACAGTAGACAATAGAAATATACACGTCTTACACTAGTCCCGTGGGATTCACAGTTCCCCCCTCTGTACGGTGCTACCACCTAGTGAACAGTGTAGGGTACTGTGATAACGTAGATTTTCCCGGCATATGAAATACTGATGATTTTCACGGGTTTGCAGCCGGGTTCCATCCTCCTGACGACAACGCGATATTTCGGCGGACCATCTGGCCGCCATCTTCAGGTGATGATTGAGTGCACAATCACATTTTAACTGCCTTCATCCACAAATCAAATTTACGATGGAAATTGGGGAAAAATATGGCAAATTACCTTGTTTGGATGTCTTAGTACATGAGAAAGAATATGGGACTTTGGGACACAGTGTATACCGAAGACCTACGCATATGGACCTCTACCTCCATGCCACAAGTTGTCATCCGCAACATCAATGCTTGGGAGTTTTACGCACACTGGTCAAGAGGGCTTATGCTGCTTCGGATTCCGATAACTTGAAACAGGAGTTGGATCACCTTAAGGTTGTTTTCAGGCAGAATGGGTGTTCTGATCGCCAAATCTGATCTTTTCAATTTGGACCCCCCACGAGAACCAACGGTGGACACTTCCAAATTAGTTGCTTTTTTACCCTTCGTGGGAAGTATTTCTTCGAAAATTTCGAGAATACTCAGGAAGTATGATACTAAAAGCATCCTTATGCCTTTGGCCAAAACTAGATCCCTTCTGGCATCGGTTAAAGATGATTTGGGACTGAGGAAGCCTGGGGTATACAAGATCCCCTGTCACTGCGGAAAGGCCTACATTGGACAGACTGATCGTACAGTTCAAGATCGATGTGTGGAACATCAACGGCATACACGTCTGCTCCAGCCGGAAAAATCAGCCGTTGCTGAACACTGTCTTAATGAAGGGCACAATGTGTCGTATAACGAGACGCAAATTATTGCCTCGGCTTCCCATTACTAGGATTGCGTATTGAAAGAATCAATTGAAATACGTCTGTCTGATGATATTATTAATAGAGGTAAATGTTTTCCTTTAAGTAAGACGTGGAATCCTATTTTATCACAGATAAAACAACAACGGTCTGGTTTCCGACCGGCTGCATTTTAATTCTGCGATTCCTCGCTTTTGACAGTTTTCACTGCTGGCGCTGCTGTAATTCTTCGCCTCACAGAGGGCAGCTCTTCCGTTGCTCACACACGCGCAACTGCCAGTACCCGCGGTATAAAGGAGCCGCAGAATCTGAGGTCTCTTTTGCCCCCCCCCCCCCCCCCAAATTCTATAAGTCCCTCCGGATCCTTGGGCGTCATGCACTCCGCCTCGCCTTCCGTATACGCCTCTCCTCCCCCACGCGGATCCTCTATGATCTCATTCCTTTCCCCCATCTGCTGCTATTCCTCGAACATATTCGCATCCTCTACACCTCCCGCCGCTTAGAACCACCTCCCCCCTGGTTGCTCCTCTCCTCTCCCATCCCCGCCACCTGTCACATCTTCACCGTTGTGTCCCCCCTACCCTGCACCTCTACACCCTACATCTCCTTTCCCAAGGTGGCTTCCATAAACCCCCTCCTGGATGATGCACTCTCTCCCTCCATTTATCCCTCCTATCAACTCTGATCCTCACTCCCCCTCCTTTCCTCTGTCCTTTTCCTGGGCTCCCTCTCCCTCCTTCCATCCTCTTCCTTCCCCACCTCCCCTCTCTTTGTCCCCTTCTCTCCCCCAAGTCCTTTTACATTTCCCTCCTCGGCCTCCTCTCATTGCCTCTCGCGTCTGCCCTTCTCCCCCTTTATTAGTCCTCTCCCTCCTTGGTTCCCCCCTTTTCCTCTCCTCCCTCCTTGTTTTTCCCCCTCCCCCAGGTCCCCCCCCCTTCTGCCTTTGGCTCGGGAGTGCCATATTTGTGCCGCCATTTTCGTGCAGTGTTTTACCATGTGTGCTTTTTCAGTGAGTGTTCCGTGTTGGGTCTTTTGGGAAGTGTAGCGGACAGCCATCATACTGTCACTGGGTGTGATTTTTTATCTCTTGCGAACAGAAACCAGACTGTCGCCCTGTTTTTTAATTGTGTGTCTACCATGTTACTTGTCTGATTCCTGTGTATTTTATCAACATTGCCAACCCCTTTTGCTTTCTGTTTTAACTTTCCGCATTTTTACGCCATTTTACACTTTAAGTCACCATTTTATCGCCTGTTTTTCCTTGTTTCTTTCTTTTTTTTTAAAAAAAAAAAGTCTGTAGGCTGTAGAGCAACGTACTAAGCTGCTGCCAGCCCGCCCCCTTCGGGGGGAATTGAAAATCAATAAAGAAAAAAAAATGAGGTCTCTTCAGTTCCGGCGTGATAGTGCACTCAATCATCACCTGAAGATGGCGGCCACATGGTCCGCCTAAATATCGTGTTGTCGTCAGGGCAATGGAACCCGGCTGCAAAGCCATGAAAATCATCAGTATAGGGTACTACTTCCAATGGGAAGTTCCCGCCGTTTTTGCTGTACCTTCGCGCAGAGGCATTGTATAGCTGAGGGTTGCTCTGTAGAGGAGCCTTTCTGTACTGTTCGCGTGACATTTTGTGATTTTTTTCCTCAAAGCTATAGTATAAGGTAAATACTTTTGATTTACCCAAATTTATGAAGGAAAACGAAAATTGGAAAGAGGAGAATTCCAGTTTGAAACAAAAGGAGCCATTTATGCAGTGAAATGGATGGATAACCGTCCAGTCACTTTCCTGTCCTGAGTTCATGAGCCATGAGAAATACCCACAGTGAAAAGGAAAATCAAGGATGGTACTAGCAAAGAGATTTCTCGTACTGAAATTGTGGCAGAATACAACAAAATAATGGGTGGTGTCGATAAGTTTGATCAATTACGAGAAAGGTATGCTATTGGCAGACGTTCTGTAAAATGGTGGCACAGAATATTTTATTTCCTGGTGGACGTTGCTGCAGTGAACAGTTTTATCCTGTGGAAAATAAGTAAAAGAGAAAGTGGACAGCATCAGCAGCTCACATACAGGATCCATCTAGCCAGACAATTGATCGCTGGCTTCTCATCCCGAAAAAGGCGTGGACAAAAATCTGTCTTTCTGGCAAAAAGGGGTAAAGTACCTGAAGATTTTCGTCATGTGGCTGTAGGGGAGCATCAACCCATTTTAAGAGAAACCTACTGGACGTGCCGTCACTGTAGTACCAAAGCTGCGGAAAAGAGCACTCGCTGTGTTTGTACATATTGTCAAATACCACTTTGCATAGACCCATGTTTCAGAAAATTTCATGGCAAGTAATTGTGAACAATCATTGTAACAAGAGAAGTAAATTTATCAAATAAATATGACATATATTGAAAAGGTTGTTTTTGTCATTTGACTCCAAGGAAGGGCAGTGGGAAGAATACTTCCCACATTTTGTGTGACCTCACTTTCACAGTTGGAGCAAATTTGATATTCTGTATGATAAATGTACCTATCTGTTAACTACTGTCTGCTCTCCATTCATTTAAAAAAACTGCTTAATAATTTTGCCCACGAAAGGGTTAAGTCACGAGGTGTGGTTCCTCTGACCGCGCGAAAGTTTTCGAACTCTTTATCCTCCAAGGTCAGTTATGGCGGAATACTACCGGCTGATCAAAAAATTCAGTATAAATTTGAAAACTGAATATGTCACGGAATAATGTAGATAGAGAGGTACAAATTGACACACATGCTTCGAATGACATGGGGTTTTATTAGAACAAAAAAAAAAAAAAAATACAAACGTTCAAAAAATGTCCGACAGATGGCGCTTCATCCGATCAGAATAGCAATAATTAGCATAACAAAGTAAGACAAAGCAAAGATGATGTTCTTTACAGGAAATGCTCAATGTGTCCACCATCATTCCTCGACAATAGCTGTAGTCGAGGAATAATGCTGTGAACAGCACTGTAAAGCATGTCCGGAGTTATGGTGAGGCATTGTTGTCTTTCAGCATCCCTAGAGATGTCGGTCGATCACGATACACTTGCGATTTCAGGTAACCCCAAAACCAATAATCGCACGGACTGAGGTCTGGGGACCTGGGAGGCCAAGCATGACGAAAGTGGCGGCTGAGCACACGATCATCACCACACGACGCGCGCAAGGGAAGGGATTTTTCACGCGTCTAGCAATATGGGGTGGAGCGCCTGGTTCTAATAAAACCCCATGTCATTCCAAAAATGTGTGTCAATTTTTACCTCTCTATCTACATTATTCCGTGGTTTATTAACTTTTCAAATTTATACTGACTTTTTGATCACCCGGTACTTTACTCCCCCTACCCTACTTAAATTGCCCACTCTACAATATTTTGTTCAAATATGGCTCTGAACACTATGGGACATAACTTCTGAGGTCATGAGTCTCATAGAACTTAGAACTACTTAAACCTAACTAAGGACACCACACACATCCATGCCTGACGCAGGATTCGAACCTGCGACCGCAGCGGTCTCGCGGTTCCAGACTGTAGCGCCTAGAACCGCACGGCCAATCCGGCCGGCAATATTTTGTTGTTGGTTGCCTTATCGCCTTCTTTTCTCGTTACTAACACATGGTACTGACATGTGTAGAGTTATCCTAGACTCCGGCTCGTGAACTATGTACATGTTTCCTTCAGCAGAGCATAAAATGTGTTCACAGGAATGTGTCAGTTTTAACGATCGTAAGGTTGATTAAATTGTTAAGTGGTGGGTGGAGGAAGAGGTCAGTGATATAGTTAAAAAAATAGATGCAAACGATGACGATTGTACAGTAGAGAATGATCACAGTTCTGCTAATGGAGAATCATTCAGAGGGGCTTGCTGTTTCTCCAATAAAATACTTAAAGTGTTAGTTAAAATCAAATGCGATCTGACTGGCGACAAGGAAAAATAAAGATCTCAGAATTCAATGTCGTGGCTAGCCGGTGTGGCCGAGCGGTTCTAGACGCTACAGTCTGGAACCGCGCGACCGCTACTGTCGCAGGTTCGAATCCTGCCTCGGGCATGGATGTGTGTGATGTCCTTAGGTTAGTTAGGTTTAAGTAGTTCTAAGTTCTAGGGGACTGATGACCTTAGAAGTTAAGTCCCATAGTGCTCAGAGCCATTTTGAAGGTGGAAAAGCGTGGTGCCAGCAGTCTCTCTGGCAGACTTGTTACATTTTTAAGTGTTCTGCCAAAAACAATCGCAGTCCTTGGTTTGCTGTCCCCACAACATTATCTATGTGATCGTTTCAACTTATTCGTAATGGTGATTCTTAAATATGTAGTTGAACATAAAGCCTTTAGATCTGCGTGATTTATCATGTACCCGAAATTTAGCGGATTCCTTTTGGTAATCCTGTGGCTGAATTCACACTTTTCATAATTTAGTCAACTTCCATTTTTCGCACCATAGAGATGTTGTTGTTGCAGTCTACAGTCCAGAGACGGATTTGATGCAGCTCTCCATGCTACATTTTCCTGTGCAAGCCTTCATCTCTGAGTAACTACTGCAACCTACATCCTTCTCAATCTGCTCTCGGTCCCCCTCTACGATTTTTACCCTCCACGCTTCCCTCTAGAACTAAATTGGTGATCCCTTTCTTCTAGTCAAGTTGTGCTACAAATTCCTCTTATCCCCAAGTCTACTGAGTACCTCCTCGTTAGTTGCATGATCTACCCATCTTATCTTCAGCATTTTTCTGTAGCACCACATTTCGAAAGCCTCTATTCTCTTTTTGTCTAAACTATTTATCGTCCATGTTTCACTTCCATTTATGGCTACATTACACACAAATATTTTCAGAAAGGACTTCCTGATACTTTATACTCGATGTTAACAAATTTCCCTTCTTCAGAAACGCTTTCATTGCCATACCCAGTCTACGTTTTATGTCCTCCCTACTTCGACCATCATCAGCTATTTTGCTCCACAAATAGCAAAACTCATCTACTGCTGTAAGTGTGTCATTTCCTAATCAAATTTCCTCACCATCAGCAAATTTAATCCGGCTACATTCCATTATCCTAGTTTTACTCCTGTTGATGTTCATCTTATAGCCTTCTTTCAAGACAAAAAAATGGTTCAAATGGCTCTGAGCACTATGGGACTCAACTGCTGTGGTCATAAGTCCCCTAGAACTTAGAACTACTTAAACCTAACTAACCTAAGGACAGCACACAACACCCAACCATCACGAGGCAGAGAAAATCCCTGACCCCGCCGGGAATCGAACCCGGGAACCCGGGCGTGGGAAGCGAGAACGCTACCGCACGACCACGAGATGCGGGCTCTTTCAAGACACTGTCCATTCCGTTCAACTGCTCTTGCAAGTCCTTTGCTGTCTCTGACAGGATTACAATGTCATCGGCGAACCTCAAAGATTTTATTTTTCTCCATAGATTTTAATTTCTAATCCAGATTTTTCTTTTGTTTTCTTCACTGCTTGCTCAATATACAGATTGAATAATATCGTGGATACCCTACAACCCTGTCTCACTCCCTTCCCAACCACTGCTTCCCTTTCGTACCCCTCGACTCATAACTGCCATCTGGTTTCTGTACAAATTATAAATAGCCTTTCACTCGCTGTATTTGACCCCTGCCACCATCAGAATTTGAAAGAGAATATTCTAGTCAACATTGTCAAAACCTTTCACTAAGTCTACAAATCTCAGAAACGTAGGTTTGCCTTTCCTTAATCCATCTTTTGAGGTAAGTAGGGTCAGTATTTCCTTGTGTGTTCCAACATTTCTGTGGAATCCAAACTGATCTTCCCCAAGGCTGGCTTCTACCAGTTTTTCCATTCGTCTGTAAAGAATTCGTGTTACTATTTTGCAGCCATGACTGATTAGACTGATAGTTTGGTTATTTTCACACCTATCAAACCTGCTTTCTTCGGGATTGGAATTATTATATTCTTCTTGACGTCTGAGCGTATTTCGCCTGTGTCATACATCTTGCTAACCAGATGGTAGATTTTTGTCATGGGATGCTCTCCCAAGGCTATCAATAGTTCTAATGGAATGTTGTCTTCTCCTGGGGCCTTGTTTCGACATAGGTCTTGAAGTGCTCTGTCAAATTCTTCACACAGAATCATATCTCCCATTTTACCTTCATCCACATCCTCTTCCATTTCCATAATATTGCCCTCGTATACATCGCCCTTGTATAAACTGTCTATATACTCCTTCAACCTTTCTGCCTACCCTTTTTTGCTTAGGACATGTTTTCCATCTGAGCTCTTTATATTCATACAGGTGGTTCTCTTTCCTCCAAACGTCTCTTTAATTTTCCTGTAGGCAGTATCTATCTTACCCCTAGTGATATATGCCTCTACGTCCTTGCAGGTGTCCTCTAGTCATTCCTGATTAGCCATTTTGCACCTCCCGTCGATCTCATTTTTGAGGTACATTGTCTAAATCATTTTTGAATTCATTTTGATCCTCTGATGGCTTTATGAGACGGTAAGGGACTATACCGACTACAAATAATCTAAGAGGGCTGCTCATACTGTCTTCTATGTCGTTTATGTAGATCAGGAAGAGCAGATGGACTATAACACTTCAAAGGGGAACGACAGATATTACTTATGTCCAACTCGATGACCCTCCGTCAGTTATTACGGACTCTGCCCCCTCTGACAGGAAATCACGAATCCAATGGCTCAACTAGGATGACGTTCCATAGCCAATCAATTTGATGAGAAGCTGGTTGTGAGAAACGGTGTATAAAGCCTTCTAGAAATCTAGAAATACGGAATCCCCTCTCGATAGTGCTTATTACTTCGTGGGGATAAAAAGCTAGTTGCGTTTCATAAGAATCACGTTTTCCGAATTCATGTGGACTGTTTGTCAATAAGTCATTTTCTGCTAGGTAATTGAGAGTGCTCGAGCACAGTGTGTGTTCTAAAATCCTACCGCAAGTCGGCGTTAGGGATATGGGTGTAGTTTGCCAGATTTCTCCTATCTACTTTCTTGGGTATTGCTATGACCTGTGCAACTTTCCAGTCTTTCAGTGCGGATCTTTCGACGAGCTAGCGGTTGTACGTGACTACTATGAAAGGAGCTGTTATATCAGCATACTCTGAGGTAGACATCCTGCTGTACAGTAAGGACCAAAAGCTTTGCATTTATTAACTGATTTAACCTGGTATTTTACACCTGTCGACTTCTGTTCCTCATGTTGGCAGTTTTTCTTGATTCATATTCTGAGATAATTACTTCGTCTTCTTTGGTGCAGGAATTACAAAACTCTGTTTTTAGTAACTCTGCTTTAGTGACATCACCAATATTATCACACACAGTGAAAGTGAAACGTCCCCTTAGAAAAATTTATTGAATTACTGTGCTGGTAAACCCCTTACGTTATTTGTTTTTCAAACAGCTGAGCAGAACTGAACGTACTCAGACATTTCTCTCTTTGCCTATTCTGATCAACACTAAACTGACACACAATATTTTTAGCGCAACGCACTCTGACTTTCAATAATCCCTACAAAAGAATGGCCCTGTCTGACAACAACCTATACCTTTCATGAATCACTTACCCCACAAAAATCTTCATTACTCGAACTACTGCAACACAGCGAGTGCCAATACTGCCAGCTAAATAAAAGATTCTAACTGCTGGAGGCACCAACTACCGATAGGCATAGTTAGCAAGTGAAAGATTTTGATAAAGAACAAACAATGTATTTACCTTAATAGTGTTCAATAGTCATAATATAAATACATCAGTTCATGACATCCAGTCTTACAAATTTACTGTCTCTGATGGACACACGTCCAGATCATCCACTCTCAAAACTCCGCCATCTCTCTCCCCACATCGACCACTGCTGGCGGCTCACCTCCAACTGCGCAACGCTACGCGCTGTTAACAGCCAACTGCTCAACACTACAATAGCGACTATTTCAACAATGCCCACCAGCCACAGACTGCACACAGCACAGCCAGTGATTTTCATACAGAGCACTAGGTGAGGTTACCAACATAAAAACCTACATAGCCTACTTACAAAAGTATTTTTTGCACTTTGCCGCTGGCAGGGGCGCATCCTGGATCTCGGTGAGGGGGGGGGGGCAATTTTTTTGGTACCTGCCTTCAAAAACATTAATTACAAATACTCTATACGCGCGCTGTGTGTTTAATGAAATAACTTACTGTATTACCCAAAAAATATTCTTCAAATACGACATGTGCACTTGAAAAACTCTGTGTTTGTCTGCTAATGTAAAATAATCTATAAAAATGATAATGTTCATTTGTTTCCATTCTTAAATCTTCGAAATCAGTTCACCATTTGCTTTCATTTGACAGAATGTTGCCATCGAATTCGCGCATGTGTTTATACGCAGCAATGACGATACGACTGCGAAAAGTTATGATAGGGTATTTGACTGTGTTCAGGAAATCATCTTATATTGTTAATTACGTCATTTTATGCTCATAATAAACTGTTTTTCCTCATGAATGTAAATATTAACAATAAGAAATTTCTTTCTTTCTTCTTGTAAAAAATAAGAAATAAAATAAAAATGCAAAAGTATAAATAAAATGAAATTTAATATTAAATATGTATATTCACAGTACTGCTCTTACATCTTAAATTCTTATATCCTTCTACGAACAATTTTTGAAAATCTTGTAATTACTTTTTCTAGTCTACAGGAATCTGGTAATGAATATGCATAAGTGCAAGACCAAGGAGGCAGTTTTCATTCATCGATGTTCTTAAATAAGTTTGCAGGTGCCGCAAGTAAAACATACTAGATAGGCCGACGTAATCAGCCCCTAAAGCAGTCGGAAAAAAAAGATCGGTCACGCACCAGGGAGGGGGGGGGGGGGGCGCGCAATTTGCCATATTGCCCCCCCTCTCCGCCCCCCCTCCTCCGACCCCTCCTTGGATTCGCCCATGGCCGCTGGTATACTTTACGTACGACCGCATTCTCTTTGGATTTTCTGTCAGATTTCGAAACAAAGTCACGTCGTGGAAAATATTAAAAGCATCTCGCATTGAACTTCGCCCTAGATTTCGAGCGTCTGTAAAAGTCAAGCAATCTGGGGAATCTACGATCTTTCATTTTCGGCATGCTTTTTTCGTTGCTTCTGCAACAGTGTCCTGACCTGTTTTATGTACCATGGGGGATCGGTACCCCGTCCTCTTAATTTATGTGGTATATATACCGAAGCGCCAAGGAAAATGGTACACCTGCCTAACATCGTGTAGGGCCCCCGCGAGCACGCAGAAGTGCCGCAACACGGCGTGTCATGGACTCGACTAATGTCTGAAGTATTGCTGGGAACTGACACCATGAATCCTGCAGAGCTGTCCATAAATCCGTAAGTATACGAGAGGGTGGAGATCTCTTATCAACAGCATGTTGCAAAGTACTCCAGATATGCTCAATAATGTTAGTGTCTGGGGAGTTTGGTGCCCAGCGGAAGTGTTTAAACTCAAAAGAGTCTTCATGGAGCCACTCTATAGCAATTCTGGACGTATGGGGTGTCGCATTGACCTGCTGGATTTGCCCAAATCCGTCGGAATGCATGATGGACACGAATGGATGCTTACTTACGTGTCACCTGTCAGTCATACCTAGACGTATCAGGGGTCCCATATCACTCCAACTGCACACACCCCACACAATTACAGAGCCTCCACCAGCTTGAACAGTCCCCTGCTGACATGTGGGTTCCATGGGTTCATGAGGTTGTCTCCCTATCCGTACACGTCCATTCGCTCGTTACAATTTGAAACGAGACTCGTCCGACCAGCCAAAAGGTTTCCAGTCATCAACAGTCCAATGTCGGTGTTGACGGGCCCAGGCGAGGCGCAAAGATTTGTGTCTCGCAGTCATCAACGGTACACGAGTGGACCTTCAGCTGCGAAAGCCTATATCGATGATGTTCCGTTGAATGGTTCTCTCGCTGACACTTGTCGATGCTCGAGCATTGAAATCTGCACAAATTTGCGGAAGGGTTGCACTTCTGTCACGTTGAAAGATCCTCTCCAGACGTCGTTGGTGCCGTTCTTGCAGGATCTTTTTTCGGCCGCAGCGATGTCGGAGATTTGAAGTTTTACCCGATTCCTGATATTCACGGTACACTCGTGAAATGATGGTACGGGAAAATCCCCACTTCATCACCACCTCGGAGAGTCTGTGTCCCATCGCCCGTGAGCCGACTATAACACCACATTCAGACCCGCTTAAATCTTGATAAACCGCCACTGTAGCAACAGTAACTGATGTAACAACGGCCCCAGAAAGTTGCTATCTTACACAGACGTTGCCGACCACAACGCCGTATTGTGCCTGTGTACGTGTCTCTGTACTTGAATATTCATTACTACACTCCTGGAAATGGAAAAAAGAACACATTGACACCGGTGTGTCAGACCCACCATACTTGCTCCGGACACTGCGAGAGGGCTGTACAAGCAATGATCACACGCACGGCACAGCGGACACACCAGGAACCGCGGTGTTGGCCGTCGAATGGCGCTAGCTGCGCAGCATTTGTGCACCGCCGCCGTCAGTGTCAGCCAGTTTGCCGTGGCATACGGAGCTCCATTGCAGTCTTTAACACTGTTAGCATGCCGCGACAGCGTGGACGTGAACCGTATGTGCAGTTGACGGACTTTGAGCGAGGGCGTATAGTGGGCATGCGGGAGGCCGGGTGGACGTATCGCCGAATTGCTCAACACGTGGGGCGTGAGGTCTCCACAGTACATCGATGTTGTCGCCAGTGTTCGGCGGAAGGTGCACGTGCCCGTCGACCTGGGACCGGACCGCAGCGACGCACGGATGCACGCCAAGACCGTAGGATCCTACGCAGTGCCGTAGGGGACCGCACCGCCACTTCCCAGCAAATTAGGGACACTGTTGCTCCTGGGGTATCGGCGAGGACCATTCGCAACCGTCTCCACGAAGCTGGGCTACGGTCCCGCACACCGTTAGGCCGTCTTCCGCTCACGCCCCAACATCGTGCAGCCCGCCTCCAGTGGTGTCGCGACAGGCGTGAATGGAAGGACGAATGGAGACGTGTCGTCTTCAGCGATGAGAGTCGCTTCTGCCTTGGTGCCAATGATGGTCGTATGCGTGTTTGGCGCCGTGCAGGTGATCGCCACAATCAGGACTGCATACGACCGAGGCACACAGGGCCAACACCCGGCATCATGGTGTAGGGAGCGATCTCCTACACTGGCCGTACACCACTGGTGATCGTCGAGGGGACACTGAATAGTGCACGGTACATCCAAACCGTCATCGAACCCATCGTTCTACCATTCCTAGACCGGCAAGGGAACTTGCTGTTCCAACAGGACAATGCACGTCCGCATGTATCCCGTGCCACCCAACGTGCTCTAGAAGGTATAAGTCAACTACCCTGGCCAGCAAGATCTCCGGATCTGTCCCCCATTGAGCATGTCTGGGACTGGATGAAGCGTCGTCTCACGCGGTCTGCACGTCCAGCACGAACGCTGGTCCAACTGAGGCGCCAGGTGGAAATGGCATGGCAAGCCGTTCCACAGGACTACATCCAGCATCTCTACGATCGTCTCCATGGGAGAATAGCAGCTTGCATTGCTGCGAAAGGTGGATATACACTGTACTAGTGCCGACATTGTGCATGCTCTGTTGCCTGTGTCTATGTGCCTGTGGTTCTGTCAGTGTGATTATGTGATGTATCTGACCCCAGGAATGTGTCAATAAAGTTTCCCCTTCCTGGGACAATGAATTCACGGTGTTCTTATTTCAATTTCCAGGAGTGTATATTAATTTTTTCGGCGCTTCAGTGTGTCTCAATTGCGGTCGGTACTGTTTCTTCGACTTTAAACCACATTTGGTCTATGCTTAACAGTAAGTTTGGAAGGAGTGGAGACTGTCTCTTAGGAATGTGTCAAGCGCTCTTTTATCTGCTTTTTTAGATATATGTATTGTGAAACTTCCTGGCAGATTAAAACTGTGTGCCGGACTCGAACTCGGGACCTTTGCCTTTCGTGGGCAAGTGCTCTCTGTTTCTGTGAAGTTTGGAAGGTGGAGACGAGGTACTGGCAGAACTGAAGCTGTGAGGACGGGTCGTGAGTCGTGCTTGGGTAGCTCAGTTGGTAGAGCACTTGCCTGCGAAAGGCAAAGGTCCCGAGTTCGAGTCTCGGTCTGGAATGCAGTTTTAATCTGCCACGAAATTTCATATCAACGCACACTCGGCTGCAGAGTGAATATCTCATTCTGGAAACATCCCCCACGCTATGGCTAAGCCGTCTCCGCAATATCCTTTCTTTCAGGAGTGCTAGTTCTGCAAGGTTCGCAGGAGAGCTTCTGTGAAGTTTGGAAGGTAGGAGACGAGGTACTGGCGGAATTAAAGCTGTGAGGACGGGGTGTGAGTCGTGCTTGGGGAGCTCAGTTGCTAGAGCACTTGCCTGCGAGAGGCAAAGGTCCCGAGTTCGAGTCTCGGTCGGGCACACAGTTTTAATCTGCCAGGAAGTTTCATATCAACGCACACTCCGCTGCAGAGTGAAAATCTCATTCTGGATATGTATTTTGCTACAATTTTTGGTGTGTTTGGATGTCACGGTTTTCAGTGTAGATGCAAAAACCTTCCAGTCACGAATCTCTGTATCCTCATGGTGTTTCGTATTTGTTCATGATTATCTGTTTCTAAGATGTGAAGTATGTTTTCGCAACCAGTTACAATTCGAGAGGGCTCCTCAACTAATTTTCTGAGAAGGCATTCAGTACGATCACGGACGATGTTTTATGCCTACCACCTAGTTCAAACATGTATTCTCGCCGAAATTCGAGGGTAGGTTGAAGTCACCAACTACAATTGTGTGAATGGGACGTAAGTTTAGTAATTCTTTTGTAATGTCATTGTCATCAGTAAGATCACCAATTCTCATCACATAGTAATGTGTTGATTGCGTTTTGCCGCTGCTGTACTTCATACACGACCAGAATCTCTTCGGGTTTTCTGCCAGGTGTCCAGAGACAATTTCATTTTCTAAGCTATTAAAAGCATCTCACATTGAAGTACGTGCTAAATTTCAAGCTTCTGTAAAAGTTCGCCAATCTTACGGGTTTGCGTCATTTCAAATTTGACATGCTATTTTTCGTTGCTGCTGCAACAGTGTTCTCATCTGTATTGTTTAAGCCGGCCGGAGTGGCCGAGCGGTTCTAGGCGCTACAGTCTGGAACCGCGCGACCGCTACGGTCGCAGGTTCGAATCCTGCCCGGGGCATGGCTGTGTGTGATGTCCTTAGGTTAGTTAGGTTTAAGTAGTTCTAAGTTCTAGGGGACTGATGACCTTAGCAGTTAAGTCCCATAGTGCTCAGAGCCATCTGAACCATTTTGTTTTGTGTAACAGGGGGAATCAGATGTCGGTTCCACTCTCACCAGGCCTGAACAGTTGCTTTTCCCGAGCTCTATATGCAAATGAAATTGGAAGAAACTGTAGTATGTGCCACTGTGAGAAGTGCCCTAAGCCATGCACTTTACAGCAGTGGCGAAGTGTGGCATTTATTTATTTATTTTTTTATTTTTTTTTTTGCACGGTAGTGGTTCATGGTGTGGGTTCCTGTAGTCATGTCCTAGTTCATGAACCACGGGCAACGTATGAGTGGCCAAGTAAGTGGTCCCGACAGTCGGGATACCAGTTACTTTGGAATAGGGCTGGGCGTCTCAGACATATTCTGAGTCGTGGTCACCTTTGTGCTCATACGGCAAAGACTGCCAAATCCACCGGTTAGTCCCTCAGCCGTTAGGGGTAAAACCCAATGGGACTCGGGGCAAGTAAGGCTAGCAACCTGCTTCCCTGGTACTTTAAATATGATGCTGGCAACAATCAGAGCAAAATGCCTCGGACCTTTGGAGGTGACGGAGTCCCACCTCTAACTGACAAACCAGGGACTCCTAAGATATGACTTGACAAACAAATGGTAATGAGATGGGGAGCTATTAATTTCAATGGGGGCTACTCTTGGAAGAAGGTAGAGCTGGCAGAGGCTGCAAGTAAGATGGGGCTGCACGTTTTAGCTGTTAGTGACATTCAGGTAAGGGGTGAGAAAGAAGAAGTGTGAGAATACAAGGTCTACTTGTCAGGAGTCAAAGCAGGAATAGCACAATGGGGTGTAGGGCTTTACATCAGGAAAGAAATGGAACCCAGCGTAGTTGCAATAAGGTATGTAAACGAACGACTGATGTGGATAGATTTGACAGTGTCTAGCAAGAAAATTAGGATTGTCTCAGTATATTTGCATTATGAAGGGACTGATCAAGATAAGATGGATAGTTTTTATGAGGCACTCAGTGATGTAGTTGTTAAAGTAAACGACAAGGACAGTGTTCTGCTCATGGGTGATTTTAACGCCAGGATTGGAAATCGAACAGAAGGGTATGAGAAGGTTATGGGTAAATTTGGAGAGGATATGGAGGCCAACAGGAACGGGCAGCAACTCTTGGATTTCTGTGCCAGTATGGGCTTAGTAATCACAAACTCCTTTTTGAACATAAGAACATTCACCGGTATACTTGAGAAAGCAGGGGAACCAGATCTGTCATTGACTATATAATAACAGATCACGAATTCAGGAAGGCTGTGAGGGACACACGTGTATTCAGGGGATTCTTTGATGACACTGATCATAATTTAATCTGCAGTGAAATTGGGATTGCGAGGCCGAAAGTGCAGGAGGTCTGGTCCATATGTAGGAGGATAAGAGTGAAGAAACTTCAGGATAAGGAAATCAGGCACAAGTACATAACAGCGATCTCAGAAAGGTACCAGTTAGTTGAATGTAGTCAATTACAGTCATTGGAAAAGGAATGGACAAGGTACAGGGACACAGTACTAGAAGTGGCTAAAGAATGTCTTGGAACAGTAGTGTGTAAAAGTAGGAGGAAGCAAACAGCTTGGTGGAATGACACAGTCAAGGCAGCCTGTAAAAGGAAAAAGAAGGCGTATAAAAAATGGCTACATACTAGAACTCAGGTAGACAGAGAAAGTTATGTTGAAGAAAGAAACAAAGCCAAACAGATAATTGCAGCATCCAAGAAATCTTGGTAAGACTTTGGAAAAAGGTTGGAGACATTGGGTCAAGCTGCTGGAAAACCATTCTGGAGTGTAATTAGCAGTCTTCGAGGTAAGAAGGAAATGACAAGTATTTTGGACAGGTCAGGAAAACTGCTGGTGAATCCTGTGGATGCCTTGAACAGATGGAGGGAATATTTTGAAGAGTTGCTCAATGTAGGTGAAAATGCGATCAGTAATGTTTCAGATTTCGAAGTAGAATGGAATAGGAATGATGATGGAAATAGGATCACATTTGAGGAAGTGGAAAAAATGGTCAATAGATTGCAGTGCAATAAAGCGGCTGGGGTGGATGAAATTAAGTCGGAACTCATCAAATACAGTGGAATGTCAGGTCTTTAATGGCTACACAGGATAATTGAAATGGCCTGGGAGTCGGGACAGGTTTCATCAGACTGGACAAAAGCAGTAATCACACCAATCTTTAAACATGGAAACAGAAAAGATTGTAACAACTACAGAGGTATCTCTTTAATCAGCGTTGTGGGTAAAATCTTCTCAGGTATTGTTGAAAGGAAAGTGCGAGTATTAGTTGAGGACCAATTGGATGAAAATCAGTGTGGGTTTAGGCCTCTTAAAGGTTGTCAGGACCAGATCTTTACCTTACGGCAAATAATGGAGAAGTGTTATGACTGGAACAGGGAATTGTATCTATGCTTTATAGATCTAGAAAAGGCATATGACCGGGTTCCTAGGAGGAAGTTATTGTCTGTTCTACGAGATTATGGAATAGGAGGCAAACTTTTGCAATCAATTAAAGGTCTTTACATGGATAGTCAGGCAGCAGTTAGAGTTGACGGCAAACTGAGTTCATGGTTCAGAGTAGTTTCAGGGGTAAGACAAGGCTGCAACCTGTCTCCACTGTTGTTCATATTATTTATGGATCATATGTTGAAAACAATAGACTGGCTGGGTGAGATTAAGATATGTGAACACAAAATAAGCAGTCTTGCATATGCGGATGACTTCGTTGTGATGACAGATTCGATTGAAAGTTTGCAGAGTAATATTACAGAGCTAGATCAGAAATGTAAGGACTATGGTATGAAGATTAGGATCTCCAAAACGAAAGTAATGTCAGTGGGAAAGAAATATAAACGGATTGAGTGCCAAATAGGAGGAACAAAGTTAGAACAGGTGGACGGTTTCAAGTACTTAGGATGCATATTCTCACAGGATGGCAACATAGTGAAAGAACTGGAAGCGAGGTGTAGCAAAGCTAATGCAGTGAGCGCTCAGCTACAATCTACTCTCTTCTGCAAGAAGGAAGTCAGTACCAAGACTAAGTTATCTGTGCACCGTTCAATCTTTCGACCAACTTTGCTGTATGGGAGCGAAAGCTGGGTGGATTCAGGTTACCTTATCAACAAGGTTGAGGTTACGGATAGGAAAGTAGCTAGGATGATTGCAGGTACTAGTAGATGGGAACAATGGCAGGAGGGTGTCCACAATGAGGAAATCAAAGAAAAACTGGGAATGAACTCTATAGATGTAGCAGTCAGGGCGAACAGGCTTAGATGGTGGGGTCATGTTACACGCATGGGAGAAGCAAGGTTACCCAAGAGACTCATGGGTTCAGCAGTAGAGGGTAGGAGGAGTCGGGGCAGAACAAGGAGAAGGTACCTGGATTCGGTTAAGAATGATTTTGAAGTAATAGGTTTAACATCAGAAGAGGCACCAATGTTAGCACTGAATAGGGGATCATGGAGGAATTTTATAAGGGGGGCTATGCTCCAGACTGAACGCTGAAAGGCATAATCAGTCTTAAATGATGATGATGCTGATGATGATGATGATTTTGCAGGGTAGGCTGAGAATTACGAATTTCGAAAACGGGAAGAAATCTTTTTAAAAAGTTGTAAAATAGAAACACTGCAAAAGTTTAAACTTCCTGGCAGATTAAAATTGTATGCCGGACCGAGAGACTCGAACTCGGGACCTTTGCCTTTCGCGGGGAAGTCCTCTACGATCTGAGCTACCCAAGCACGACTCACGACCCGTCCTCACAGCTTCAGTTCTGCCAGTACCTCGTCCCCTACCTTCCAAACTTCACAGAACTTCTCCTGCGAACCTTGCAGAGCTAGCACTCCTGGAAGAAAGGATATTGCGGCGACATGGCTTAGCCACAGCCTAGGGTATGTTTCCTGGATGAGATTTCCACTCTGCAGCGGAGTGTGCGCTGATATGAAACTTCCTGGCGGATTAATACTGTGTGCCGGACCGAGACTCGAACTCGGGACCTCTGCCTTTCGCGTAGCTCAGATGGTAGAGCACTTCTAAAGTTACTTAGTTACATATTTCTACTATCATTGAAACTACTGCAGAAATCGTAAAATGCAAAACATTATTAAATAGCCACAAATTAATAAAAATGTAACAAGTAGAAAATTACCGTTACATCTTTTTATAAATTAGTTCTCTCCTCGTGTCCTTTTTCTGAGCGCAAACATCGATAACACGAGATATGAACTCCTGCCATTTGGTTGAAGATTTCAAAGATCCCTTCTCTGTAGCTAAAATCGCCATGTTTGACAGTCTGTCAATTGTCATTGCGTTGCGAAGGTAGATTTTAAGGCTTTTTAATGTACTCAGCCTTCTCCAAGAAGAGCTCATTGCTTGAATTGCAAGAATCAACGACAGTGATTTCACACGTTCAGAGAAGATATTTTTTTAATCCACTGTTAATAATGGATTTAAGGAGGTCCTGACGCTCTAGGCCTTTATTCTCACTCCTGTAAATAAACGTAGCTTCCCTTTTCAGTTTTTCACTGTGAAAGAAAAAATATATTTTAAGCAGTTTTTCAACTTTATATATCGGGAAATTGTTTGGCCCGTTACAACCTGAAAATTTTTCTTCATTTACAATTTCTGTAAAATATGTTTCATGAAAGCCCTGGAATTTAGTTTCATGTGTACTACTTCTGTGTTACTAGTTTCGAATGCTAGCCTTCTCAACATCTGAATACTTGGTTCTGTTTCGTTAAAATTTCAGATACTCCTGCCGAATTTGTTCAAACGGTTCAAATGGCTCTGAGCACTATGGGACTCAACATGTGAGGTCATCAGTCCCCTAGAACTAAGAACTACTTAAACCTAACGAACCTAAGGACATCACACACATCCATGCCCGAGGCAGGATTCGAACCTGCGACCGTAGCGGTCGCGCGGTTCCAGACTGTAGGGCCTAGAACCGCTCGGCCACACTGGCCGGTCCGAATTTGTAAGACTCTTAACTTCCACTATGCATTCCACAATAATTTCCTCACATATTAGTCTTTCAACAGTCTTAATGTGCTTTTCAGTTTCGAGCTTACAGCGTCTTATGTCCACAGCTTTATTTTGCAAGATGTCATACAATATACTTGTATGATGGAAAATCGATCTGTGCAGCTGCAGGAGAGAAACAAAACTTTGATCATCCAGCATACTGTTTAGGCCAACTGCTTGATGTACAGAATTATCATCCCAGCCTTCATTGTTTATCACATCATTAAATGCTGGTTTCAGGTATGCATAGTGAAGAATAAAGGTTTGTACACCGCATGAATGAAAACTCCGTCTTGTTTCACGAGCTTGGTGGTTTAAATCGCGTTTCCCTCAGTAGTTTACTTCTTTTACTGAAACGTGCAAAAAACGTTGTGAAATCCTGATAGATTTGCCACAAAAAGTTTTACTTGCATAATTTTTTTGCAAGCATAGAGGAGTACTAGGTTCAACTGATGTGCGTAGCAGTGGATAAAGACAGCATGAGGATATGCTTGTTTCACTACAGAACGGACACCAAAATTTTTCCCGCCATTATACTGCAGCCGTCGTATGTTTGCGATACTAAATTGTTTTTATCATTATTGTAACTGCTTAGCTTGTCTTAGCACTTGCAACAACTGCCCTAAAACCCTACAAGTCTGTCCTGTGTTTCTCCTTATTCATTATTTGCAAAACGAAAAATTGCAGCTTGACTTCAAGTTGAGACATCCGTTGTTCCGTCGACTTGTGCTAATATAAAAGGACTATTTTTAACTTCACTTGAAATTTGTTCCTTAACAACATCCGTGATACAAACTATTAATTCATTTTGTTTGTCAGAGGAAGCGCCTTTAAATACTCCATCGGATGCTAATACGGTTTACTTCTGCTAAGAAATTGAAGAGTTATGGAAAATTTCCTTTATTTACTGACACCTCAGGTTTCTCATGACCTCGAAAAGCTAACTCTTGCCACGCTAAAAAGCAGGTAGTCGAAATAAGTCTCTTCGTTATATTTTTGTTTCGATCAGCCTTCTCGTTATGTTTAAAAGATTCAACGCGTGTTGCTTCTGAAAGATCATGGTCACTTCTTACTGTACCTAGCTGATTGTATTTAACAGCTACTGTGATATATGAAATAGAACATTCATGCTTTTTTTCTTTCGAAGGGAAATTTTTACAACTGCCTTCGCCTACTCCCCACGTACACCATTCAAAACCGCCATCACTCATTCCACACAGTACACAGTGAAAACAAAAAGGTTTGTTCCTTGCAACGCTGCCACTTAACCAAAGGTTTGAATTGCACCGTTGTGTTTGGAAACGTCTTACAAATTTTCCATAAGATTTTTCAATAGACAGACTTGACGTCGGGTTTCGTTATTTCACCGGGAGTTTGTCTTCCAAAGAAAGACGAGAGAAGACTGCAGGGTCTTCAGTTAAAAAATTCAGTAGGCTGTGTGATGAAATAAACACGTTCATGGCGGTTTGAGGTAGTCTCGAGTACCACTCGTTACAAGATAATGATTTAAATATGAGACAACTTACAGTTTTCCTTTCGACAACATAATAACAAGGCAAATTGCGAGGCACGTGAAAGTTCACACCAGAATTTGCGTCACTAATCATTGCCACTACTTAGTACGTTTAACTACAAAATTCATGTTCCAGGCTTCACCACTAACACGTCCAATACTATTGACAATAAAACCTAAAGACAGGCAACGGAACTACCAACGTTTGAAATAAGTAAGGCTCCCTAATTTTAATCTGACGAACGATGAAAACACGAGTACGTAGGCTATTTATTATCAATATGAAACAACATCGAATGATGCATTCACATTTATTTTCCATGCATTTTGAATGTCTGCTTGTTCCTTATGTTTTAAATTAAAGTTTTAAATGAACAATATATATATATATATATATATATATATATATATATATATATATATATATATATATATATATAGAGAGAGAGAGAGAGAGAGAGATAGTCATCAGTCTTCTAACACCACGAATACGTATTCTGTGCCAACCTCTTCATCTCAGAGTAGCACTTGCAACCTGCTTCGTCAGTTATTTGCTGGTTGTATTCCAATCTCTATCTTCCTCTACAGTTTTTGCCCCTTACAGCTCCCTCTAGTACCATGGAAGTCAATCCCAGATGTCTTAACAGATGTCCTATCATCCTGTCCCTTCTCCTTGTCAGTGTTTTTCACAAATTCCTTTCCTCTCCGATTCTGTGCAGAACCTACTCATTCCTAACTTTCAACATTTGTCTGTAACACCACATCTCAAATGCCGCTATTCTCTTCTGTTACGGTTTTGCACAGTCCACGTTTCACCGCCATAGAATGCTGTCCTCCATACGTACGTCCTTCTTCCTCTAATTAAGGCCTTTGTTTGACACTAGTAGACAACTCTTGGCCAGGAATCCCCTTTTTTGCCAGTGCTAGTCTGCGTTTGATATCCTCCTTGCTCCATTCCGCATTTTGCTGTCTAGGTAATACAGTTCCTCTACTTCATCTACTTCGTGACCATAAATACTGATGTCCTCGCTGTTCTTATTTCTACTACTTCTCATTAGTATCGACTTTCTCCGATTTACTCTCAGTCCATATTCTGCACTCCTTAGACTGTCCATTTCATTCAGCAGATCATGTAATTCTTCTTCACTTTCGCTGAGGATATCAATGTCATCAGCAAATCGGATTACTGATATCCGTTCATCTTGAATTTTAGTTCCGCTCCTGAGTCTTTCTTTCATTTCCATCACTGCTTCTTCGATGTACAGATTGAACAGTAGGGACGAAAGCCTATATCCCTGTCTTACACCCTCTTTAATCCGAGCACTTGGTTCTTGGTCGCCCACTCCTATTATTCCCTCTTGGCTCTTGTACATACAGTATATTCCCCGTCAATTCCTATACATTTCCCCTATTTTTCTCAGAATGTCTAACATCTTGCACCGTTTTGCATTGACGAGCGCCTTTTCCAGGTCGACAAATCCTGAGGTTGCAGAATTCAGACTCTGCATTTGCTGAGCATGTACTGAGTGAGGGCCACAACTACCAGCCAGTGTCCCGTGTACTTCACTTAGCAAACAAAGGCCATAAACTCAACCTGCTGGAAGCCCTGGAAATTAACAAACATCTTGCTCTCAGTCCAGATCTCATCCTAAATGACCAGACACAACTCAGCACTTCCCCTCTCCTAAACTTCATATAACCATCTTTGTTGTTCATTACTTCCCACACTCTCTCTTCCTACATATTCCCATTTTGCTGTATTCATTAAGTTGTTTTGTTTTGTTGAAGTTGTCTTTGTATTCCACATAGACTGTAGTTTCAATATTTAAGGCTTTCTTTTAACTGGTACTTGTATTACTGTCCATGTTTAACACCCCTTGTAGTTGTCTCAAATACTGTTCATATTTTACTTTGCTCATTTATTTAATGGAAACTGTTACACAGCCACTGCTTTGATTATAATGTTAATGTTAAAATGCAGTACCACCACACTCTTAGACTGTAGGTTCCCTCACACACCTCCATTTTCCTGCATTTATCTATTTCTGTTTATCTTATTGATATTGCTTAATTTCCTTATTCTATATTTACATTGATAACGGTCTCTTCTTTTAATTTGTTGTGTATCACTCTCCATGTTTCATACCTCCTGATGAAGCCTTGTCTAGTACTAATTTTATTTTATTTTATTAGTTTTGTTTATTAATAGAAACTGTTATGTAGGCATGCTATTCCTATTTTGTGCTAAAGGTTTTCCTGTCTACTCCATTGTTATTCATGTACAGTTCAGTTTTTACTTTTTGATTGCAAAGATGTTACTGTATGTTTCTACATCAGTCTAGATGTGTTACTTGTCTTCAAGTGTTGTCTGCTAACATTTAACTTCTTTGATGATAATACTCAGTAAATGTCTGAAGATGGCCTTGTAAGCCGAAAACCGGTTTACAATGTTGTTGTTGTCGTCTTCACTCCTGAGACTGGTTTGATGCAGCTCTCCATGCTACTCTATCCTGTGCAAGCTTCTTCATCTCCCAGTACTTACTGCAACCTGCATCCTTTTGAATCTGCTTAGTGTATCCATCTCTTGGTCTCCCTCACCAATTTTACCCTCCACGCTGCCCTCCAACGCTAAATTTCTGATCCCTTGATGCCTCAGAACATGTCCTGCCAACCGGTCCCTTCTTCTTGTCAAGTTGTGCCACAAACTCCTGTTCTCCCCAATTCTATTCAATACCTCCTCATTAGTTATGTCATCTAATCTTCCGCATTCTTCTGTAGCACCACATTTCGAAAGCTTCTATTCTCTTCTTGTCTAAACTATTTATCGTCCATGTTTCACTTCCATACATGGCTACACTCCATGCAAATACTTTCAGAAACGACTTGCTGACACTTAAATCTATACTCAATGTTAACAAATTTCTCTTTTTCAAAAGCAAATTGGTGCTTTTCATTTATTATAATGTTGTTCTACCAAGAACCGACGGAACATTCTGTTAATATGAAATCCTATGAACGTTTTTGGAGCATATACGAAGTTCAAACGTAAGATATTTGAAAACATTTATGAGAATACGTGATCATATCGGATTAAATACAGTTTGGACGGTTTATTTTGGAATTTTTTTGTTTTTTTGTTTTTTTTTTGCGTAGGCTCAGAGAGCCGTAATGGACGCTTCGCCACCGCTTGACAGTGGTTTGCTGAGAACAGATGTAACTGTAGAAATGCAGGAAGCGTTCCCCGACTCTGACGCCTCGCTACATCGTACGTGACTGAGCACGGAGACGCCTGGCTGACTGCAGGGAGCGGTGGAGTCACGTCTGCGCTGCTCAAAGGGAAGCTCGTGCAACAGGTGTCTCGCGCACGTGTTCGTCACGCCTTCACAGCGTCAGCTGCAAGCCCCTGCCGACGTGCGCAGGTTGTTACGAGTTGCAAGCGGCGACGAAGCCAAAGCATTACGACCCACGGCGGTAGAGATGGGGGATGCACTCTTGAACTAATTCATAGAGTTGAATCTTTCAAAGGAGTGAACAATCAGTGATTCAGAAAAAAAGAACGGTAGCTCCAAACGTTTCCCACGGCAGAGAGAGAGAGAGAGAGAGAGAGAGAGAGAGAGAGAGCATATCAGCGGTGCCTCTGCTGGTCACAGCACAGTGCACGCCACACAACAGCCAGCGCCGGCCTCTGCCCTGCTTCTACCTTGGCTGCCTGCATTGTGCAGTGCCCCATTGGATTTAGTGTTTCACATATGCCGTGCCGTCTCTGTGCGTCGTCTGCCGCGCGCAGTGTCTGGCGCAGCTTGACTTCGCATCGCACTCTGTCGGCGATTGTTTCAGTCGCACGTCCTGCCCTCTGGGCAGTTGATGCGAGCAACAGGACAGAGAGCCACCTAGCGGATAACATAGGAACTACTTGCAACAACCTGCTCGCAAGAGAACAGACGATTTGTCTCGGAGCGGGTGAGTTCACCGCTCCCCCCACCCTCGGAACTCGCCCGCTCGACGCTCACCCCACCGTCTCGACTCTAGCCAGAGCGTTGAGCAAAGCAACTCAGGTGTCACTCTGGTCTCTGCGGTCTCGGCTCATGCAGTAATACAGCTCGCGGCTCGACCTGCTCGACTCAGCGGCTCTGCATCGGAGTTCGTCTCTACTGTATATTGTTCTTCGTAGTAATAGCGCTACGTATATTACATTATTATGTTATGTATACATCATTTGTTTTTATTTTATTTTTATTTGTTTAAACTGATTAGATTATGTTCCTGACGACTCCTCTTACTATAGGATTTTTATTATGGACACTCGAATTTACGCTTTAATTACGAGCGAACCGATAAACGTATCGCAAAATGTGATACACCAATATTTTCCTTGTTTTATTCTGCGTAAGGCTATATGCAGCACTTTCGTTCTACAGTCAAATTTATAGTTTTTTTCTTATTCTGGTACGGATTTTGCGATTTTAGGCGTCTTCGGAAGGAAACGTTCACTTTAAAAATATATGGCTTGCGATGTATTTGTATGAGGTTAATGAAATTTTAATACATTGTAGCCAAATATATTGTTAATGTAAATCTCAAGTTACAACATTTTCCGATCACCCAAAAAACCACGATAGTGCAAAATAAATCAATAATCAAAAACTTTGTCATATCGTGGAAATTTCAATAAACAATACAAAATTCTTACTCATTATCTGTGTTACTTCAAAATAGGATCAAATAAGATCAAAATACAGGTATAGTACTGGAATAAACCAAGTTTAAAGGGCAATGTGCCTTCCATTTATTTTCTATTGTAAATGAGTGGTGAGTCATGAAAAAGAGCTAATTCATTTCAGGGAGTGAACAGTTCTGATCCGATCTCTGAAAAGAACAGTTTTGCCCATCTCTACACGGCGGGCGCGTGAAACAGTAAGGAAAGAATGTAAGCGGAAGAGAGGCGAATGGGCAGTCATAATAGCGAAGATACGGGCCTAAGGCCGTCGGCACACGGACCGTGCATCCGAACGTTGAGCGTTGAGCGTGCCGAGTTTCTGACGTCATAGCGTGGAAGGGCACGCTCGGGAGTCTTTCCGAACGTGCAGAGCAATATCTGGCATGTCAGATATTCTGATCATGCGTCTCAGCGTTGACCAATGAGACGGCACAACGCCACCTACGTCACACGCACGGCGTCTCTCTTCAATACAGAGTTGTGAGGCGCCATACTGGCATTCATTTCAAGCCTACCTAGGCAGTAAAATAACCAATGACGGACGGAGCAAGGAGGACATCAAAAGCAGACTCGCTATGGCAAAAAAGGCATTTCTGGCCAAGAGAAGTCTACTAATATCAAATACCGGCCTTAATTTTAGGAAGAAATTTCTGAGGATGTGCGTCTGGAGTACAGCATTGTATGGTAGTGAAACATGGACTGTGAGAAAACCGGAACAGAAGAGAATCGAAGCATTTGAGATGTGGTGCTGTAGACGAATGTTGAAAATTAGGTGGACTGATAAGGTAAGGAATGAGGAGGTTCTACGCAGAATCGGAGAGGAAAGGAATGTGTGGAAAACACTGATAAGGAGAAGGGACAGGATGATAGGACATCTGCTAAGACATGAGGGAATGACTTCCATGGTACTAGAGGGAGCAGTAGAGGGCAAAAACTGTAGAGGAAGACAGAGATTGGAATACGTCAAGCAAATAATTGAGGACGTAGGTTGCAAGTGCTACTTTGAGATGAAGAGGTTAGCACAGGAAAGGAATTCATGGCGGGCCGCATCAAACCAGTCAGTAGACTGATGACAAAAAAAAAAACAAAAACGTATATATGCCGTTTCTGACAAGTGAACCTCCCCATCGCACCCCCCTCAGATTTAGTTATAAGTTGGCTCAGTGGATAGGCCTTGAAAAACTGAACACAGATCAATCGAGAAAACAGGAAGAAGTTGTGTGGAACTATAAAAAAATAAACAAAATATACAAACTGAGTAGCCCACGCGAAGATAGTCAACATCAAGGAGAATCTGAGGTCAGGAGCGCCGTGGTCCCGTGGGTAGCGTGAGCAGCTGCAGAACGACAGGTCCTTGGTTTAAGTCTCCCCTCGAGCGAAAAATTTTTCTTTATTTTCGCAAAGTTATGATCTGTCCATTCGTTCATTGACGTCTCTGTTTACTGTAATAAGTTTAGTGTCTGTGTTTTGCGACCGCACCGCAAAACCGTGCGATTAGTAGACGAAAGGACGTGCCTTTCCAATGGGAACCGAAAACATTTGATCGCAAGGTCAAAGGTCAACCGATTCCTCCACAGGAAAACACGTCTGATATATTCTATACGACACTGGTGACGGCATGTGCGTCACATGACAGGAATATGTTGTCGACCCACCTAACTTGTACACTTGGCGAATGGGTAAAAAGATTCTTCTACGTTGCCCGATTTAGGTTTTCTTGGGGATGTGATAATTACTCCCAAAAAAGTGATGAAAACATAAGAGTTTGTCACATAAACTGCAACAAATGAATCCAAAAGTCTCAAGTCACACACTTTTCCCTGTGCTCTGTCAAAACAAGTGTGTTTAACGTTTTCAAATTTTTCCGTTTGTACACCGTCAAATCCTGCATATGTCCAAGGAAATCCCAACATGTCCTGGAATTTTGGAGAGCGAAGTTGATCATGTGTGAGTGCCTGAACTTTGATAATTGTCTGAAAATAAAAGATTAAACTTTTCGCTCAAAGGTAGACTTGAACCAAGGACTGCTCACGCTAACTACGGGACCACGGCGCTGCTGAGCTCAGACTATCCTTGATGTTGCCTATCTTTCGCATGGACTACTCAGTTTGTATATTTTGCTTATTTTTTCATAGTTCCACACAACTTCTTCCTGTTTTCTCAATTGATCTGTGTTCAGTTCTTCAAGGCCTATCCACTGTGGCAACTTACAACTAAATCTGTGGGCGGGGGGGGGGGGTGCGATGTGGAGGTTCCCTTGTGAGTACCAGCAAATTGAGAATCACTGGAAAACCCGTTGTTAGTTGTGTGATTCGTTCCAGTAAAATAATGAGAAACATCATATTCGTGGCAAAAGAATTATTGTAACTTGCGTATTATGAGAGTAGGCTATTTGAAGGCAGCGACACACTGAAGATCCACTCAAAATGCATTTTTCTAGGTACAATTTGTTATAATTAATTTTCAATTACTAACATAATTATCTACGATTAACATTTTCAGTAAGCAGTAACACAATATGATTAAACGCACGCAGTCTGTTGTTGGTTCCATGTTTTACTATTCTCTCTAATCACCAATTTTTGATAGCCGGCACGGTGGCTCAGCGTGTTCGGTTAGAGAGCTGGTTGGCCTCTGTAATGAAAAAAAAAACAGAGTGAAACGATCAACAAACGAACTTAACCGGATGTCATGTGACGTCCACAACGAACAAACACAACGATAAACAACGAACAAAATGGAAAACAAGGAAAAAAAAAAAGCGTAATGAGTAGCGTCTGTGTTCAGTGATGGATCTTTGATGGGGCTGTGGTTCGGGTCTGAACACTGCTAAGTTTTTTTTCCTAACATTCGATAAGTATATGCTATAATATTTGATGTTATGTAAATATAAGTTACCTTTTTTTGAGGGATGACTTTGTTCGATTCGCTTAATCTACAGGGCCGCTTGCGCTACTTGTACAAAGATATTTTGCTCCTGTTTCCTTTACGCTTCGTAATTCACATGTTGCAAAGATTCTGCTACTGTGTAGGAACACTGATCAAGTAAGACTGACCTTGGGGTTTTACTAAAATGTGGAAATGATGAAATAATGAGTGAAAATCTCTCGGTGTACTTGCCGCGTCAATCCAGGATAAAACTCCAAGCTTTCGACCACTACCTCCATGGTCGTCGTCAGGGCTAAAACTGACTGTCGTGAACTAGCGAGGTTCCCACTTTTATATGCAAAGGACGGCTTCTGATTGGCTGGAATACGTCATAGCAGCAGCGATATGGCGCGTAGTGAAGTGGTGCTCTCTACTTCCATAGATGTACTTATTATCCCGCGTTGCTTGCAGCGCCATCCCTTGAATCAGGAGGTAAAGTGCGAGAAGTTTTTCTCTGCGATTTTTCTTTATCCAGTGCACTCTTCCAAGTGTTGCTAAGTGCATAGCCGTTGTCTCTGTTAAAGTTATTATCGCTGAGTCTAATTTCGACTGCTTCCCGGATCACAGAGTCCCAGTAATTCGATGCGTGGGCTATTACTCTGGTTTCTTCAATTAAAATCTTATGCTTGTTAAGCAGGCTATGTTCAGCCAGCGCTGATTTTTCCAAATACCCGTATTTCAGGTGGCGTTGGTGCTCGATGCAGCGGTCGGCAACGGTTCTTACAGACTGGCCCACGTAATTCTTGCCGTATTCGCAAGGAATAGTATAAATTCCCGGCATTCTTAAGCCGAGACTATCTTTGGCTGGTCTCAACATTTCCTTAATTTTCCTAGGTGGTCGGAAAACTGGTTTTATTCCTTGCCTCTTCAGGACTCTGGCTGTCCTGCTCGTTGTAGCACCGCGAAATGGAAGCGGCGCTATGTGTTGGCCCTCTTCTTGTACGTGGCCGGCATCGTGTCTTACTTTCTTGGACAATGCTTATTTAATTTCACCGGCAGAATAACCATTCCTCTTGAAAACAGTCGTCAAATGGTTAATCTCGGGACCGAGGTGGTCCTTGTCGGAAATAGTCCTGGCTCTGTGTACTAAAGTATTCAGCATAGCTCTCTTCTGAGACGGATGATGGAAGCTATGGCTATGCAGTCTGTATGGGCTGGCTTCCTGTACACAGAATTGCCCAGTCGTCCATCCGGCTTTCGCTCCACCAACACATCTAAGAAAGGTAACTTCCCTTCCTTCTCTACCTCCAATGTAAATTTTATGTTTGGATGTACACCATTCAGATGTTCGACGAACTGCTGCAGCGTGTCGCTGCCGTGTGGCCAGATTAAAAAAGTATCGTCGACGTATCTGTAGAAGCGTGATGGGCGGAGGTGAGCACTGCTCAGGGCTCGTTCTTCGAAGTCCTCCATGAAAAAATCCGCTATTACTGGTGACAGTGGCGAACCCATGGCTGTTCCATCCGTCATTTCATAATAATTTCCACTGTATAAAAAATAAGTGGTCGTCAAGGTACGCCGGAACAACTTCAAAATTTCTGAGGAGAAATGAGCAGCCAACAGTTGTAATGTGTCATCCACAGGTACTTTGGTGAACAGAGAAACCACGTCGAGGCTGACCATGATATCACTTGGGCCTATCTTCACCTGTTTTATGATATCAACAAACATTTTTGAATTCTAAATATGATGTGGGCAGTGACCAAGTATAGGCGCCAACAATTTAGTTAAGTGCTTTGCAAGCTTGTACTTAGCCGTGACGGCGACCATGGAGGTAGTGGTCGAAAGCTTGGAGTTTTATCCTGGATTGACGCGGCATGTACACCGAGAGATTTTTACTCAAGAAATACGTCGCGAAAGACTTCGTAGCCATGTTGTTGTTGTTGTGGTCTTCAGTCCTGAGACTGGTTTGATGCAGCTCTCCATGCTACTGTATCCTGTGCAAGCTTTTTCATCTCCCAGTACCTACTGCAACCTACATCCTTCTGAATCTGCTTAGTGTATTCATCTCTTGGTCTCCCTCTACGATTTTTACCCTCCACGCTGCCCTCCAATACTAAATTGGTGATCCCTTGATGCCTCGGAACATGTCCTACCAACCGATCCCTTCTTCTGGTCAAGTTGCGCCACAAACTTCTCTTCTCCCCAATCCTATTCAATACTTCCTCATTAGTTATGTGATCTACCCATCTAATCTTCAGCATTCTTCTGTAGCACCACATTTCGAAAGCTTCTATTCTCTTCTTGTCCAAACTATTTATCGTCCATGTTTCACTTCCATACATGGCTACACTCCATACAAATACTTTCAGAAATGACTTCCTGACACTTAAATCAGTACTGGATGTTAACAAATTTCTCTTCTTCAGAAACGCTTTCCTTGCCATTCCCAGCCTACATTTTATATCCTCTCTACTTCGACCATCATCAGTTATTTTGCTCCCCAAATAGCAAAACTCCTTTCCTAATTTAAGTGCCTCATTTCCTAATCTAATTCCCTCAGCATCACCCGACTTAATTAGACTACATTCCATTATCCTTGTTTTGCTTTTGTTGATGTTCATCTTATATCCTCCTTTCAAGACACTGTCCATTCCATTCAACCGCGCTTCCAAGTCCTTTGCTGTCTCTGACAGAATTACAATGTCATCGGCGAACCTCAACGTTTTTATTTCTTCTCCATGGATTTTAATACCTACTCCGAATTTTTCTTTTGTTTCCTTTACTGCTTGCTCAATATACAGATAGAACAACATCGGGGAGAGGCTACAACCCTGTCTTACTCCCTTCCCAACCACTGCTTCCCTTTCATGTCCCTCGACTCTTATAACTGCCATCTGGTTTCTGTTTCGTAGCCATATGATGAAATAATGTTTATCCTATGCGGAGAAGTATTCCAAATTTGTACCGCACTGTTCATAATGGAACTTTTATAAGCCCGTGTCCTTATTAATTGGACATGGTACTTTCCTTTTCGTGGGCGATGGAGGAAATGTGCTTTTTAATAGAGCTGACGTGGGAATTTTACGCGCGCCCGTTGAGTAAACAATGTGATTTATGAATTAGAAACATCCCTCAGCTGCTGCTGAAGTGCGTTGCGATCGTGTATACCACGTTGGGGCCCACGTACCGTGTGCACAAGTCGCATCGTTCCTGAGCGTTCAGCAGCACGTTGAACTCGGCACGCTCAACGTTTAAACGTTCGACAGCACGGTCCGTGTGCCGACGGCTTAAGGTTGCCGTATCTAGCTGGCACGTCGTCAGTACACTCTGAAATAGATATGAAGCAAAACTTTTATTTAGTATAATTACCTTTTTGCTTAGAACACAATTATGTGGAACTTGTTGGCACAGAAGTAGTCGTTACTCCATATTTTTCGGAAGATTTCCCCTTATTCAGCAAGTGTCTTTTCCCTTTTACGTGTGACCGAGCGAGGTGGCGCAGTGGTCAGCACACTGGACTCGCATTCGGGAGGACGACGGTTCAATCCCGTCTCCGGCCATCCTGACTAAGGTTTTCCGTGATTTCCCTAAATCGTTTCAGGCAAATGCCGGGATGGTTCCTTTGAAAGGGCACGGCCGATTTCCTTCCCAATCCTTCCCTAACCCGAGCTTGCGCTCCGTCTCTAATGACCTCGTTGTCGACGGGACGTTAAACACTAACCACCACTACCCTTTTACGTGTGTATACACTGAAGCGCCAAAGAAACTGGTATAGGCATGCGCATTCAAATACAGAGAAATGCAAACGGGCAGAATACGGCCAAGTGGTAGGCGACGTGACGCAGTAAGGAAAGAACGTAAGCGGAAGAGAGGCGAATGGGCAGTCATAATAGCGAAGATACGGGCCTAAGGTTACCATATCTAGCTGGGACCTCGAGCAATTAAACAGAGAACCGACTCGTGAAGATAACATCTTGGACCTGCTGTTAACAAACAGACCCGAACTTTTCGACTCTGTAAGCGCAGAAATGTGGTGCTACAGAAGAATGCTGAAGATAAGGTGGGTAGATCACGTAACTAATGAGGGGGTATTGAATAGGATTGCGGAGAAGAGAAGTTTCTGGCACAACTTGACTAGAAGAAGGGATCGGTTGGTAGGACATGTTTTGAGGCATCAAGGGATCACAAATTTAGCATTGGAGGGCAGCGTGGAGGGTAAAAATCGTAGAGGGAGACCAAGAGATCAATACACTAAGCAGATTCAGAAGGATGTAGATTGCAGTAGGTACTGGGAGATGAAGAAGCTTGCACAGGATAGAGTAACATGGAGAGCTGCATCAAACCAGTCTCAGGACTGAAGACCACAACAACAACAAGAAGCGCAGAACAGGGAATCAGTGATCATAAGGCCGTTTGCAGCATCCCTGAATATGGAAGTGTATAGGAATATAAAAAAGGGAGGAAGATTTATCTGTTTAGAACGCAGATTTCAGACTACCTAACAGATCAAAACGAAAATTTCTGTTCCGACACTGACAATGTTGAGAGCTTATGGAAAAAGTTCAAGGCAATCGTAAAATGCGTTTTAGACAGGTACGTGCCGAATAAATCTGTGAGGGACGGGAAAAACCCAACGTGGTTCAACAACAAAGTTAGGAAACTACTGCGAAAGCAAAGAGAGCTTCACTGCAAGTTTAAACCCAGCCAAAACCTCTCAGACAAACAGAAGCTAAACGATGTCAAAGTTAGCGTAAGGAGGGCTATGCGTGAAGCGTTCAGTGAATTCGAAAGTAAAATTCTATGTACCGACTTGACAGAAAATCCTAGGAAGTTCTGGTCTTACGTTAAATCAGTAAGTGGCTCGAAACAGCATAGCCAGACACTCCGGGATGATGATGGCATGGAAACAGAGGATGACACGCGTAAAGCTGAAATACTAAACACCTTTTTCCAAAGCTGTTTCACAGAGGAAGACCGCACTGCAGTTCCTTCTCTAAATCCTCGCACAAACGAAAAAAATGGCTGACATCGAAATAAGTGTCCAAGGAATAGAAAAGCAACTGGAATCACTCAACAGAGGAAAGTCCACAGGGCCTGACGGGATACCAATTCGATTCTACACAGAGTGCGCGAAAGAGCTTGCCCCCCTTCTAACAGCCGTGTACCGCAAGTCTCTAGAGGAACGGAAGGTTCCAAATGATTGGAAAAGAGCACAAGTAGTCCCAGTCTCCAAGAAGGGTCGTCGAGCAGAAGCGCAAAACTATAGACCTATATCTCTGGCGTCGATCTGTTGTAGAATTTTAGAACATGTTTTTTACTCACGTATCATATCGTTTTTGGAAACCCAGAATCTACTATGAAGGAATCAACATGGATTCCGGAAACAGCGATCGTGTGAGACCCAACTCGCTTTATTTGTTCACGAGACCCAGAAAATATTAGATACAGGCTCCCAGGTAGATCCTATTTTCCTTGACTTCCGGAAGGCGTTCGATACAGTTCCGCACTGTCGCCTGATAAACAAAGTAAGAGCCTACGGAATATCAGACCAGCTGTGTGGCTGGATTGAAGAGTTTTAAGCAAACAGAACACAGCATGTTGTTATCAATGGAGAGACGTCTACAGACGTTAAAGTAACCTCTGGTGTGCCACAGGGGAGTATTATGGGACCATTGCTTTTCACAATATATATAAATTACCTACAAGATAGTGTCGGAAGTTCCATGCGGCTTTTCGCTGATGATGCTGTAGTATACAGAGAAGTCGAAGCATTAGAAAATTGTAGCGAAATGCAGGAAGATCTGCAGCGGATAGGCACTTGGTGCAGGGAGTGCCAACTGACCCTTAACATAGACAAATGTAATGTATTGCGAATACATAGAAAGAAGGAGCCTTTATTGTATGATTATATGATAGCGGAACAAACACTGGTAGCAGTTACTTCTGTAAAATATCTGGGAGTACGCGTGCGGAACGATTTGAAGTGGAATGATGGTATAAAATTAATTGTTGGTAAGGCGGGTACCAGGTTGAGATTCATTGGGAGAGCCCTTAGAAAATGTAGTCCATCAACAAAGGAGGTGGCTTACAAAACACTCGTTCGGCCTATACTTGAGTATTGCTCATTGGTGTGGGATCCGTACCAGGTCGGGTTGACGGAGGAGATAGAGAAGATCCAAAGAAGAGCGGCGCGTTTCGTCACAGGGTTATTTGGTAAGCGTGATAGCGTTACGGAGATGTTTAGCAAACTCGAGTGGCAGACTCTGCTAGAGAGGCGCTCTCCATCACGGTGTAGCTTCCTGTCCAGGTTTCGAGAGGGTGCGTTTCTGGATGAGGTATCGAATATATTGCTTCCCCGTACTTATACCTCCCGAGGAGATCACGAATGTAAAATTAGAGAGATTCGAGAGCGCACGAAGGCTTTCCGGCAGTCGTTCTTCCCGCGAACCATACACGACTCTAACAGGAAAGGGAGGTAATGACAGTGGCACGTGAAGTGCCCTCCGCCACACAGCGTTGGGTGGCTTGTGGAGTATAAATGCAGATTTAGATGTAGACAAGTGTCTGGCGCCGTTGTTAGATCGGTTACTACTGCGACGGTGGCAGGTTGTCAAGATTTAAGAGAGTTTGAATGTGGTGTTATAGTCGGCACACGAGCGATGGGACACAGCATCTCCGAGGTAGCGATGAAGTGGGGATTTTCACGTACGACCATTTCACGAATGTACCGTGAATATCAGGAATCCGGTAAAACATCAAATCTCCAACATCGCTGCGGCTGGAAAAAGATCCTGCAAGAGCGGGACCAACAATAACTGAAGAGAATCGTTAAACGTGACGTAAGTGCAACCCTTCCCCAAATTGGTGCAGATTTCGATGCTGTGCCATCAACAAGTGTCAGCGTGCGAACCATTCGACGAAACATCATCGATATGAAATAACTTCCGGGAATTCAGCCAGGTAACACTTTCAGCGACCGCCGATATTTCGGCGGGAGAACACCCCGCCATTCTCAAGGTAAACTGCCAACGGACAGGCGGCGTACATGCAAATTTAAAACCTCGGTTCTCGGACTGAAGCAGGAAAGATAACACACACACTCAACACTAGTGCCACCAAAGATGACCAAAGTCAGAGCTATCCACAGTGAGACTACGAACTCGCAGGTGAAGTAGCATTAACTCTGTCCCTCTGTTTTCTGGCAAGGGAGAGAGCCGGATTCAGACAGAGTTTAAACAGAAACCTCCATCCCTGTTAACGAGGTTGCTCGCTAATTTAATCTCAACTGCCTCCCGAATCACACTGTCCCAATAGCTGGACGTGCATGCCAATATCTCGGTGTTATTATATAACATGGGGTGACCAGTATCCAAGCAATGTTCGGCAATAGCAGATCTACTTGGCTGCTGTAATCGTGTGTGCCGTTTATGTTCAGTACATCGGTCCTCCACGATCCAGATAGTTTGACCAATATATGCCATGCCGCAGCTACAAGGAATACGATATACACCCGCCTTACGCAGTCCAAGACCATCCTTAACGGAACTCAAAAGTGCTCTAATTTTAGATGGAGGTCGGAAAACACATTTCACATCCTATTTCCGTAAAATACGACCGATCTTGTTGGACGTGTTTACTACTTAAGGCAAAAAGGCAGTAGACTTAGGTGTCGACTCAGAATTATCATCAATCACCCGATGTACAGTTGGTCGATAGCGCAACCCACGTTCAATCTGTCTATCACTATAACCATTTTGGCGAAACATAGCTTCAGGATGGAACAGCTCAGCTGAAAAAGTCTCAGCATCGAAACGATATGTGCCCTGTGTACCAAGGTACGAAGTACCCCTTCACGCTGAGCCGGATGGTGACAACTATTAGCTTGTAAGTACAAGTCGGTGTGAGTACGTTTCCTGTAGATTGAATGTCCCAAAGATCCATCATCCTTCCTCCTAACCAACACGTCGAGAAAGGGAAGGCAACCATCCTCTTCCACCTCCATCGTAAAACAAATGTTCGGGTGGATCGAGTTCAGATGTTCTAGAAAGACATTCAAATTCTCCCTACCATGAGGCCAAACAACGAAGGTATCGTCAACTTATCTAAAGAAACAGGCGGGTTTCAAAGACGCCGACTCCAATGCACGTTCCTCGAAGTCTTCCATAAACAAATTTGCGATCACAGGAGACAACGGACTACCCATCGCAACTCCGTCTGTCTGCTCGTAATACTGGTCATTAAATAAAAAGTAAGTGGATGTCAACACATGCCGAAAGAGATTAGTTAATTCAGCACCAAACCTGGCCTCAATTAACCGCAACGAATCAACAGAGGAACTCACTAAAATATCAGAGTCATTCAACCGCAGTCCCCCCAAACGACGTTAAAATTCAGCTGAGTTACGGAAGTACGATGTGAAATGTGTTTTTCGACCTCCATCTAAAATTAGAGCACTTTTTAGTCTCTTTAAGGATGATCTTGGACTGCGTAAGGCGGGTGTATATCGTATTCCTGGTAGCTGCGGCATGGCATATATTGGTCAAACTATCAGGACCGTGGAGGACCGATGTACTGAACATAAACGGCACACACGATTACAGCAGCCAAGTAGATCTGCTATTGCCGAACATTGCTTGGATACTGGTCACCCCATGTCATATAATAACACCGAAATATTGGCATGCACGTCCAGCTATTGGGACAGTGTTATTAGGGAGGCAGTTGAGATTAAATTAGCGAGCAACCTCGTTAACAGGGATGGAGGCTTTTGTTTAAACTCTGTTTGGAATCCGGCTCTCTCCCTTGCCAAAAAACAGAGGGACAGAGTTAATGCTACTTCACTTGCGAGTTCGTAGTCTCACTGTGGATAGCTCTGACTTTGGTCATCTTTGGTGGCACTAGTGTTGAGTGTGTGTGTTATCTTTCCTGCTTCAGTCCGAGAACCGAAGTTTTAAATTTGCACGTACGCCGCCTGTCTGTTGCAGTTTGCCTTGAAAATGGCGGGTCGTTCTCCCGCCGAAATGTCGGCGGTCGCTGAAAGTGTTACCTGGCTGAATTCCCGGAAGTTATTTGAAAGTTGTATACGCCAGGAGAAACTCAGGTCTCACACCATCGATATGGTCTTTCGGAGATGAAGGCCCACCTGTGTACCCTTGATGACTGCATGACAAAGCTTTACTCCCCACCTGGGCCCGTCAACACCAACATTGGACTGTTGATGACTGGAAACATGTTGCCTGGTCAGACGAGTCTCGTTTCAGATTGTATGGAGCCAATGGACGTATACGGATAGGCAGACAGCCTCATGAATCCATGGAACCCACATGTCGTCAGGGGACTGTCCAAGCTGGTGGAGGCTCTGTAATGGTGTGGGGCGTGTGCAGTTGGAGTGATACGGGACCCCTGACACAGCAAGTCTGACAGGTGACACGTACGCAGTAACATCCTGTCTCATCACGTGCATCCAGCCGGTCGTTGTGGCCGAGCGGTTCTATGCGCTTCAGTCAGGAACTGCGCTGCTACTACTGCCGCAGGTTCGAATCCTGCCTCGAGCATGGATGTGTGTGATGTCCATAGGTTAGTTAGGTTTAAGTAGTTCCAAGTTCTAGGGGACTGGCTACCTCAGATGTTGAGTCCCATAGGGCTCAGAGCCATTTGAACCTTTTGAACCTGCATCCATTCATGTCAATTGCGCTTTCCAACGGACTTGGGAAATTCCAGCAGGACAATGCAGCGCCCCACACATCGACAATTTCTACAGAGTGGCTCCAGTAACACTCTTCTGAATTTGAACTCCTGCACTGGCCACCGAACTCCCCAGATGTGAACATTATTGAGCATATCTCGGACGCCTTGCAACGCGCTGTTCAGAATAGATTTCCACCCCTCTTACTCTCACGGATTTATGACTGCTGTGCGGGATTCATGGTGTCAGTTCCCTTCAGCACTACTTCCGACATTAGTACAGTCCACGCCACGTCGTTTTGCGGCACTTCTGCGTGCTCGCGGGGGCCCTTCACCATATTTGGCATGTGTACCAGTTTCTTTGTGTGCAAGTCAGCCTGTAGATAAACTGGTACCGTAATACTGATTCCACAGTCCCTGGCAGCGGTCGAATTCTTACGTCAGTCAACTGGCTCGACGTCAGCGAAAAAACTCTTTCGACGGTAGCGTTGTATGCGGCAATAGGGCCGGCCGCGGTGGCCGAGCGGTTCTAGGCGCTTCAGTTCGGAACCGCGCGACTGCTACGGTCGCAGGTTCGAATCCTGCCTCGGGCATGGATGTGTGTGATGTCCTTAGTTTAGTTAGGTTTAAGTAGTTCTAAGTTCTAGGGGACTGATGACCTCAGCAGTTAAGTGCCACAGTGCTCAGAGCCATTTGAACCATTTTTTGCGGCAGTAGGAAACTGGTATAATTTTAGCAGCCGGCACTTGCGTCCAAGACTTACCGTTTTCTTACGAAAGTAAATCCATCTCTCTTCCATGGAGTGTATAGACTAGCAGCCTTCACGCTTCGTTTCTAAATAGCTCTGAAAACAATTGTCGCCTGAAATCTTCACACCCTTTGTAGTGATATATATATATAGTCCTTTCAATAGTCACCCAATATTGGATTTAAGGTAGCGTCATCCAATTACACACGTCATATCTATTTAAGTAAATAGTCCTTGTAGCTAAGTAATCAAATGCTGCGAGATACAAACCCGTTTCCTCTTCCTCAGATTCCGAAATCGGGTTAGTTATTTCTTGGTTAGGGTTCTCATTCTTTAATCTGTTCAAGTTCATCTTGGTTTGCATCCCAATATAATTGAAAGTCATTCTTTCATTCAGAATTCCTTGAATGTCGATTAATACAGGGTGATTCAAAAAGAATACCACAACTTTAGGAATTTAAAACTCTGCAACGACAAAAGGCAGAGCTAAGCACTATCTGTCGGCGAATTAAGGGAGCTATAAAGTTTCATTTAGTTGTACATTTGTTCGCCATTTCAGCCAATAAAGTTTTTGGTCCCTTTTTCTTCGAAGGTGCTACTGTAACTGGACTACAGTATCTGGAGATGTTAGAGAATTGGCTGTTCCCTCAGCTCGAACAAGAAGTACAACAATTCATATTTCAGCAGGATGGAGCGCCACCACATTGGCACTTATCTGTCCGTAACTACCTGAACGTCAACTACCCGAGGCGATGGATCGGCCGCCAGGCAGCCCGTGACAGAGCACTTCATCACTGGCCTCCAAGAAGCCCTGATCTTACCCCCTGCGATTTTTTCTTATGGGGGTATGTTAAGGATATGGTGTTTCGGCCATCTCTCCCAGCCACCATTGATGATTTGAAACGAGAAATAACAGCAGCTATCCAAACTGTTACGCCTGATATGCTACAGAGAGTGTGGAACGAGTTGGAGTATCGGGTTGATATTGCTCGTGTGTCTGGAGGGGGCCATATTGAACATCTCTGAACTTGTTTTTGAGTGAAAAAAAACCTTTTTAAATACTCTTTGTAATGATGTATAACAGAAGGTTATATTATGTTTCTTTCATTAAATACACATTTTTAAAGTTGTGGTATTCTTTTTGAAACACCCTGTATATTTCTTCTAGAATGAAATTTTCACTCTGCAGCGGAGTGTGCGCTGATATGAAACTTCCTGGAAGATGAAAACTGTGTGCTGGACCGAGACTCGAACTCGGGACCTTTGCCTTTCGCGGGCAAGTTTGGAGGGTACGAGACGAGGTAAAGCTGTGAGGACGAGGCGTGAGTCGTGCTTGGGTAGCTCAGTTGGTAGAGCACTTGCCTGCGAATGGGAAAGGTCCCGAGTTCGAGTCTCGGTCCAGCACACAGTTTTAATCTGCCAGGAAGTTTAATATATTTCTTATTTCAGTTATCGAGACTTTATTTTTCTCCATGCATTATAAATAGGTGGCCTGTCTTTAGCGTTAAAAATTTTTTTTAATGGTATCCAAAGCTTAAGAATTCTCTCAACTTCGTACATTAACGACAGTCATCTTGTTTTTGGGTGAGATAGAAGAGTCTGATGATTGACATCAACATATAAGCAGAACGCTTTCAGCTTCTCTGTCCATACCGCGCATATTCGAAAACAATTAAATATTTTCATGACAATTATAGAAATATCGACTGTTAAGACTCTAGCAGCGCTCGATGTAGTATTGTGGAGACTATGGGCAGGGCATCAAATTCCTTCTAGATTTTTTTCCTAGTTGCTTTTTAATTTGGTGAAACACATTCCGCTGGCCGCATCAGTGGAGCCCTCCGAAGCTGGTATTGGTGTTGCCTACACAAGGTGCGATTAATTTATCTGATGGAATTTGAAATCGTCTTAAAGTATCTAGACAAAACTTCGCAGTTGCCTCCAATGTTTCGATATTCAGCGCAACAGTTTTACTTCTGAATAACTAAAGCAAAAATTTTTTTCAGCGTTGCCTGGTGAAAAGCTGTTGTGATGCCTCGTGTAAGGAGCAGAAATGCGTACCATCACGTTTCCGACTTTCATAAAGGTCGGGTTGTAGCCTATCGCGATTGCGGTTTATCGTATCGCGACATTGCTGCTCGCGTTGGTCGAGATCCAATGCTTGTTAGCAGAATATGGAATCGGTGGGTTGAGGAGGGTAATACGGAACGCCGTGCTGGATCCCAACTGCCTCGAATCACTAGCAGTCGAGATGACAGGCATCTTATCCGCATGGCTGTAACGGATCGTGCAGCCACGTCTCTATCCCTGAGTCAACAGATGGGGGCGTTTGCAAGACAACAACCATCTGCACGAACAGTTCGACGACGTTTGCAGCAGCATGAACTATCAACTCGGAGACCATGGCTGCGGTTACCCTTGCCGCTGCATCACAGAAAGGAGCGCCTGCGATGGTGTACTCGACGACGAACCTGGGTGCACGAATGGCAAAACGTCATTTTTTCGGTTGAATCCGGGTTCTGTTTACAGCATCATGATGGTCGCATCCGTGTTTGGCGACAGGCGGTGAACGCACGTTGGAAGCGTGTATTCGTCACCGCCATACTGGCGTATCATCCGCCGTGATGGTATGGGGTGCCATTGGTTACACGTCTCGGTCACCTCTTGTTCGCATTGACGGCACTTTAAACAGTGGACGTTACATTTCAGATGTGTTATTACCCCTGGCTCTACCCTTCATTCGATCTCTGCGAAACCCTACATTGCAGCAGGATAATGCACGACCGCATGTTGCAGGTCTTGTACGGACCTTTCTGGATACAGAAAATGTTCGACTGCTGCCCTGGCCAGCACATTCTCCAGATCTCTCACCAGTTGAAAACGTCTGGTCAATGGTGGCCGAACAACTGGCTCGTCACAATACGCCAGTCACTACTCTTGATGAACTGCGGTATCGTGTTGAAGCTGCATGCGCAGCTGTATCTGTACACGCTATCCAAGCTCTGTTTGACTCAATACCCAGGCGAAACCAGGCCGTTATTACTGCCAGAGGTGGTTGTTCTGGGTAGTGATTTCTCAGGATCTATGCACCAAAATTGCGTGAAAATGTAATCACATGTCAGTTCTAGTATAATATATTTGTCCACTGAATACCCGTTTACCATCTGCATTTCTTCTTGGTGTAGCAATTTTAATAGCCAGTAGTGTATTTTCAACAACCGCTGTAGCTTTTGTCCTGGCTGTAGACTGTTTTGCGGCGACTTCGGAGTCAGGATACGTTGCGCCATTCAGATTTACGGTGCAGTCAAAAGAACTGGAGACTGGTGATGTTTGATAACTTTATAAGCTACCGTTAGTTCTGCAGCAGCAACGAGCAATTGTTTCGGATATCTTCTTTAATCATCAATGTAGTATGCTTTGAGGTCGATGCTACCACGTATCTGTTTGTATGATTCTTTGTAGAAATGTGGTGCCTGCCATCTTCCACATCTCCGTAAGTTGCTGACATGAAACGGCTACAAATCTTACTCTCCCTAATCCGTACGTCCTTACCTGACAAAAGACCACTCTTTTGAGTAATCATTCGAAAAATGACACTTTCTCTTTCTATCCTTAGGCATTTTCGTCAGCTATGAAAAGTTTATTAGACTCCAGTCGACAATAACGCTTTAGTCTACATCTACATCTACATCTACGTTTATACTACGTAGGCCACCCAACGGTGTGTGGCGGAGGGCACTTTACGTGCCACTGTCATTACCTCCCTTTCCTGTTAGAGTTGCGTATGGTTCGCGGGAAGAACGACTGTCTGAAGGCCTCCGTGCGCGCTCGAATCTCTCTAATTTTACATTCGTGATCTCCTCGGGAGGTATAAGTAGGGGGAAGCAATATATTCGATACCCCATCCAGAAACGCACCCTCTCGAAACCTGGACAGCAAGCTACACCGCGATGCAGAGCGCCTCTCTTGCAGAGTCTGCCACTCGAGTTTGCTAAACATCTCCGTAACTCTATCACGGTTACCAAATAACCCTGTGACGAAACGCTCCGCTCTTCTTTGGATCTTCTCTATCTCCTCTGTCAACCCGACCTGGTACGGATCCCACACTGATGAGCAATACTCAAGTATAGGTCGAACGAGTGTTTTGTAAGCCACCTCCTTTGTTGATGGACTACATTTTCTGAGGACTCTCCCGATGAATCCCAACCTGGCATCCGCCTTACCAACAATTAATTTTATATGATCATTCCACTTCAAATAGTTCTGTACGCATACTCCCAGATGTTTTACAGAAGTAACTGCTACCAGTGTTTTTTCTGCTATCCTATAATCATACAATAATCATCGCCTCACTATACACGTCACGTCCTATATACCCATAGTAAACAATTCTAACATTACTAACTTGCACTCGTTGTTCGTATTACGTCCACCAATGGCAACTGTCCGGTTCTTCCTCCAGGCTCTGTTTAAAAAGTTACAGCCCCATACTACTGGAGATGTCTGCTATTTTTTCTAACGATGGCGCTGTATCATCGATACAGGATACACAACATGCAACAGTACCTGTGTGACGACCTTGTCAACATGAACTTGTTGACATAAATAAAACTAAGTGAGGCTGCATTTCCATATTGCCCTAACAGATGGCGTTATTACTGTACTTGAGTCAAGCTCGTATTTTGCAAAATCGGGACAAAACTGGGTGCTGTTGGGATGTCGGGACAGGAAGGTACGTAACGGTGACGGTCCCGATATATCTGGACGGATGGCAATCCTAGGTTTAGTACTAATATCGGCTAGGATAGGATGTGTATCAGCCAGTCAGTGGCCAGTAAGTACGTATTTTGTGGGCTAAAGATTTGCTTTAAGAATTCTACAGTTCAGTTCGGCGCTCAACCATCATATTTGCCATGTATGTAAGGATAATTGATCATTTTATAATTTGCTATCAAACGTACAGTTCGGCTTCAGAAGTCGTTGAACAAGTGAAAATGCTATATCCTCTTTTCTCTGTGAGGTACTGGATGGGTTGAACAAAATATTTTGAGTGCGAAACATAATTTTTGATTTAACTAAGGCGTTTGGTTGTCCTTATCACAAAATATTGCGAAGACAGTAACTTCTTCTCGAAAGAACAGTTACTGTAGATGACCGTGCAGCTTTTCCCTGGAATAAATGACTAACTGAAAACCTCAGCTGCCGACAGGTGTTGTTGATATACCTCGATGTGGACAGCTGAAAATGTGTGCCACGACCGGGACTCGAACCCGGGATCTCCTGCTTACATGGCAGACGCTCTATCCATCTGAACCACCGAGGACACAGATGAATAGCGCGACTGCAGGGACTTATCCCTTGCACGCTTCCCGTGAGACTCACATTCCCAACTCTCCACAATTCTATGTATGTATTGTACCTTATAGACATTTGCCCACTCACTGAGGTTTTCGGTTAGTCATCATTTATTCCAGGGAAAAGCTGCACGGTCATCAACAGTAACTGTTTTTTCGAGAACAAGTTGCTGTCTTCGTACATATAGTTAAAGGCTACCCAGCCATTGACCTTCGTCTGTGCGAATGCGCACAGGTTGCCCAAACTCTTATGGGAATCGCCAGAGCGTGCGCGAGTAATGAGTGGGTGGGCAAATGTCTATAAGGTACAATACATATGTAGAATTGTGGACAGTTGGGAATGTGAGTCGCACGGGAAGCGTGCACGGGATAAGTCCCTGCAGTCGCGCTATTCATCTGTGTCCTCGGTCGTTCAGATGGATAGAGCGTCTGCCATGTAAGCAGGAGATCCCGGGTTCGAGTCCCGGTCGGGGCACACATTTTCAGCTGTCCACATCGAGGTATATCAACAACACCTGTCGGCAGCTGAAGTTTTCATTTAGTCATCATTTACAAAATATTGCTCCAGAAGTTGTACCATTACGGAATATGGGAAGTAACTCACGATTGGTTCACATCTTACTTTAGCAACAGACAGCAAAAGCTCATTATTCACAGTGTTGTAGGTCGCTGTGATGTGGAGCCTGAGTAGGGTACAGTCAAATGGGTGGTGCCCCAGGGATCAGTTTGGGGCCATTCCTGTTTCTTGGCTCTGAGCACTATGAGACTTAACTGAAGAGGTCATCAGTCCCCCAGAACTTAGAACTACTTAAACATAACTAACCTAAGGACAGCACACACGTCCATGCCCGAGGCAGGATTCGAAACTGCGACCGTAGCGGTCGCGCGGTTCCACACTGTAGCGCCTAGAACCGCTCGGCCACTCCGGCCGGCCCATTCCTGTTCCTTATTTATATACGGTACACGTCCTCTAGTATTACGGGTAACTCTAAAATATTTCTGTTAGCTGATGACACTAGCTTGGTAGTAAAGGATGTGTGTGCAACATTGACTCGGTTTCAGGTAGTGCAGTACATGACCTCAGTTCATGGCTTGTAGAAAATAAACTAACGCTAAATCACACTGAGACTCACTTTTTTACCGTTTCTAACATATAATTCAACAAAACCTTACGTTTTAATTTCACAGAATGGGCCTATGATTAGTGAAACTGAACAGTTCAAATTTCTAGATAGTAAACTGTCGTGGAATGCCCACTTTCAGGATCTTGTTCAGAGACTTAATGCTTCCATTTTTACTATTTGAACGGTATCGGAAGTGAATGATCGTTCGACACGAAAATTAGTCTACTTTGCTTATTTTCATTCGCTTATGTCGTATGGTATTATATTTTGGGGTACCTTTTCCATATCCTCTGGTAAACCTTCCGGGATGTAAGGTCGTGGTCCATGAAACTCTTCAGCCTCTTCAGCTCCTAACGTTTCGTCCAGAGCTGCGCTGGACATCTTCAGAGGGGTGTTTCTCCTCCGGTGAGTCGGCAAGACTCAGAGGGGTGTTTCTCCTCCGGTGAGTCGGCAAGACACCCCTCTGAAGATGTCCAGCGCAGCTCTGGACCAAACGTTAGGAGCTGAAGAGTTTCATTGACCACGACCTTACATCCCGGAAGGTTTACCAGAAGATATGTCATCCGGTCGTGAAAGTCTTCATAGTATCTCTTCCAATTCTAAAAGAATGTTTTTGACCCAGAAACGGGCAGTTCAGGCAAAAGGTGGTGTATGTTCGCGAACCTCTTGTCGGTCCCTGCTCATGAGTCTGGGTATTTAGACATATATATATATATATATATATATATATATATATATATATATATGTCATTTCTTGTTAACAACATTAGTTTAGTGCCAAGAATAACCAGCTTTCACTCAGTTAATAATCGGCAGAAAATCAATCCTGGATTTAGATCGGACTACCTTAACTCGTGTGCAGAAAGGTTTGCAGTATACTGCTGCATCCATTTTCAATAAGCTACCACTCGAATTCAGAAATCTTAGCAGTAATCCACGCACTTTCAAATCGAAACTGAAGAGTTTTCTCATGGGTCACTCCTATTCTGACGAGGAGTTCCTTGAAATATTAAGCTGATTCTTATGTTGTATTATTGATTGCGGTTACTTAATCTAATGGCTTGACTTTTCTGGGTTCATGAACATTTTATTTTTATCTGTTATTACTTTTATGTTGTAATTTCATGTACTGACACGTTCCATGACCTTGGAGATTCGCTGTTCAAATTGGTCCTGCCGAACTTGACGAGTAAATAAAAATAAAAGAAAACGAAGGTTTAGTCTTCACAGTGGGTCTGGAAAGCTTCTGCGAGGCCAAAAAACGCTCGGCAGGTCAAATGTCAAAGCCATGCTGATAGCTTTCTTTGACTTTGAAGGATTAGTTCATCACGAATTCGTGCCACAGCGACAAAACTGTTAATCGATGGTACTATCGGGATGTGTTGCGACGCCTGCGAGAAAGTGTAAGAAGGGAACGGCCAGAAATGTGGCAAGACAATTCGTGGCCCTTGCGTCACGATAACCCACCCGCACATTCGTCCTTGTTGGCCCGTCACTTCTAACAATCCTACCACAACAAAGGTCAACAATTAATTATGATTGTAGTGTTGCTCACGCTGCTAAATACTCCATTTTCGGGCAACAACAAAGTTATGCTATGTGGCAGGTGTCATTAGAGCACAGTTAATAAAGTCATTTCTTGAAATAATGGATAATCTAGGCACTCATCTTTTCGTGTTTTCCACGCTGCTCTAGTTGTGAACTCGTGGCTCAATCGTCGAAAATCTAGGTAGTGATGATTCCAAGCTCGGATACAAAGAGGCCTAGGTGTTATTCTGCGATATTCAAAAGTTTTATAGATGTGTTTCATGAACCATTCTTGAAGATTAAACTTTTGCAAGGTAAGACAATGGTGATGTAAAAAAGTAATCAGCACTCCGAATTTAAGTTACACTTCTTTTTTATTACTTTTGTTGCAACATCACTTCACAATATAAAACTTACTTGGAAATATCTTCCTCACTGTTAATGTTCACATTTCATAAAGTGACTACAATTTGCGTCTTTTCAACATGACGGTCAAGACTTGACTCTAATAACCGCTAACGCGCCCAAAAATCAGTTACAAGTACGTCAAACATCATAGTGACAAAAGAAAGAATACACATAAGAATAATATCATTGCAATATAAACATATCGATATATCAAAGTACCTCTACATTAATGAAATCAAGTCTGAATGTTGTCACAGATATATGTTAACTATATTGCTGGTATCGAGAGGTTGAGGTGAGGTGCCGTAATGGTTACGTAATTCAAGTACCATTACAGACTATTGCACAAGAAACAAAATCACTGTGCTGTCTACATCTACATGGATACACCGCAAGTCACATTTAAGTACCTGGCAGAAGGTTCATCGAACCACCTTCACGATTCTCTATTATTCGTATCTCGTACAGCTCGCGAAAAGAACGAACATGTATACCTTCCCGTAAGAGCTCTGATTTCCCCTATTTTATGGTGCTCGTATCTCCTTATGTAGCTAGGCTTCAACAAAATATTTTCTTATTCAGAGGAGGAAGTTGGTGATTGGAAATTCGAGAGAACATTCCTCCGCAGAGCAAAACGTCTTCTTTTAATGATGTCCACCCAAATCCTGTATCATTTCAGTGACACTCTCTCCCCTATTTCGCGATAATACAAAACGTGCTGCCTTTCTTTGAACTTTTTCGATGTATTGCATCAGTCGTACCTGGTAAGGATCCTACACAGCGCAGCAGTATTCTAAAAGAGGACGGACAAGCGTAGTGTAGGCAGTCTCCTTAGTAGGTTTGTTACATTTTCTAAGTGTCTTGGCAATAAAAAGCAATCTTTGGTTAGCCTTCTCCACAACATTTCCTGTGTGTTTCTTCCAATTAACGTTGTTCATAATTGTAATTCCTAGACATTTAGCTGAATTTGCAGCCTTTATATTTCAGTGATTTATCGTGTAACAGAAGTTTAACGGATTCTTTTCGCACTCATGTGGATGACTCACACTTTTCGTTATTTAAGGTTATGTTATGTTAACCGGGAATCTAGAAACGTCCCCGCCGCAGCCGCAGTGGCCCACAACCCCGCGACGACTGCCGCAGTCCACTTCACCCCTCCGCCGCCTCACACCGAACCCAGGGTTACTGTGCGGTTCGGTCCCCGGTGGACCCTCCAGGGAACGTCTCACACCAGACCAGTGTAGCCCCTATGTTTGCGTGGAAGAGTAATGGTGGTGTACGCGTACGTGTAGAACTCGTTTGTGCAGCAATCGGCGACATAGTGTAGCTGAGGCGGAATAAGGGGAACCAGCCCGCATTCGCCGAGGCAGATGGAAAACCGCCTAAAAACCATCCACAGACTGGCGGGCTCACTGGACCTCGACGCAAATCCGCCGGGCGGATTCGTGCCGGGGACCAGGCGCTCCTTCCCGCCCGGAAAACCGTGCGTTACAGCGCACGGCCAACCGGGCGGGCTTATTTAAGGTTAGTTGCCAAGTTTCGCACCATACGACTATCTTTTCTAAATCGTTTTACAGTTTGTTTTGAACTTGTGATGACTTCACTAGTCGATAAACGGCAGCATCATCTGCAAACAACGTAAGACGGTTGCTCAGATAGACAACGAACAGCAGACGGTTGCTCAGATAGATAAGGAACAGCAGAGGGCCTGTAACACTACCTTGGGAAATGTCAGGAATCTCCTCTGTTTTACTCGATCACTTCCCGTCAATTGCTAAGAACTGTGACCTTTCTGGCCGGCCGGTGTGGCCGTGCGGTTAAAGGAGCTTCAGTCTGGAACCGCGTGACTGCTATGGTCGCAGGTTCGAATCCTGCCTTGGGCATGGATGTGTGTGATGTCCGAAGGTTAGCTAGGTTTAATTAGTTCTAAGTTATAGGCGACTGATGACCTCCGAAGTTAAGTCGCATAGTGCTCAGAACCATTTGAACCATTTTGACCTTTCTGACAGGAAATCGCGAATCCAGGCAAATAACTTCGTAAGCACGAAGTTTCACTGCATGCCGCTTGCGTCTACAGCGTCAAAAGCCTTCCGGAAAACCAGAAATACGAAACCAGTGTGAAATCGATTGTCAATAGCACCCAACAGTTCATGCGAATAAAAAGCTAGTTGTTTCACAAGAACGATGTTTTCTAAATTCGTGTTGACTGTGTGTCAATAGACAGTTTCCTTCGAGGTAATTCATAATGTTCGGACACAATATATGTTCTAAAATCCTGCTGCATATCGACGTTACGATATGGGCCTGTAATTTATTGGATTACTCCTACTACCTTTCTTGAATATTGCTGTGACCTGTGCAACTTTCCAGCCTTTGGGTACAGACCTTTCGTCTAGCGAACGGTTGTATATGATTGTTAAGTGTGGAGCTATTGCATCAGCATACTCTGAAAGCAACCAAAATGGTATACAGTCTGGACCAGAAGACTTGCTTTTATTAAGTGATTTAAGTTGCTTCACTACTCCGAGGAAATTTACTTCTACGTTACTCATGTTGGCAGCTGTTCTTTATTCGAATTCTGGAATATTTACTTCGTGTTCTTTTGTAAAGGCATTTCGATAGACCGAGTTTAGTAACTCTGCTTTGGCAGCACTGTCTTCGATAGTATCTCCATTGCTATCACGCACAGAAGGCATTGTGTCTTGCCGCTAACATACTTCACACGACCAGAATCTCTTTGGATACTCTGCTAGTTTTCGAGACAGTTCCGTTGTGGAAGCTAGTATAAGCATCTCGCCTTGAAGTTCGCGCTAAATTTCGAGCGTCTGTAAAAGATCGACAATCTCGGGAATTTTGAGTTCTTTTAAATTAGGCATGCATTTTTCTTTGGTTCTGCAACAGTGTTCTGACCCGTTTTGTGTACCAAGGAGGATATTCTCCGTCGTTTGTTAGTTTATTTGGTATAAATCTTTCAATTGCTGTCGATACTGTTTCTCTGAATACAAGCCACATCTGGTCTACACTTACATTGTTAATTTGGAACGAACGGAGATTGTCTCTCAGGAAGGCGTGAAGTGAATTTTTACCTGCTTTTTTGAATAGGTATACTTTTCGTTTATTTTTGGAAGATTTGGGTGTTACAATATTCAGTCTCGCTACGACAACCCTGTGTTCACTAATCCCTGAATCGGTTTTGATGATCGTTATTTACTCAGGATTATTTGCTGCTAAGAGATGAAGTGTGTTTTCACAACCGTTTACTATTCGCGTAGGCTCACGAACTAACTCAAAAAGCAAAAAAACAAAAATGCTTCAAATGGCTCTGAGCACTATGGGACTTAACAGCTGAGGTCATCAGTCCTCTAGAACTTAGAACTACTTAAACCTAACTAACCTAAGGACATCACACACATCCATGCTCGAGGCAGAATTCGAACCTGCGACCGTAGCGGTCACGCGGTTCCAGACTGAAGCGCCTAGAACCGCACGGCCACACCAGCCGGCTCTAACATTATGAATCGCTTCGAAGAGAACGGTCTGTTGACACATAGTCAACACTGATTTAGAAAACATCGTTCTTGTGAAGTGTTGAGTGCTTTTGACAAGGTATTTCACATTGATTCTGTATTTATAGATTACCAGATGGCTTTTGACATTGTACCGCAGGAGCGGCTTCTAGAGAAATTGCTTGCTTTTGGAATTTCGTTTCAGTTACGTGATTTCCTGTCAGAGAGATCACAGCTCGTAGTAATTGACGGGAAGTGATCGAGTAAAACAGAAGTGATTTCTGACGTTCCCCGAAGTAGTGTTATCTACGCTCTGCTGTTCCTTATCTATATGAACGATTTAGAAGACAATCTGAGCAGCCGTCTTAGGTTATTTGCAGATAATACTGTCGTTTATCGTCTAGTAAAGTCATCAAACGATCAAAACAAATCGCAAAACGCTGTAGAAAAGGTATCTGCAAGGTCCGAAAATTGGCAATTGACCGTAATAACGAAAAGTGTGAGGTCATGCACATGCTTGCTGAAGGGAATCTGTTAAACTTCGGTTACACGATAAATGATTTAAGTCTAAGAGCCATAAATTCAACTAAATACCTAGGAATTACAATGTCGACCAACTCGAATTGGAAGGAACATACAGGAAATGTTGTGGAGGAAGGCTGGCCAAAGACTGCGTTTTATTGGCAGGACACTTAGAAAATGTAACAGATCTACTAAAGAGACTGCCTACGCTACGCTTGTCCGTCCTCTTTTAGAATACTGCTGCGCCGTGTGGGATCCTTATCAGTTAGGATTGACGGAGTACATCGAGAAAGATGAAGGAAGAGCAGTACGTTTTCTACTATCCTACGATAGGGGAGAGAGTGTTAGTGACATGGTACAGGTTTTGGGTGGTCATCATTTTTTAAAAAAAGGCGTTTCTCGATGCGGCGGAATCTTCCCACTAAATTTCAGTCACCAGCTTTCTCCTCCGAATGCGGGCTGGCCGGGTTGCCCGAGCGGTTCTAGGCGCTACAGTCTGGAACCGCGCGACCGCTACGGTCGCTGGTTCGAATCCTGCTTCGGGCATGGATGTGTGTGATATCCTTAAGTTAGTTAGGTTTAAGTAGTTCTAAGTTCTAGGGGCATGACGACCTCAGATGTTAAGTCCCATAGTGCTCAGAGCCATTTGAACCGTTTTTTTCTCCTCCGAATACGGAAATATTTTGTTGATACCGACCTACTTAGTCAGAAAGTGTCGTTATAAAATAGGGGAAATCAGAACTCGCATGAAAAGATGTCGGTGTTCGTTTTCCGCCCGCTGTTGGAGAGTAGACTAATAGAGAATTATTGTGAAGGTGGTTCGATGAACCCTCTACCAGGCATTTAACTGTGATTTGCAGAGTATCTATTTAGATGTTGATAGATACGAAGAATTTGGAGGGAATCAGTGATGGCGTGTAGGGGCGGTCCCCTTATGAGTTAGCGTCTGCAGTAGACGCTCGAGCAGACGTGGTAACTCACACTACCCCCCGCCCTCACCATAGACTTACTAAATATAGACTAGACCGCGCATTTGCGCTAGTGTCGCGTCCCCTCATTGAACGCGATAGAAGCCGCCATTTGCAGGGAAACAGTGCGTAAACATGGTTCGTTCGTGTGCCGCTTTTAATTGTAACAGTAAGAATGGAAGCAAAGACGAAGGCGGAAACAATGTTACATTTCACAGGTCAGTCATTTCTGGTTGTTTGTTACTTTCTATTACTTGTATATAGTATTTTCATGGAGCAATAATACATCATGGGCGTTTGTTATTGTGTAGATTTCCCCTTACAAATGATTTTCTAAATCGGAAATGGATTGTTGCCACTCGGAGAGAGAACTTCCAACCGACAGCAAATCATTTGCTGTGCTCTCTTCATTTTGAAGAGAATTGTTACATGGAAAATTATGTAAATAGGCGTCAACTGAAGGACGATGCTATACCGACAGTGTTTGGATTTCCAACTCATTTGAAGAAGGTATAGGGTTTGCAATGCCAGTTAATGCAAATGCTAAATGTAGGTGACAGCAGATTGTTCTATAGCCTAACCTGATGTCTATATTTGCACCTTATACTGTATCTAATAAACTTTCTGCTACAAATATTGCGCCGCTTGGAGTGTACGTGCGGTTCTAGGCGCTACAGTCTGGAGCCGAACGACCGCTACGGTCGCAGGTTCGAATCCTGCCTCGGGCATCGATGTGTGTGATGTCCTTAGGTTAGTTAGATTTAATTAGTTCTAAGTTCTAAGCGACTCATGACTTCAGAAATTAAGTCGCGTAATGCTCAGAGCTACAAAAATTGCAAGCTACATAGGGAAAAAGTTGCAGTGTTAGATTACAGACGAAGGTACTTTGTTGCATATCAAGTACTTATATTGCATTTGCATATAAATTACTAAAAATACTAACAGGGGTAATGTACTAAGTTGAACTGAATGAAGAACTAGGCACATGTTAGGTATTTAGATTTTTAATCAAATATGTATTAAGTATGAATCAGAGGTAGGTCGAATAATTGCGTTTAGATACTTGTGTTGTCAGGTGGTGATTGTACTTCGTAAATGGTCAAATATTTGATCAAATGTTGCAAACTCCACCACTTTCAGAGGTGCTATCAGTGTTAAAAACTAATGTGTGAATGAAATTCCTACGTTATTTAAAGTGATATGGGTTATTACAATTAATCATACCAATATTCGAGTGTAGACAGTACTGTGCTAAACAAAAGTAACTGTGCAAAATGTACACAGTAGTCGGCAAAAAAGCAAACAGGACCTGACAGGAAAATTATGTGAATTAAATCGTACTGTCTGCTACTTTAAAAGTTTCATGTAATTATCTAATGCAAATAGCTCGGTGCAAACTCGCTCCACCTTGTCAGGAAAGAGCCCTACATTCTTAAATTTCGCGTCTCTATGCAGACGTATTTCGGAAATTAGGTAACTTCATTCATATAAGTATACTTTTAAAATAGACTCGAATACTCAGTATTTTTTTAAACAAACATGTGTTTAATTTGTGCTTCAATTTGCTCTTGTTGCGTGTCATATACGTCAGATCAGAACCCCAGTACTAGCATTCTTCCCTGCAAACGGCGGCGATCAGCTGCCTCAGTCGGGGGACAGTTGCCTCGCTTCTCCGCTACGGCGTGGTAGGGGCTTGGTTCTCACCCGCTGCCCCATTCCTCATGGTAACATCTTCAGCAATCTCATCTTTCAGCTTCAGGGTTGTCGACAGAAATTCTTCGCAACATTCCGTACTCGCTTCTTTTTCGACTTCTTTGAAGTCATTGTTACAACCGATCCGCGTACTACAGCGAGTTAGGCATAGCTGAGTAAACAAAGGAGTATCGAGTGTCATAATGGTTTGATTCACGAAGCACAACTGACGGAAACAACTCGAATTATTGAGGATTAGACAGGAGGTGGTTTAGAGTTACTGACAAGGGAACCTCCCCATCGCACCCCCCTCAGATTTAGTTGTAAGTTGGCACAGTGGATAGGCCTTGAAAAACTGAACACAGATCAATCGAAAAAACGGGAAGAAGTTGTGTGGAACTATGAAAAAAAAACAAGCAAAATATACAAACACATAATCAGCTTCGCTCTCCAAAATTCTTGGACATGTTTAGATTTGCTTGGACATATGCAGGATTTGACGGTCTATAAACGGAAAAATTTGAAAACGTTAAAATCATATGTTTTGACAGAGCACAGGGAAAACTGTGTGACTTTGAAACTGTTGCATTCATTTGTTGCAGTTGTGTGACAAACTCTTATGTTTTCATCACTTTTTGGGAGTGGTTTTCACATCCACAAGAAAACCTAAATCGGGCAAGGTAGAAGAATCTTTTTACCCATTCGCCAAATGTACAAGTTAGGTGGGTCGACAACATATTTCTGTCACGTGACGCACATGCCGCCACCAATGTCGTATAGAATGTATCAGACGTTGTTTTCCTGTGGAGGAATCAGTTGACCTGTGACCTTGTGATCAAATGTTTTCGGTTCCCATTGGAGAGGCACGTCCTTTCGTCTACTAATCGCACGGTTTTGCGGTGCGGTCGCAACACACGGACACTAAACTTATTACAGTGAACAGAGACGTGAATGAACTTTGCGAAAATAAAGAAAGTAAAATTTTCATTCGAGGGAAGACTTGAACCAACGACCTCTCGTTCCGCAGCGACTCACGCTAACCACGGGACCACGGCGCTCCTGAGCGCACATTCTCCTTAATGTTGCCTGTCTTGCTCATGGACTACTTAGCTCGTATATTTTGCTTATTTTTTTCATAGTTCCACACAACTTCTTCCTGTTTTTTCGATTGATCTGTGTTCAGTTTTTCAAGGCCTATCCACTGTGCCAACTTATAACTAAATCTGACGGGCGTGCAATGGGGAGGTTCCCTTGTGAGTGTTGGCGAGACGGTCCGACAAAACATGTGGAATCTCTTCGATTCATCGAGAATTTTCAAGGAAATCAGTAAAGTTTCCGATCTGTTCTTGCGGCTCTCAATTCTCATCCATGTTCGTGTTTAAATATCATCTTCAGTAAATTGTTAACAGGTGCCTTCAAAAGTAAGGAATAATTTAACATCGCAACACGGTGACGTTTACTTCGAATACTTCATTTTTTATTGGCGACAACCAGCAGCAGTGATGTGTTTTCAATGCATGATGCAGAGCTTATTAAAACTTCTACATTTACATCTACATCTATACTCTGCAAACCCCGCGATCAGCATGGCAGAGGGTATGTCCCACTGAAGCAGTTATTGGGGATTATTCCTGTTCAATTCACGTATGGAGCGCGGGAATAATGAGTTGTTGAATCCTTCTGTGCGTGCAGTAATTATTCCAACCCTGTCCCCATGGCCCCTATGTGAGTGATACTTAGGAGGGCTGTATATATACCTTGAGTAATCATATAATCTATAATTTATAAACCACATAAGACTCGCTGAGGGCACCCCCTTTCCGAATGGAAGGTAACATGACTTTGTTAGTAGACTTTCTAGGGATAGGCCTGTCTTTAAGAGTCTGCCAGTTAGTTCCTTCAGTATCTCTGTGACGCCCCCTCACGTATCAAACAAACATGTGACCATTCGTGCTGCCCTTCTCTGTGTACATTCAATATCCCTGTTAGTCGTATCTGGTGAAAGGGTACAGTACCGCCCGACATTGAAAATAGGTACAACATACTTCATTATTTTTGTCAGAACAACACTTTTTTTGTAAAATAACTCAATTTTAATTAATACAGCGAAGCCGGATACCAGTGTGGGAAAGAATGACAATTTATTTATTTAATTGATCACATGTGCACTCCCACAAAATAAATCCCTACATCCAGTTTGGTGAGATCTGTGAAATGAATGAATGTATGGTCGTCTGCTAACCGCAGATAGTGAATGTGGATATATGATCATCTTTGAGACGATCCTTTGGCCACCTTTGGTGGGACCAAAGAGACGAAATTTACCTGAGCTTTGAGCGCCTGAAATGTGGCTGACCAATATGGTAACAAGGTGCTCCCCCACTTCGACAGAGGTGCGAGAGAACCTGAAGAACGGCCATGTTTCGGCACTCTGTCGCTGGATCTTGTGCTGTTAAGACCTGTCTTAGTTGTGCTCCGTAAAGACAAAAGAGTGGAGACACGGTATGCATGTGGAATTTTTAAGAGTAGTTTGAAATAGTAATTTCTCTATTTCAGGAACTTTTGTGGGGAGAATTTAATGTCAGGCAGGTAATATTAATGGGATCGTAGTAATCTTCGGAAGTGACCAACGGTCACAATGAAACCACGTGTAGCAATAAGTTGAAATACTTCCGTGTGCTTAAGTTAAGCTGAATTACTAGTGTGCGTACTATAAGTTGAAATATTTAAGAAATAACGTGTGCAGGACTTGAAATTAGAGGCGAGTACTTCCACGTGGTGAGTACTGTGTGAGTCTCAATCTGTGTATGAGACAAAGGATAAAGAGAAGTACTCGTCCATGGTATCAGTTGAGGACTCGTGTGTGTGATGGATATGTTCTTAATATTACTTTGCGAGATATGTTTCCGTGTGATGCTTGATTCAAACTATAACACTCTGAGAGAGAAACAAGGTGAGTCAGCCGTCTATCCAGCAACGCCACTTGGCTTGCATTGCACAGGAAGACGTGCATATATCTCCAGAGTTCATAGTAGAAAAGTAGAATTACGAAGTGGGGCTGTGTCGTGTGTAACTGGGATAAATATTAATTGAAGTGACTATTTATTGTGTTGTATTACATGTTGTAGTGTGGTGTATGTCATGTAATTTAAGTATGTGTGGTTTGCATGGGAGAGTAGCAAGGTAGTTTCAGAGGTAGTGGGTTATGCGTGTTCCTATTGTACTGCTCGGTCTGGAGGAAAGTGTCGTGATGATGATTGTGAGAGTCGAAGTGTGAGAAATAATAAATGATCCACCATCTTATCCAGAAAGTGCACTGTAGCGTTAAATAATTACGAGACCATAAGATAGAGATTCACCACTGGGCGGAATTTCTCATGTGTTATTGTTGTAGGTTATAGAATTTGTGTGTTTAGGTTAAAGAATTTATCGGAATAAATAAGATAGTGAAAAGAAAAATATTGGTGGCCTTTTCCTTCGAATTGTATGTTGTCATGATGTCCTGGATTTATAATGTGTGCGCCACTCATATTCAGTGCGATGGCCACGTGTTGATAAAAGCCGTTAAATAAAAAAAAAGAAAATGTGGTATTGCCAGTGCGTAGTGAACAGTCAGAGTTCTGTAAATTACTGACAGTCAGATGTGCGTTTCCGTTGCGTATTATTCATACAGGTGGATAATTTGTAACTTAAATTGTGAGTACGAGAGTTCATGTTACTCGATAAATAAGAATGAATCCACTCGCTTGGCAGACCACTCATCTTGCAGGCCTGACTGCTTGATGCCGCAGTATGAGCAAGGCATGTGGGAGCCTCTCACTGGTACAGGTCCCAAACACTTCAATACTCCAGAACCGGTCGCACGAGTGTTTTGTAAGCAATCTCCTTTGTAAACTGACTGCACTTCCCCGGCATTCTTTCAGTAAACCTAAATCTATCACCTACTTTACCCACGACTGAACTTACGTCTTCGTTTCATTTCGTGTCACTGCAAAGTGCTACACCTAGGTATTTGTAAGAGTTGGCCGTTTCCAACAGTGACTCATCAATACACTATGTGATCAAAAGCATCCGGACACCTGGCTGAAAATGACTAACAATTGCGGGGCACCCTCCGACGGTAATAGTGGAATTCAGTATGGTGTTAGCCCAACCTTAGCCATGATGACAGCTTCCAATCTCGCACGCATACGTTAAATCAGGTTCTGGAAGGTTTCTGGGGAAATGGCAGCCCATTCTTCACGGAGTGCTGCACTGAGGAGAGGTATCGATGTCGGTCGGTGAGGCCTGGTTCGAAGTCGGTGCTCCAAAACATCCCAAAGCTGTTCTGTAGGATTCAGGTCAGGATTCTGTGCAGGCCAGTCCATTACAGGTATGTCATTGTCGTGTAACCACTCCGCCACAGGCCGCGCATTATGAACAGGTGCTCGATCGTGTTGAATGATGCAATCGCCATCCCCGAATTGTTGTTCAGCGGTGGGAAACAAGAAGGTGCTTCAAACACCAATGTAGGCCTGTGCTGTGATAGTACCACGCAAAACAGCAAGGGGTGCAAGCTCCCTCCATGAAAAAGACGACCAAACAATAACACCACCGCCTCCGAATTTTACTGTTGGCGTCACACACGCTGCCAGATGACGTTCAGCGGACATTCGTCATACCCACACCCTGCCATCGGATCGCCAGATTGTTTAACGTGATTCATCACTCCACACGACGTTTTTCCGGTGTTCAATCCAGTATTTACGCTCCTTACACCAAGCGAGGCGTCGTTTGGCATTTACCAGCGTGATGTGTGGCTTATCAGCAGCCGCTCGACCATGAAATCCCAGTTTTCTCGCCTCCCACCTAACTGTCATAGTACTTGCATCGAATCCTGATGCAGTATGGAACTCCTGTGTGATGGTCTGGACAAATGTCTGCCTATTACACATTACGACCCTCTTCAACTGTCGGCGCTCTCTGTCAGTCAACAGACGAGGTCGGCCTGTACGCTTTTGTGCTGTACGTGTCCCTTCACGTTTCCACTTCACTATCACATCGAAAAGAGTGGACCTAGGGATGTTTAGGAGTGCGAAAATCTCGTGTACAGACGCATTATACAAGTGACCCCCAATCACCTGACCACGTTCGAAGTCCGTGAGTTCCGCGGAGCGCCCCATTCTGCTCCCTCACGATGTCTAACGACTACTGAGGTCGCTGATATGGAGCACCTGGCAGTAGGTGGCAGCACAGTGCACCTAATATGAAAAACGTATGTTTGTTGGGGGTGTCCGGATACTGTTCATCACATAGTGTACCTATCTCACAGCTTTCAGGGACAACCAGTTTTGGATTTCAGTATTTCGGTAACTATTGACCGATTTTAATAATTTAAAATGCTCTCCTAATGTACTCACTAAGACCTATAATCTTACGTTAATTAATGTTTAACACAATAAGAGCCGGCGGGTGTGGCCGAGCGGTTCTAGGCACTGCAGTCTGGAAACGCGCGACCGCTACGGTCGCAGGTTCGAATCCTGCCTCGGGCATGGATGTGTGTGATGTCCTTAGGTTAGTTAGGTTTAAGCAGTTCCAAGTTCTAGGGGACTGATGACCTCCGATGTTGAGTCCCATAGTGCTCAGAGCCATTTGAACCTTTCTCTGGTTCCGCCAAAGGTGACCAGAGGACTTTCTCAAAGTTAATTACTGATTATACATCCACTATCTACGGTCAGCAGACCACAGACCATTCACTCATTTCTGAAACATCACAAACCTGGATACAGGGTTCTATTTTTCAAGGAAGTGTACATATGAATAATTAAATATACATACAATTTGTCCTTCTTTTCTACACCACTATCGGCTTTCAGTGTATTGAATAAAATTTTGTTTCCATAAAACCGCTGGTCTGACAAGAACAACGAAGTATGTTGTTATACAACGTGTATTACTGTGCCCAATGAGGCATATCCTATGTTGGCTGGTACTGTACCTTTTAAGTATATTCAGAAACAACATTATAGTTTGAAAAACAGTTGTTCCAAAACTTTCTTATGTGCACTTTACCTCAAAACTGAGAGTCATTCCACATTGTATTTCTTCTTGTTCAAAGTTGAGGAGCGCAAGCGCGACAAAGCCACATGTACACACGCCAGTCAAGAAGTCTGTAAATTGTCAAATGAGAAATGTTACGGAATTTCTTAGAGAAAACTTTCCTTTGCTTTTATTTTCTTTATTTGAAACTGCAAAATACTAACACGAATTCTTTACAGACGAATGGAAAAGCTGGTAGAAGCCGACCTCAGGGAAGATCAGTTTGCATTCCGTAGAAATGTTGGAACACGTGAGGCAATACTGACCATACCACTTATCTTAGAAAATAGATTAAGGAAAGGCAAACCTACGTTTCTAGCATTTGTAGACTTAGAGAAAGGTTTTGACAATGTTGACTGGAATACTCTCTTTCAAATTCTGAAGGTGGCAGGGGTAAAATACAGGGAGCGAAAGGCTATTTACAATTTGTACAGAAACCAGATGGCAGTTATTAGAGTCGAGGAGTATGAAAGGGAAGCAGTGGTTGGGAAGGGGGTGAGACAGGGTTGTAGTCTATCCCAGATGTTATTCAATCTATATATTGAGCAAGCATTAAAGGAAACAAAAGAAAAAATTGGAGTACGAATTAAAATCCATGGAGAAGAAATAAAAACTTTGAGGTTCGCCGATGACATTGTAATTCTGTCAGAGACAGCAAAGGACCTGGAAGAGCAGCTGAACAGAATGGACAGTTTCTTGAAAGGAGGATATAAGGTGAACATCAACAAAAGCAAAACGAGGATAATGGAATGTAGTCGAATTAAATCGGATGATACTGAGGGTATTAGATTAGGAAATGAGACGCTTAAAGTATTAAATGCGTTTTGCTATTTGAGGAGCAAAATAACTGATGATGGTCGAAGTAGAGAGGATATAAAATGTAGACTGGCAATGGAAACGAAAGCGTTTCTGAAGAAGAGAAATTCGTTAACATCGAGTATAGACTTAAGTGTCAGGAAGCCGTTTCTGAAATTATTTGTGTTGAGTGTAGCCATGTATGGAAGTGAAACGTGGACGATAAATAGTTTAGACAAGGAGAGAATAGAAGCTTTCGAAATGTGGTGCTACAGAAGAATGCTGAAGGTTAGGTGGGTAGATCACATAACTAATGAGGAGGTATTGAATAGAATTGGAGAGAAAAGGAGCTTGTGGCACAACTTGACCAGAAGAAGGGACCGACCGGTTGGTAGGACATGTTCTGAGGCATCAAGGGATCACAAATTTAGCACTGGAGGGTAGCGTGGAGGGTAAAAATCGCAGAGGGAGACCAAGAGATGAATACACTAAGCAGATTCAGAAGGATGTAGGCTGCAGTAGGTACTGGGAGATGAAGAAGCTTGCACAGGATAGAGTAGCATGGAGAGCTGCATCAAACCAGTCTCTGGACCGAAGACCACAACAGCAACATCTGAAACTTGCTGCGAAGTACATTTCATTTCCAAATGCTGAGAAGCCACCACCACAGAAGAAGCAACTTTCCTTCCTTTTCTTTACGCTTATTTGTTGTGTATAGAATTCATGCGCAACATTCATTTGGATATTAAAAAAAGAAACCCACTACACGAATGTGTTATCCTCATCATAATTTGATGCACCCAAGCAGGGAGAATAGATCTTTCAGAGCGTGACACTGAGAGTTCAGAGAAGGTAAACAGAGAAACTCAAACTCGGGAAACCAGACTGTGGATACACACCTGACACGAAACGGAAGCCCGAGTATCTACCCTTCGGGAAGACCAAGCAGCCACTGAGCTGGGATTTGTCATGGAGCGAAGGTGCGAGAGTAGACAGCTGCGGCTACACCTCACGCGGATACAGTACCCACGTGATCGTCGGCTGTCCCCCGTCAGAAGAAGCCTGATGCTGTACATCTCCTCCAGCGATTCCGATCTTACAGTGGAATAATGGAATGAATAATGAATGTCGTGTCGCCCTTAGTCAGTCTGCTGTGGACCACTCTCGAACGACTTTCATTTTTTAATGCTATGAGCTGTACAGCTCTGCAGTATCGTGGGTGTGAATAAACAAAGTTAAAAATATGCAAATATTTTAATATATTATTCTACAAGTAAAACTGAAGTAAAAAGTTAAGATATACAGGGTGTTAGAAAAAGGTACGGCCAAATTTTCAGGAAACATTCCTCACACACAAATAAAGAAAATAAGTTATGTGGACATGTGTCCAGAAACGCTTACTTTCCATGTTAGAGCTCATTTTAGTTTCGTCCACCTACGCTCAATGGAGCACGTTATCATGATTTCATACGGGATACTCTACCTGTGCTGCTAGAACATGTGCCTTTACAAGTGCGACACAACATGTGGTTCATGCACGATGGAGCTCCTGCACATTTCAGTCGAAGTGTTCCTACGCTTCTCAACAACAGATTCGGTGACCGATGGATTGGTAGAGGCGGACCAATTCCGTGGCCTCCACGCTCTCCTGACCTCAGCCCTCTTGACTTTCATTTATGGGGGCATTTGAAAGCTCTTGTCTACGCAACCCCGGTACCAAATGTAGAGACTCTTCGTGCTCGTATTGTGGACGGCTGTGATACAATACGCCATTCTCCAGGGCTGCATCAGCGCATCAGGGATTCCGTGCGACGGAGGGTGGATGCATGTATCCTCACTAACGGAGGACATTTTGAACATTTCCTGTAACAAAGTGTTTGAAGTCACGCTGGTACGTTCTGTTGCTGTGTGTTTCCATTCCATGATTAATGTGACTTGAAGAGAAGTAATAAAATGAGCCCTAACAAGGAAAGTAAGCGTTTCAGGACACATGTCCACGTAACATATTTTCTTTCTTTGTGTGTGAGGAATATTTCCTGAAAGTTTGGCCGTACCTTTTTGTAACACCCTGTACATAGGTCCGAAAATGTTCGGTTACGGAGTTACGGCTAATAAAACGTTTTGCCTGAAATTTGGCAACTTCGCTAAGGTGAAGCCACCGTAAAACTGTACGATGTTAAATCAAAGCACGATTTCCATTTATTTTGTTGTTATTGGTCTGGTGAATCTAATAAAACATGTCCCGGACGTGTATCTGCAGCAGTTTTACAGAACACCCAGAGAACAGAGACGTAATTTGTAAAAATTTTAACTTAAGTACTTGGTCCAATTCGTTTTTCAAATTCCAGACGTGTAGCACCACGACCAATCCATTTCCGGGGAAAATGTTCAATTAAATACGTAGTAACGGCGTTCGCGAAATGTGGAGGTTCAAATGGTTCAAATGGCTCTGAGCACCAACTGTTGAGGTCATCTGTCCCCTAGAACGTAGAACTACTTAAACCTAACTAAACTAAGGACATTACACACATCCATGCCCGAGGCAGGATTGGAACCGGCGACCGCAGCGATCGCGCGGTTCCAGACTGTAGCGCCTAGAACCGCTCGGCCACTCCGGCCGGCCAAATGTGGAGGAGCGCCCTCATTTTGAAAATACATTTGCAGTCGCGTAGCAAGTGGAACATCTTCGAGCAAGCGGGGCATTTCTTCTTGAAGGCATTACAAGTGCGTCTCGCCAGTCCTGGGAAAATGAATGGTCCAGTAAAGTGTGTGTTGCTTATACCACACAACACATTCATGCTAAATCGCTGCTGGAAATAGCGTTGCAATGTCACATGTGAGTTTGCTTCAGTCCTTGCATGCTTACAGAATGAGATTTTCACTCTGCAGCGGAGTGTGATATGAAACTTCCTGGCAGACTTAAACTGTGTGCCGGACCGAGAATCGAACTCGGGACCTTTGCCTTTCGCAGGCAAGTGCTCTACCATCTGAGCTACCGAAGCACGACTCACGCCCCGTCCTCACAGCTTTACTTCTGCCAGTACCTCGTCTCCTACGTTCCAAACTTTACAGAAGCTCTTCTGCGAACCTTGCAGAACTAGCACTCCTGAAAGAAAGGATCCTTTAACCAGTTTCACAACAAGCCAAGGACAGGATCTGCCGGATGTAAATGATGCACTTTTTCTTTTTGGTAAGGATACAGATTATTTTCTTTCATCTTTCACCTTCTGAAATGCCTAATCGTTGAGAAGTACATCGTGTACTGGTAGCCTGGCTACGTTGAATAACATCCATAATATCCTCATGATCGTCTTCACTTATAGAGCTCGTACTGATTATGAACGCTAGGTTGAGAACCTGTCTCCCATAACGGTCGAAATACTCCGCTAATGGTTCGTGCATTTGGAATCCTCCGACTCGGATAACGTACGTGATATTCGTTAACTGCAGCCATAGCATTGCCGTCACATTTGCCATAAATAGACACCATATCGGCGTGTTGCTCTGTTGTAAATTCGAAAGGCATTGCTGTTTCATAAATAATCTACAAACTACAACAGTTACTATGTGTTTTCACTTAAATACACTTTTGTTATTATGTTCTTTCTCTGAACAATACAGAAAACTAACTCGTTTCAAGGTTAGGAAGCGACTGAAACAACTCACTAACGGTTGCTAACAATGACATAAATGTTTCTACATTCTTAATGGAAAGCGAACAGATTTCTTGTATAATAATCTTTGCTTCTCTGGATGTTCTGGAACACTGTTGCAAACACACGTCTAGGACATGTTTTATTAGATTCACCAGATCAGTAACAACAAAATAAATGGAAATCGTGCTTTACTTTAACCTCGTACAGTTCGGGGATGGCTTCATATTTGCGAAACTCTGTAACGAAACATTTGCGGACCTATGTTTATATGAACTTTTTTCTTTAGTTTTGCTGGCAGAATATTAAACTATTTCCAATCTTAGTGAATTATCCTGCATAAGAGGGTCGTTCAGTAAGTAATGGCCCACATTTTTTTTTAAAGTCATTAATATGCGTAGATATACGTCCTTGTTGGTGCTTCACATTTGAGGTTTGTTCTGGGTGCCAGTGAAGTTCCGAACTGTTCTGGCAGATGGCACAGCTGTAGTGCAGTGTCAAAATGGCGTCTACATACGACTCACGTTACAAGCAGCGTGCTATTATTGAATGCTTGTGTGCGAAAAAGAAATCGTGGTGAACAACCGTAAACATTTGTGAACAATGTATGGCGATGATGAAGTTGATAGAACAGTTGGGCGATGGGTAAAGAACGTTACAAAAAAAAAAATGGTTCAAATGGTTCTGAGCACTATGGGACTTAACTTCTGAAGTCATCAGTCCCCTAGAACTTAGAACTACTTAAACTTAACTAACCTAAGGACATCACACACATCCATGCCCGAGGCAGGATTCGAACCTGCGACCGTAGCAGTCGCGCCGTTCCAGACTGAAGCGCCTAGAACCGCTCCGCCACCTAAAGGAAGTTACAGCCTCAGGAAATGCAAAAAAAGAGCTCCATGGTCAGCCACGCTCGGGACGTCCTGTCGCAGTCACAGCCACTGCTCCACACGTGCTGAATCGTACGTGTGACGTTATTCGTGCCGACCGGTGCATCACAACTCGACAGTTGGCTCTACGGTTGCCGGTCAGTATTGCAAGTGCGTCTGCAATGATCGAGCCTCTCAGATATTCAAAGAGTAGCTCACGATGTGTTCCAAGAATTCTCACAGCGGGCCACAAGATTGAAAGTAACGCTATTTCAGCTGAATTGTTGGAGCTTAAGGATTCCCTACGGGGAACACACGCTAAACACGACGAGAGTGTCAGTCATGCAGTGAAAACACGGCTACGCCTACCGGACGAGAACTTCTACCAGCAGGTAATATATGCTCTTCCTCAACGTTAGCGTACGGCCATAGAACGTGATGGAGACTATGCAGAAAAATGGGACGTGGCCAAGACGTATTGATGTATAATGTCGCCAAATTTCGACTCTTAACAATAAATATGTTCTGAGGAAAAAATGTCAGACATTACTTATTGAACGACCCTCATATATATAAATGTGGTCACCGATCGCGCCTTGCAAGAGAAATGTCGAGGAGGCAGCGGTTCGAATCCTGACAAAGGCTCACTTTTGATCTAGATGTTTTTATCACTGGTCACATAATAAAATTTATATGACATTTGAGAAGAAATATAGTGAAAAAAAATTACGCATTTTCATGAAGTTGTAATAGATTTCATATGTTATTACCACACTACTGGCCATTAAAATTGCTACACCAAGATGAAATGCAGATGATAAACGGGTATCCATTGGACAAATATATTATACTAGAACTGACATGTGATTACATTTTCACGCAATTTGGGTGCATAGATCCTGAGAAATCAGTACTCAGAACAACCACCTCTGGCCGTAATAACGGCCTTGGTACGCCTGGGCGTTGATTCAAACAGAGCTTGGATGGCGCTACAGCTACAGCTGCCCATGCAGCTTCAACGCGATACCACAGTTCATCAAGAGTAGTGACTGGCGTATTGTGACGAGCCAGTTGCTCGGCCACCATTGACCAGACGTTTTCAGTTGGTGAGAGATCTGGAGAATGTGCTGGCAAGGGCAGCAGTCGAAATTTCTGTATCCAGAAAGGCCCGTACAGGACCTGCAACATGCGGTCGTGCATTATCCTGCTGAAATGTAGGGTTTCGCAGGGATCGAATGAAGGGTACAGCCGCGGGTCGTAACACATCTGAAATGTAACGTCCACTGTTCAAAGTGCCGTCAGTGCGAACGAGAGGTGACCGAAACGTGTAACCAATGGCACCCCATACGCCAGGTAATACGCCAGTACGGCGATGACGAATACAGGCTTCAATGTGCGTTCACCGCAATGTCACCCAATACGGATGCGACCATCATGATGCTGTAAACAGAACCTGGATTCATCCGAAAAAATGACATTTTGCCATTCGTGCACCCAGGTTCGTCGTCGAGTACACCATCGCAGGCGGTCCTGTCTGTGATGCACCGTCAAGGGTAACTGCAGCCATTGCCTCCGAGCTGATAGTCCATGCTGCTGCAAATGTCGTTGAACTATTCGTGCAGATGGTTGTTGTCTTGCAAACATCCCCACCTGTTGACTCAGAGATCGAGACGTGGCTGCACGATCCGTTACAGCCATGCGGATAAGATGCCTGTCGTCTCGACTGCTAGTGATACGAGGCCGTTGGGATCCAGCACGGCGTTCCGTACTACCCCCCTGAACCCACCGATTCCATATTCTGCTAACAGTCATTGGATCTCGACCAACGCGAGCAGCAATGTCGCGATACGATAAACCGCAATCGCGATAGGCTACAATCAGACCTTTATCAAAGTCGGAAACGTGATGGTACGCATTTCTCCTCCTTACACGAGGCATCACAACAACGTTTCACCAGGCAACGCCGGTCAACTGCTGTTTGTGTATGAGAAATCTGTTGGAGACTTTCCTCATGTGAGCACGTTGTAGGTGTCGCCACCGGCGCCAACTTTTTGTGAATGCTCTGAAAAGCTAATCATTTGCATATCACAGCATCTTCTTCCCATCGGCTAAATTTCGCGTCTGTAGCACATCATCTTCATGGTGTAGCAATTTTAATGACCAGTAGTGTACATTTACTATTTTTAATTAAATGCTCAAGCACGGGGGACAGGTTTGGGAAGCCCAGGTAAAACATCGACAAACAGTGATGCGACTGACGTTATTCAGTACAACAGGAAGTCACAGTGTGCCGGACCACGACAATAATGTACAATTACTCGTCAGATATTCTCGCGACACCACACGTCGCAGGATGGTGTTTGTCATACACACATGAAAAACATAAATTGAAACGGCATCCACTACATCGAATGAATGCAGGTTTCCCGCATTTACGGGGAATGTTCAGAGTTTCTAAGGGGAAACACGAAGCACACGTCGTTGACAATTTTAAAACAATTCTCTTTCTTCCAGTAGTACACGTAAAAAATTAAGTTTGATCGGGAGCCGAACTGTCGCCTCATACAGCAGGCGCGTCTTAGAATGCTCCAACGCTAAACACTATTTTGTTTGTTATTGACTGTTCGTTGGGGCGGACGTACGATGGCACCTATTCAACCATTCAAGTTCGTCGCTGATTGATTGATTCAGGTATTTTTTTTTTTTTTTTTTTTTTTTTTTTTTTTTTTTTTTTTTTTTTTTTTTCCCAGAGGACAGCTAACCCTCTGACCAAATACTTACGCTGACGTACCGTGCGGGCACCACCTGACAACCACGAACTCCAATGTCCGGCACCTGCTCACAGGCACATAAGCCACATAATATGTGGGTGAAACTTCTCTTGCGATGTTCTCGGAATTGGTTGAGTAGTGCACGTTACTACTTGAACATTATGTTGTTTTTATAGCCTACTAAAGCTGTACAGAGTTTGAAGTAAATCTGTGATCCCAAAGTCGTAGCCACCCCTTTCTAGATGGCTAGAGTGAAAAATCAAGAACTGCTGAGAAGATCGGGAGGGCAAAGGCGAGGAGTTCCTAGATAACAGGACGCAGCATGTCATTCTTAATGTAGAGAAGTCTTCCGAAATAAGAGTGATTTCAGGTGTGCCGCAGGGGAGTGTCATAGGACCGTTGCTATTCACAATATACATAAATGAGCTGGTGGATGACATCGGAAGTTCACTGAGGCTTTTTGCAGATGATGCTGTAGTATATCGAGAGGTTGTAACAATGGAAAATTGTACTGAAATGCAGGAGGATCTGCAGCGAATTGACGCATGGTGCAGGGAATGGCAATTGAATCATAATGTAGACAAGTGTAATGTGCTGCGAATACACAGAAAAATAGATCCTTCACCATTTAGCTACAAAATAGCAGATCAGCAACTGGAAGCAGTTAGTACCATAAATTATCTGGGAGTACGCATTAGGAGTGATTTAAAATGGAATGATCATATAATGTTGATCGTCGGTAAAGCAGATGCCAGACTGAGATTCATTGGAAGAATCCTAAGGAAATGCAATCCGAAAACAAAGGAAGTGGGTTACAGTACGCTTGTTCGCCCACTGCTTGAATACTGCTCAGCAGTGTGGGATCCGTACCAGATAGGGTTGATAGAAGAGATAGAGAAGATCCAACGGAGAGCAGCGCGCTTCGTTACAGGATCATTTAGTAATCGCGAAAGCGTTACGGAGATGATAGATAAACTCCAGTGGAAGGCTCTGCAGGAGAGACGCTCAGTAGCTCGGTACGGGCTTTTGTCAAAGTTTCGAGAACATACCTTCACTGAAGAGTCAAGCAGTATATTGCTCCCTTCTACGTATATCTCGCGAAGAGACCATGAGGATAAAATCAGAGAGATAAGAATCCTCACAGAAACATACCGACAATCCTTCTTTCCACGAACAATGCGAGACTGGAATAGAAGGGAGAACCGATAGAGGTACTCAATGTACCCTCCGCCACACACCGTCAGGTGGCTTGCGGATTATGGATGTAGATGTAGATGTTACTGAATGTTATACACCTATGAGCCAGATAAACCGGTACACCTGCCTAATACCCTGTATGGGCCCTCGAGCACGCAGAAGTGCCGCAACACGACGTGGCATGGACTCGACTAATGTCTGAAGTAGTGCTGGAGGGAACTGACACCATGAATTCTACAGGGCTGTCTACAAATCCGTAAGGGTACGAGGGGAGAGGGGGCGGAGATCTCTTCTGAGGAGCACGTTGCAAGGCATCCCAGATATGCTCAATAATGTTCACGTCTGGAGAGTTTTGTTGTTGTTGTTGTTTAAGGTAAGGAGACCAGAGAGCGAGGTCATCGGTCTCATCGGATTACGGAAGGACGGGCAAGGAAGTCGGCCGTGCCCTTTCAAAGGAACCATCCCGGCATTTCCCTGGAGCGATTTAGGGAAATCACGGAAAACCTAAATCAGGATGGCCGGACGCGGACTTGAACCGTCGTCCTCCCGAATGCGAGTCCAGTGTGCTAGACACTGCGCCACCTCGCTCGGTCTCAGAGTTTGGTAGCCAGAGGAAGTTTTTAAGCTCAGAAAAGGTTCCTGGAGCCACTTTGTTTGCGTGTGAGGTGTTGCATTGTCCTGCTGAAATTGCACGATTCCTCCGATTACGCAGCGGACATGAATGGATGCAGGTGATCAGACAGGATGATTACGTACGTGTCACCTGTCAGAGTCGTATCTAGACGTATCAGTCCCACACTGGGAGACACATTTCAGTGGGCCGGATGAAACGCGTTCCCGCAGCCTCATATGGATGAAGAGGTCACGTGGTTCAAATGGTTCAAATGGCTCTGAGCACTATGGGACTCAACATCTTAGGTCATAAGTCCCCTAGAACTTAGAACTACTTAAACCTAACTAACCTAAGGACATCACACACACCCATGCCCGAGGCAGGATTCGAACCTGCGACCGTAGCAGTCCCGCGGTTCCGGACTGCAGCGCCAGAACCGCTAGACCACCGCGGCCGGCAGGTCACGTGGGATCTGCTAAACCTCACCTGGGTAAGCAATGGTCGTACGGCTACCAGATGGCCTGCTTTACCCTGCTGGGAGACATGTACTAGTGATGGTAAGCAACTTCCTTGACTGTAGGGTTCTAAACTATACAAGGGATCGGTGATGGGCAGACCTGTACTCATTGCCATTTGTCTGTCTGTGTGTAAAGACCACGTTGACGTGTTCCTGGCCATCCACTCTGTGCACTGCACTAAACGATACGTGTCTGCACCGTAGTCAGTTTGCAACAGTAGTGAAGCAGATGCCCCCTAGTGCCGAAACGTGTGAGCGCACTTCCGTCATGGATAACATCACTGAAATCTTTAGTGTGGAGCTTAAACACTAGTACAGCAAGAGTATTCGCACATACCTGGTGAGTCATCATGTGTGTTTCCAGTTACTGAAGGCAAGCAACACTGTCAAAGTTCTTGTACGTCCATCTTCAAATGGGTGTACTGTCCACGGAAAAAATGTCCATACGAACCTTTCTTGCTCCTTATCCTGCCACCAATCGGTTCCTACAATTCACCCACATTTAGCAAAATCACCCTGTGTAGTGACATGCGTAGTACAGGAGTTACAAAATGATAAAGTACACGACTATTATCCTTTACATAATAATATGCAACAGAGCAGAAGGAACAAAAAAATACCCAGTAAAGTCAATCTCATTAACTATACATTAAACCATCAGCTATACAGGGTGGTCCATTGATCGTGACAGAGCCAAGTATCTCACGAAATAAGCGTCAAACGAAAAAACTGCAAAGAACGAAACTCGTCTAGCTTGAAGGGCGCTACGGCTGGCTCGCTACATGGCGCTGCCATAGGTCAAACGGATGTCAACTGCGTTTTTTGAAATAGGAACCCCCATTTTTTACTACATATTCGTGTAGTACGTAAAGAAATATGAATGTTTTAGTTGGACCACTTTTTTCGCTTTGTGACAGATGGAGCTGTAATAGTCACAAACGTGTAAGTACGTCGTATCACGTAACATTGCGCCAGTGCGGACCGTATTTGCTTCGTGATACATTATCCGTGTTAAAATGGACTTTAACCAATTACGGAAATGGTCGACATCGTGTTGATGTATAGCTAATGTGATCAAAATGCCCAACGGGCGTGTGCTATGTATGCTGCTCGGTATCCTGGACGACATCATTCAAGTGTCCGGACCGTTCGCCGGATAGTTACGTTATTTAAGGAAACAGGAAGTGTTCAGCCACATGTGAAACGTCAACCACGACCTGCAACAAATGATGATGCCCAACTAGGTGTATTAGCTGCTGTCGCGGCTAATCCGCACATCACTAGCAGACAAATTGCGCGAGAATCGGGAATCTCAAAATCTTCGGTGTTGAGAATGCTACATCAACATTGATTGCACCCGTACCATATTTCTATGCACCAGGAATTGCATGGCGACGATTTCGAACGTCGTGTACAGTTCTGCCACTGAGCACAAGAGAAATTACGGGACGATGACAGACTTTTTTCACGCGTTCTACTTATGGAGGGAGCGTCATTCACCAACAGCGGTAACGTAAACTGGCATAATATCCACTATTGGGCAACGCAATATCCACGTTGGCTGCGACAAGTGGAACGACAGCGACCTTGGCGGGTTAATGGGTGGTGCGACATGGGAGGAAGGATAATTGGCCGCCATCTTATCGATGGCAATCTAAATGATGCAATGTATGCCGATTTCCTACGTAATGTTCTACCGATGTTACTACAAGATGTTTCACTGAATGACGGAATGGCGATGTACTTCCAACATGATGGATGTGCGGCACACAGCTCGCGTGCGGTTGAAGCGGTATTGAATAGCGTATTTCATGACAGGTGGATTGGTCGTCGAAGCACCATACCGTGGCCCGCACGTTCACCGGATCTGAAGTCCCCGGATTTCTTTCTGTGGTGAAAGTTGAAGGATATTTGCTATCGTGATCCACCGACAACGCCCGAAAACATGCGTCAGCACATTGTCAATGCATGTGCGAGCATTACGGAAGGCGAACTACTCGCTGTTGAGAGGAATGTCGTTACACGTATTGCCAAGTGCACTGAGTTTGAGGGACATCATTTTGAGTATTTATTGCATTAATGTGGTATTTACAGGTAATCACGCTGTAACAGCATGCGAGCTCAGAAATAAGTTCACAAAGGTACATGTATCACATTGGAACAACCGAAATAAAATGTTCAAACGTACCTACGTTCCGTATTTTAATTTAAAAACCCTACCTGTTACTTGTTCATCTAAAATTGTAAGGCAATTGTTTATGACTATTGCAGCGCCATCTATCACGAAGCGAAAAAAGTGGCCCAACTAGATCATTCATATTTCCTTACGTACTACACGAATATGTAATAAAAATGGGGGTTCCTATTTTTAAAAAAAAGCAGTTGATATCTATTTGACCTTTGGCAGCGCCATCTAGCGGGCCAACCATGGCGCCATCTGGTTTCCCCCTTCAAGCCAGACGAGTTTCGTTCTTTGTAGTTTTTTCGTTTCACGCTTATTTCGTGAGATATTTGTCCCGGTCAGGATGAATGGACCACCCTGTACATAATGAATGCACTAGTACAGTTTGTAGATACATGGTTGCCGAGATATGGACGTTTGACTCTGACCGTGGGTGGTACTCGGATGCCCAAATAGTAAGCGGGAAGTCCGGATAGAAGGCCTGGTCCGGCACAAATTTTCATTGCCGTCATTCCATTCTACAGCTGACTTGTTACCCATATCCCCACTGCGAACACGATGTATGTACTTGATAACGGCTGTAGTCGCCGCATACTAATTCAGAATAATACAGGCATTGCAATATCCTCGTTTCGTTCCGTGTTATTAAGCTCTGTAAAAGAAAAAAAAGGCCAAAAAATCGGTACATCTGATGTACATGTAAAGACAAAAATATGATTGCAATTTCAGAAAAATTGGATGATTTGTTCAAGAGAAAGAGCTTGAAAAATTTAGCAAGCAAGCACGAGTTTTTGGATGTCCTCCTAGGGGACATCGCGCCAAATTATATTGAATCCATCTACTTCATCAAAACTACCAGTCACAATTTTTTCTTGTCTTGCTTAAATTATTTAACGAAGCAGCATGTTTCGTGGTGCAACTCTCATCTGCAGCCCACAGCGGCGATGCGACTTGAAGATTAACTGTACTGCACTGCACAGAAATGACAAATTAGGGACACAGCTGACCACACGTCTCCAGCTACATCAGAGTGTCCCGATGTGTGGAAGACTGCCAGTGACTACAACTCTTCTTGGAGGCCAATTGCATCGAGATGTACAGATTTGTGTTCTTGTTGCGATGATGTTTAATAAATTTCCGCTTCTAGGGAAACATGAAGAGCCTTTATGGTCACCATGTAGACTATGAAGTTTTGTGGAAAGTATCTACATCTACTATGAAGTTTTGTGGAACTACATCTACATCTATACTCCACAAGCCACCTGACGGTGTGTGGCGGAGGGTACCTTGGGTACCTCTATCGGTTCTCCCTTCTATTCCAGTCTCTTATTCTTCGTGGAAGGAAAGATTGTCGGTGTACCTCTGTGTGGGCTCTAATCTCTCTGATTTTATCCTCACGTTCTCTTCGCGAGATATACGTAGGAGGGAGCAATATACTGCTTGACTCTTCAGTGAAGGTATGTTCTCGAAACTTTAACAAAAGCCCGTACCGAGCTACTGAGCGTCTCTCCTGCAGAGTCTTCCACTGGAGTTTATCTATCATCTCCGTAACGCTTTCGCGATAACTAAATGATCCTGTAACGAAGCGCGCTGCTCTCCGTTGGATCTTCTCTATCTCTTCTATCAACCCTATCTGGTACGGATCCCACACTGCTGAGCAGTATTCGAGCAGTGGGGGAACAAGTGTACTGTAACCTACTTCTTTTGTTTCGGACTGCATTTCCTTGTGATTCTTCTAATGAATCTCAGTCTGGCATCTGCTTAACTGACGATTAATTTTATACGGTCATTCCAGTTTAAATCACTCCTAATGCCTACTCCCAGATAATTTGTGGAATTAACTGCTTCTAGTTGCTGACCTGCTATATGGTAGATAAATGATAAAGGATGTTTCTTTGTATGTATTCGCAGCACGTTACACTTGTCTACATTGAGATAGAGTTGCCATTCCCTTCACCACGCGTCAATTCGTTGCAGGTCCTCCTGCATTTCAGTACAATGTTCCATTGTTACAACCTCTCGATATACTACAGCATCGTCCACAAAAAGCCTCAGTGAGCTTCCGATGTTATCCACAAGGTCATATATATATATATAAATATATATATATATATATATATATATATATATATATATATATATATATATATTTTGTGAATAGCAACGGTCCTACGACACTCCCCTTCGGCACACCTGAAATCACTCTTATTTCGGAAGACTGAAACATCCCCTTAGAAAATTTATCTATTACTGTGCTGATAAACTTCTTATGTTATCTGATTTTCAAACAGCTGAGCAGAACTGAAGGTACTCTGACATTTCTCTCTTTACTTATTGTGATCAACACTAAACTGACACACAATATTTTTAGCGCAACGCAATCTGACTTGCAATAGTCCCTACAAAAAACTGGCCGTCACTAACGATAACCTATACCTTTCATGAATCACTTACCTCACAAAAATATTCGTTACTCGAACTACTGCACTACAGAGAGCGCCAATACTACCAGCTAAATAAAGGATTCTAAGTACTGAAGGCACAGTTATCAAATGAAAGATTGTATATATATAATCTCAGTTCATGACACCCAGTCTTACATATTTCCTTTTTCTGATCGTCCGCTCTCAAAACTCTGCCATCTCTCTCCCCACATCCACCATTGCTGGCGGGTCACCTCCAACTGCGCAACGCTACGCTCTGTTCACATCGAACTGTCCAACACTACAATAGCGAATATTCCAACAACGCCAACCAGCCACAGACTGAACACAGCACAGCCAGTGATTTTCATACAGAGCGCTACGTGACGTTACCAACATAAAAACCTAAACAGCCTACTTAGATAGACCAACATAAAAACCTAAACAGCCTACTTACAAGACTTCTCTCCATTGAGAATGACATGCTGCGTTCTGTTATCTAGGAACTCTTCAATCCAATCACACAATTGGTCTGATCGTCCATATGCTCTTTCTTTGTTTATTAAACGAGTGTGGGGAACTGTATCGAACGCCTTGCGGAAGTCAAGAAACACGGCATCTACCTGGGAACCCGTGTCTATGGCCCTCTGAGTCTCATGGACGAATAGCGCGAGCTGGGTTTCACACGGCCGTCTTTTTCGAAACCCATGCTGATTCCTACAGAGTAGATTTCTAGTCTCCAGAAAAGTCATTATACTCCAACATAATACGTGTTCCAAAATTCTACAACTGATCGACGTTAGAAATATAGGTCTATAGTTCTGCACATCTGTTCGACGTCCCTTCTTGAAAACGGGGATGACCTGTGCCCTTTTCCAATCTTTTGGGAACGCTAGGCTCTTCCAGAGACCAACGGTACACCGCTGCAAGAAGGGGGGCAAGTTCCTTCGCGTACTCTGTGTAAAATCGAACTGCTATCCCACCAGGACCAGCGGCCTTTCATCTTTTGAGCGATTTTAATTGATTTTCTATCACTCTGTCATCTATTTCGATATCTACCATTTTGTCATCTGTGCGACAATCTAGAGAAGGAACTACAGTGCCGTCTTCCTCTGCGAAACAGCTTTGGAAAAAGACATTTAGTATTTCGGCCTTTAGTCTGTCATCCTCTGTTTCAGAACCATTTTGGTCACAGAGTGCCTGGACATTTTGTTTTGATCCACCTATCGCTTTGACATAAGACCAAAATTTCTTACGATTTTCTGCCAAGTCAGTACATAGACCTTTACTTTGGAATTCACTGAACGCCTCTCGCATATCCCCCCCTCACACTGCATTTCGTCTAATTTTTGTTTGTCTGCAAGGCTATCATTATTGTTCCTCTCTCGACTGCTGTTTGTATTATTTCAAACTGACTGGTTTCGTGATAGTGGGTTCCCATCCGGTGTTTATGATACTATAACCTAGCATTTACGCAGCTTCCTTTACAATGGGTTCGCACAAAAGGAGACGACACATCTTAAAAGTTTTCTAACTGTTTCTCTCTAAAGGAACGTATCTTTGTGAATCTAGGAACTCCTCAGTTATGTTTTTTGTGTAATCCTATGGTGTGTTTTATGCACAAATTATTTCGAAACTGTATGTTTAAATACGATGCTATGTGTAAAAGGCACCAAAAAACACAACACGCCCATTACACTATTTTTTTTCCAATTTTAATGTAAAGCGACAGTGCTCTGCCATATGGCAGTGACACTGATAGTGTTCCACTAAGACTGGTTACTGCAACAAATTAGATAGAATATATTTTGGCTCTCTAATTCGAGAGTGGTTTGATAAGTCTGGCAATAAAAAAAAAGAAAAAAAAGTTTGTGTCGCAAGTCACTCACCTTACTTCTCAATATAGTCCCCTCTGAGGAATATACGCTTGGTCCAGTGCTCCTTCAGTTTTTTCATCTCATCAGAAAAATAGGTCCTGTTAAGCTCTGAAAAATACTCGTTGATTGCAAGTATCACTTCCCCATTTACTGAAAATTTCTTCCCAGCAAACCAGAGGTTCACGTTAGGGAGCGGGGAGAAGTAACTTGGAGCTAAGTCTGGTGAACAGGGTGGATAAGAAGCCATTTAATGCACCTTCGCCATTTTTATGACTAATGTGTGGGATACTGCGCTATCCTGGTGAAAGAGAACTTTGTTGCGTGCCAACCTTAGTCGTTTTTCAGCTGATGAAAGTTTCCAAAGATCCAACAATGAAGCATAACAGTTACCTATGAGGATTATTCCTTGGGAATCCCAAAATACAGTTGTCACCACAGTACCAGCTGACAAGATAATCTCTGCTTTCTTGAATGCACTTTCATCGACATTTGTCCATCGTTTTGAATGTGGTTTTGACTCAAGTGTGTAATGATGGAGCCAGGTTTCATCAACAGCCGCAAATCGTGCTGAAACACGGTGCCAGGTATGCTTTTGGTTGGTTGTGAGCCATTGTGGCACCCACTTCGCACAGAGCACACACAGCTTTTCTGTAGTTAGTTCTCCCTCAGTTGAGACGCTCACAGTTTCAGAAATCTCACGAATTTGTATCCAGCAGTCTTGCATTTCCATATTGTGGATTTTGTCACTGGTTTCCTTTGTGGTAACATCAACTGGACGGCCACAGCATTCTTTGTCTTCGCTTCTTGGTCGACCACATTTAAATTCATTAATCTAAAATTAAGTAGTCTTCAAAGGTGTTGCAGAGTCCACATGAACTTCATCCACTTCTGTTTTGATTTGTGTGGCAGCCTAAGTTCAAATGAAAATGTTTAGTAATGGCATGAAACTTGTTTTCTTTTTTTCATTTCCAGTTGCAATCGACTCACTGAACAATTCAGAAATCTGTCAATAATGAACTGTGTGCTGCACATTGTTGAAATTCTTTATACAAACCTTGGAATAATCAAGCTTACCAACCATGGTTCAATTTTTTCATGTACGTTTACCAGACTTATCAAACTACCCGAATATCGTAAACACAAGATTGTAAACCGATTGTCATTTATTTTTATGTATTTTAACATATACAAAGAAGGACTACACTGTCTGAAACAGGTCAGTTTGACAAAAACAGGAAGTGTGCATGTTCTACAAGTAGCAATAGCGATTTGCATCCCTGTGACAAGTTTGTCCAATTTTGTCAGAAATTTCTAATTGTAACCAACAAAAGTACGAGGGCAGTTCAATAAGTAATGCAACACATTTTTTTTCTGAAACAGGGGTTGTTTTATTGAGCATTGAAATACACCAGGTTATTCCCCAATCTTTTAGCTACACAACACTATTTTTCAACGTAATCTCCATTCAATGCTACGGCCTTACGCCACCTTGAAATGAGGGCCTGTATGATTGCACGGTACCATTCCACTGGTCGATGTCGGAGCCAACGTCGTACTGCATCAATAACTTCTTCATCATCCGCGAAGTGCCTCCCACGGATTGCGTCCTTCATTGGGCCAGACATATGGAAATCCGACGGTGCGAGATCGGGGCTGTAGGGTGCATGAGGAAGAAGAGTCCACTGAAGTTTTGTGAACTCCTCTCGGGTGTGAAGACTTGTGTGAGGTCTTGCATTGTCATGAAGAAGGAGAAGTTCGTTCAGATTTTTGTGCCCACGGACATGCTGAAGTCGTTTCTTCAATTTCTGAAGAGTAGCACAATACACTTCAGAGTTGATCGTTTGACCATGGGGAAGGACATCGAACAGAATAACCCCTTCAGCGTCCCAGAAGACTGTAACCATGACTTTACCGGCTGAGGGTATGGCTTTAAACTTTTTCTTGGTAGGGGAGTGGGTGTGGCGCCACTCCATTGATTGCCGTTTTGTTTCAGGTTCGAAGTGATGAACCCATGTTTCATCGCCTGTAACACTTTTTAACAAGAAATTGTCACCCTCAGCCACATGACAAGCAAGCAATTCCACACAGATGGTTCTCCTTTGCTCTTTATGGTGTTCGGTTAGACAACGAGGGACCCAGCGGGAACAAACCTTTGAATATCCCAACTGGTGAACAATTGTGACAGCACTACCAACAGAGATGTCAAGTTGAGCACTGAGTTGTTTGATGGTTATCCATCGATCATCTCGAACGAGTGTGTTCGCATGCTCCGCCATTGCAGGAGTCACAGCTGTGCACGGCCGGCCCGCACGCGGGAGATCAGACAGTCTTGCTTGACCTTGCGGCGATGATGACACACGCTTTGCCCAATGACTCATCGTGCTTTTGTCCACTGCCAGATCACCGTAGACATTCTGCAAGCGTCTATGAATATCTGAGATGCCCTGGTTTTCCGCCAAAAGAAACTCGATCACTGCCCGTTTTTTGCAACGCACATCCATTACAGACGCCATTTTAACAGCTCCGTACAGCGCTGCCACCTGTCGGAAGTCAATGAAACTATACGAGACGAAGCGGGAATGTTTGAAAATATTCCACAAGAAATTTCCGGTTTTTTCAACCAAAATTGGCCGAGAAAAAAAATGTGTTGCATTACTTATTGAACTGCCCTCGTATATTACAGTTTTAAATGAAGTGATGGTTTTTGCCTGACCGGCTTTGTGTATTACTGTCACAGGCCCACTTTTACCTTGGACGCACTGTATGTGCTGCAGCTGGGTAAACACAGTGGGTCAGGGTCGCACTCTCAGTCTGTCTGCACATTTTATAGTGCCGAGCTTTCTTTGCGACAAAAGGCATCCTTCCTCAGGGTGTGCCGGGCGAGGAGCCACACCGGCGGCGCAGCAGCAGCCCGCGCCTGCTGGACCGCGTGCAGCTGTTCGACCGCGTGGCACAGGAGCACGCCGAGTCGCAGGCCACGAACCCCTTCTCCGACCACTTCCAGGGCCGCGTCTCGCCTCGGCCCGACGACCCCGACTATGGCAAGTGAGTACTGTGCGGCAGCAGTCTGGCCAAACTATAGCGTTAACCTCCTCTTAATGTATACTTTTTTCAAATTTGAAGCTGTCACGTATAAAAATACGTGCGATATCTACATTACTAAATGGCTAACACAATGCGCACTGATACAGATCCAATTTCTACTGGTACACAGCTGGAGGTACTCATGGATGATCAGACACTGTAGAGGTACCAAATGTTCACTGCTATGTTGCACTTACTGATTCAAAAACCCCCAGACTCTTCTATGGCAACAAGATCCACTGATGTAGCGTGCTATGAGGCCGCAAATTCTGCTACATTGTGAACAATACAAACACCAGCATTTGGAAGATGTGCAGTTATTCTCACAATGAACTGGAGTACAAGGCTAGCAAAGAAGCTCCAAAAATAAACTGTAGAAGGTATACGATTTTAATAAGCTGCCTGTATGAACTACTCATCATGTGTATGAACGAGCCAACACCATTTCAAAAAAAGGGTACTTCATCAAATTTCTCCAAAAAGTTAATTCATAATATACACTACTGGCCATTAAAATTGCTACACCAAGAAGAAATGTAGATCATACACAGGTATTCATTGGACAAATATATTATACTGGAACTGACATGTGATTACATTTTCTCGCAATTTTGGTGCATAGATCCTGAGAAATCAGTACTCAGAACAACCACCTCTGGCCGTAATAACGGTCTTGATACACCTGGGCATTCAGCCAAACAGAGCTCGGGTGGCATGTACAGGTACAAGTGCCCATACAGCTTGAACACGATACCACAGCTCATCAAGAGTAGTGACTGGCGTATTGTGATGAGCCAGTTGCTCGGCCACCATTGACCAGACGTTTTCAATCGGTGAGAGATCTGGAGAATGTGCTGGCCAGGGCAGCAGTCGAACATTTTCTGTATCCAGAAAGGCCCATACAGGACCTGCAACATGTGGTCGTGCATTATCCTGCGGAAATGTAGGGTTTCACAGGGATCGAATGAAGGGTAGAGCCACGGGTCGTAACACGTCTGAAATGTAACGTCCACTGTTCAAAGTGCCGTTAATGCGAACAAGAGGTCACCGAGACGTATAACCAATGGCACCCCATACCATCACGCCGGGTGATGCGTCAGTATGGTGATGACGAATCCATGCTCCCAATTTGCGTTCACCACGATGTCGCTCAACAAGAATGCGACCATCGTGATGCTGTAAACAGAACCTGGATTCATCCGAAAAAAGGACGTTTTGCCATTCGTGCACCCAAGTTCGTCGTCGAGTACGCCATTGCAAGCGCTCCTGTCTGTGATGCAGCGTCAAGGATAACCGAAGCCATTGTCTCCGAGCTGATAGTCCATGCTGCTGCAAACGTCGTTGAACTGTTCGTGCAGATGGTTGTTGTCTTGGAAACCTCCCCATCTGTTGACTCAGGGATCGAGACGTTACTGCACGATCCGTTACAGCCATGCGGATAAGATGCCTGTCATCTCGACTGCTATTGATACGAGGCCGTTGGGATCCAGCACGGCGTTCCGTACTACCCACCTGAACCCACCGATTCCATATTCTGCTAACAGTCATTGGACCTCGACCAACGCGAGCAGCAATGTCGCGATACGATAAACCGCATTCGCGATAGGCTACAATCCGACCTTTATCAAAGTCGGAAACGTGATGGTACGCATTTCTCCTGCTTACACGAGGCATCACAACAACGTTTCACCAGGCTACGCCTGTCAACTGCTGTTTGTGTATGAGAAATAGGTTGGAAACTTCCCTCATGTCAACACGTAGTAGGTGTCACCACCGGCGCCAACCTTGTGTGAATGCTCTGAAAAGCTAATGATTTGCATGTCACAGCATCTTCTTCCTGTTGGTTAAATTTCGCGTTTGTAGCGCGTCATCTTCGTGGTGTAGCAATTTTAATGGCCAATAGTGTAAATACACTGCCTGATAAAGGAAGTGAAGCTCGCACAAGACACGGTCAGATGTCAATGTAACTATGTATATGTACAGACCATTGGTGGGTATGTAAATGATTGTAGTGGCAGTGTTTTGTGACAAGAGTAGTCCCAGATGGTACTAAGGTTGTTCATGTTCATTGCTGGAACCAGACTTGGTAAGGTATATAAGAAAGTTCAGAATGGTTCAAATTGCTCTGAGCACTATGAGACTTAACTTCTGAGGTCATCAGTCCCCTAGAACTTAGAACTACTTAAACCTAACTAACCTAAGGACAACACACATCCATGCCGGAGGCAGGATTCGAACCTGCGACCGTAGCGTTCGCGCGGTTCCAGACTGTAGCGCCTAGATGCGCTCGGCCACTCCGGCCGGCGTATAAGAAAGTGGACAGTGTCAGATGTTGAAGGAAGAGGGGAAGGAAGGTTATGATTTAAGGTTCCATCGACGTCAGGGTGATTAGAGGTGGCGCACAACCAACAGAATGATTCAAGGGATGGGGAAGAAAATCGACCGTACCCTTTCAAAGCAATCTCCCTGGCATTTGAGTGAGCAACTTAGGGGAATCACAGAGAATCTAAATCAGGATTGATGGTCTCGGATTTGAAGAGCTGTTCTCGCAAATATGAGCGCAGTGTGCTATCCACTGTCCCACCTCAGTCAATGTGAAATGGTGAGGCAGCGGTATCCACATCTGACACAATCTGAAAAGGGCGTCATTGTGGGTCTCTAGGTGGCTGATCAGTCGCATCGTACGGTACCTGTATTTATGGATTGTCCAAAAGTCACAGTTGCCTGAATTTAGAAGCGTGGGGATGTGAGGGTGACTTCACGTCGTCAGTGTTCTTCTCGATCAGATCACGCCTGACCACGAGAAGGGATGATGGCTGTATTGCGCACCAAGCACATGGTAACCCCTTCACATATGCGCCTGTACTCTGAGAACCAGTAATGGACTGAATGCGACATACTGTGCCATTCAACAGCATTGGACGAAGACTGGCAGCAGCTAAACTGGGGAATTACTGTCGCATGTGCACACTGCCGTTGACACCACAAGACAAACAGAGGCGTTTGCAGTGACGCCATCACCAGGAAGCATATATTCCACGTCTATATCTACATCGTTAGTCTACAGTTCACAATTAAGTGCTTGGCACGGGGTTCGTCGAACCCACTTGACTATTTCTCTGCAGCTCCACTCTCGAATAGCGTGTGGAGAAAAAGAACACTTAGCAGTTTCCGTTCAAGGTATGATTTTTCTTTATTTTATTGCGACGATCATTCCTCCCTATGTAGTTGGGCGCCGACACAATATTTTCACACTCTGAGAAGAGAGCAGGTGACTGAAATTTTATGAGAATACCCTCCCGCAACGAAGAAACCCTTATGGTTGCCACCCCAGTTTACATATCACATCCGTGGCGCTCTCTCCCCTGTTTCGGGATAGTACAAAACGAGCTGCCCTTCTTTGAATTTTTTTGAAGTTATCCATCGATCCTATACGATGCAGATCCCACACTGCACAGCAGTACCCCAGAAGAGGACGTACAAGCATAGTATAGGCTGTCTCTTTAGTAGACCTGCTGCATTTTCTCAGTGTTCTGGCAATATTATCTATGTGAATGTTCCAACTTGTTATGCCGGCCGCGGTGGTCTAGCGGTTCAGGCGCTCAGTCCGGAACCGCGCGACTACTACGGTCGCAGGTTCGAATCCTGCCTCGGGCATGGATGTGTGTGATGTCCTTAAGTTAGTTAGGTTTAAGTAGTTCTAAGTTCTAGGGGACTGATGACCTCCGATGTTAAGTCCCATAGTGCTGAGAGCCTTTACTTAAGTTATTCGTAATATTGCTGATGAGTAGCATCGCACTGTGTTCGGCGACGAATCGGGTTCTGCTCTACCCCATCATCGACCACTGTGGCAGCAACCTAGGCAGAGGTCCCATTCCTCGAATCTTTTGCTGAGACACAACGGTATTTATTACTTCTGCTGTCACGGCGTGGGGAACATGGGGTATGACTTCAGGTCAGAGATGGCTGTTATTGACGGAATTCTGACAGCACGGTGGTAGGTACATAACGGACATTCCACACGTGTCACCTCTCACGCGATAGAATTGTGGTATCATTTTTCAACAGGACAATACTCGCACACACACGATTTGTGTCGCTATGAACTGTCGGCGTGATTTTGAAGATACTCTAGTGACTAGCAACAGCCTGTAACCTCCCCTCACTTATCGACCTTAATGACAGTGAAAAATTAAACTGCGTGCACCTAATGAAAATTTCGGAAAAGCAGTCGTCACCGAAGTTAATCTGTCGGTAAAGAGGGAGGAAAGGGTTGCATCTAAATGAAAGAAAAAATGCAAATGAAACTGGTGGAAATTAATTTTGAAAAGGGTAAAGTTAATAAAGAAAGTAAATGTGCAGTCGTTATGTTAACAATTAACTGGCTTTAATTAGATATTTGAGATTTGTGGAAAATTACGGTCGCCAGTCCTATGGACAACTACTATAATAACTGAAAATTAAAGATTAATGCACATATAATTAGCACTAAAAGTGTGGCAACTGAAGGTTGACACGTGTTGTGCGAAAACTGAATGTTTGCCAGAAGTAATAAATTTCGCTACACTCAGACTTAATTTAGCAAAAGAATAAATGGAACTGGGAAACTGAAAGTTAATTTATTGACTGAAATTAATAGTGAAACTTTGTTTCTGAAGCACTTCGAAATTCAATAAAATAAGGTTAGCCTTGGGCTACCTCAACAATCATTTCAAAAGCTACTTGAATCTACGCATTTTAGAAATGAGAGATTTAACTTTAAACTTGAATTAAATTATTCTGAACAATTAACAATAGTAAAATTTAGTACGTATCAAGCTGAGCTGCAGTCACAGGTAAGCTAAAATACGGTAACAAAACTCGCACTCCTAATTTGTGCTTGAGTAATCTAAATATTGCAGCCAGCTATGAATACTTTAACTGAACTTTGAGATTAAAGCAGTGAAATGGGATGATATTACTTTAATGCTGGTGTTTGAATTTCAACAACACTCGGGTTCATTCCGGAAAAGGAAGCGACGCTGCTTGGTAATGCAATCGGGACAATGAGCAACAAAAGTTCATGCTACGTTGCTGTAGTTTAATGAAAAAAATTTAACAGTTTGAAAAGCTGGGGTCTGCCATACAGTTCTAAAACTTTACGTGCTTTTAGTATTCCTTGTTGGTTGATTGAAGGTTTGCAGTCGTCGATCGGGGAGGTGGCGACAGTCACTCATTGCCGGCCGTCGCTGTTGCAGAAGCTGGATGTCGGCGCGCCTTCTTCTCGACACGGTCACCAGGCGAAACGGGCTCTTGACGTGCGCCAGCTGATGCTTCCCGTCCGCGACACCGTGTCAGAAACTACCATAGCAAGTCGAGCGCAGTTACATGTTGCCAAACCCTGAAAGCGCGGCAACTCGCGGGAGCGTCACACAACACACCTGCTCCACCGCCCTACTCCAGCGAGATACTGCTCTGCCCGCGCTCCATGCGGCAGAGTTAACACTACCCAAGATCCTAAACGCTTTGGTTCTCCACACAACCTATCGATGTAATCGTTCGATAGCATAGTTTTCCCTAGGCCAGACCCAGCGTAAAAATACAAATAATATTTACAAAACAAACCAGTTATACATCGACAAAAATGTATATATATATATATATATATATATATATATATATATATATATATATATATATATAGTAAAACAATTACAATATATAAAGACGCAGAAATGTCATATCTTCAGGTAACAAAATAAGGAGAAAAATTTATAGTACAAGAGATGGAAACAGGAGGATATGCATTTCCGGCGTTACAAGCCCCCTATCCGCCCTGACATAATATGTGTGGGACTAGTCCAGACAGCAGCTCTGTCCTAGTACCAGTATCCCCAATATCGAGAACCACTCACAAACGTTGTGGGCCACCTCACCTCAGAGGATGACAGAATGGCTTTGTGACACCCTTTTCTTCTGAGTCAGGGCATGAATCCAGGCCAAGTTCTGTATACGAGGGTTGGAACTACACACACGAACTACACACAAGAGGCGGCCACACGGGTAGCGGGGGCTGTGTGGAAGGGAGTGGGCGGTTTTTTGGGTTAGAGGGTCTCGGGTAAACACAGAAGGGACGTCCGTCTAAAAGTGGGCGGGTAAAACACAGTAAGGTAGTTGTAGGAACCATTGGTATTGTAGTTGTAAATTGTCGTAGCTGTGTTGGGAAAGAACCAGAGCTCCAGGCCCTAATAGAAAGCAGCGAAGCTCAAATAGTTGTAAGTACAGAGAAATGGCTAAAGCCGGAAATAAGTTCAGCCGAAATTTTTTCAAACGATCTAGTAGTGTTCAAAATGGTTCAAATGGCTCTGAGCACTACGCGACTTAACTTCTGAGGTCATCAGTCGCCTAGAACTTAGAACTAATTAAACCTAAGGACATCACACACATCCATGCCCGAGGCAGGATTCGAACCTGCGACCGTAGCGGTCACGTGGTTCCTTTTACCGCAGGGCCACACTGGCCGGCTCTAGTAGTGTTCAGAAAGGACAGATTAAATACAGTTGGTAGTCGAATATTTATTGCTGTCAGAGGTAGTTTGCCTTGTAGCGAAATTGAAGTAGATAGTTCGTGTAAAATAGTATGGGTAGAGGTTATACCTGACATTTGGACTAAACTATTAACTGGATCGTTTTACCGACTCCCGACTCAGCAGGAAAGTACTTGGGCTCGAACAAACACAAATACACCAAAATCGTGTGAGAAATAATCTAAAGGTCTCTTGTTGCACTAGTGATATCCCGCATCTGCAAAACTCTGCAGTCGTCCGTTAGAGGCCTCTGTGTATGCCGTGCCGCATTGCACACTGAGCTGCCGGTACGCCAGTCGGGACCAGTAGGGACGGTGCAGTGTGCCTCTGAAGTTGCGTTTTGTGACATTATTTGTGTACTGAAGCGTCAGATGGCTCGGCGATTGGTAATCAGTCCTCCTAATGTATTGCGATTGGTTGAGATGAAGTTACGAAGAGCCCTTCTTCGTGAAGATGGTACTGGTGTAGAAGACGAATGAATCGCATGTTTTCTGGTATCTATTATAGTGCAGAAATGTGAGCATAGGTTAGAAACAGATACTGTTGTAACACTAACACATAATGATGATGATAGGGATGATAATGAAGAACAACTCATTGCAAACGGTAGTGCTACGGCAAGTGCGGGAAGAGGCGATGGAAGCAGTGACAGTGAATACCAACCGTCTCTCAAGGCGGAGGTTAAAGTTGCAAGTATCATCACGGCGTTTGATGACAACACACTGGAGAACATGTACGATGATTATTACGTAAGAGGTTTCGACACATACGACAAACTTCTCAAAAGATACCCTAAGCTGAAGTCTAAAAGTAATATTAAAAACATACTGGATTACGTGGCAAAGAAAAGAGAAGGAAATAAAATTTTCAAAGGAAATCGTACACTGCTGTTCAAGACCATCAAGGAGCATGTAATGGTGAAATTCGATGAAGCGCGCGAGAATGCGGTTCCGCAGTTCATTATTGGCATTTACAGCATTGCGCATTGGACGTAGCCAGAAATCTCGGGTGTACAAGCTTTACAGCTTCACTAGCATTTATTACTAATTTGGAAAAGGAGTTTAGGATAACATCACGCCGTATCACTATGCTCCAAGCACGAAAAGATAAGGATGACGAAGAAGAGCTTATTGAAAGAACTCAAACGTTTGTTGCTGACGTCAATGAGCATATCACGAGAGAAAACATCGATATTAGTTCTGTATGGAACTGTGATCAGAGTCAGTTCAACTATGAACTTTCTTGTTGCAGAACACTATCCATGAAAGGGGATGGAAACACTGTCGCGATGTTGCAGTCAGTTAACTGTGCAACACACAGTTACACGATCGATGTTGCTTCATCAATGGACGGCCGATTGGCAGACAAACTCTACATTTGCTTCCAAGAATCCAGTGGAAAGTTTGGACCCCGCGTGTCAAGGGAAATAGAGACGCGGTGCCCTCCAAATGTCGTCGTCGATGCAAGTGTGAGTGGGAAGATGACGCAACAACATCTGAAGACGTTTTTTCTGTCAGTTTTGAATCCACATTTGTCGAGAAAGTCATTAGTACTTTGTGACGCCTCCTGGTCTGGACATAAGGATGAACGAGTACTACTGGAAGCATCTGGCGGAAGACATGTAGATTTAAAAATCATTCCGCCTAAAACTACAAAATATGCACAACCTCTCGACGTGTATTTCTTCAGGCAATATAAAGTATATGCCAAGAGAATAACAGACTTCATTAAACTACGTTCCAGTAATATGCAGCCGAAATTGCACGACAGGTTCTTTATCACGAATATGCATTCTGTCATTTACAATCAGTTATCTGCGGGAGTATGCAGATCAATGCTTCGTTACGCGTGGCAAAACGGTCGCTACGATATTGGTGAACCAGTGAACAACTTCAAAAGTGTCATTGACGTGACGTTCAACACTGATATTATAGAATGTGCAAATACGCCATGCGACCGACTTGCATTTGTTCACTGTGCGTTTTGCAGTCATTCGTATTGCTCGGACCATTTTATGGACATTCCGCATTTACATTTATAGTTAAGATTGCTGCATTGCGTATGGCGTCTACAATTACATCTACAGTGATATCTAGAGCATGACTGCAAAGTTTTGCCGGCCGGAGTGGACGAGCGGTTAAAGGCGCTTCAGTCTGGAACCGCGTGACCGCTACGGTCGCAGGTTCGAATGCTGCCTCGGGTATGGATGTGTGTGATGTCCTTAGGTTAGTTAGGTTTAAGTAGTTCTAAGTTCTAGGGGACTGATGACCACAGAAGTTAAGTCCCATAGTGCTCAGAGCCATTTTTTTGCAAAGTTTTGCAGAAAAACGACACCCAGCAGCGCATTCAGAGGTACATAATGGTCTTGTAACCAAACGTTCATACAGATCTGTTTGTTCGGGCCCAAGTACTTTCCTGGTCAGAAGATATAGTTGCTGAACAGTTCAAAGAAAACTTAAGTCTCATTTCAAATAAGTACCCGGCTCATACAATTATAGTCGGTGGTGACTTTAATCTACCCTCGATATGCTGGAAAAATTATACGCTTAAAGCCGGCGGCAGGCATAAAACGTTACCCGAAATTGTACTGAATGCTTTCTCAGAAAATTATTTTGAACAATTAGTTCATGAGCCCAATCGAAGCGTAAATGGTTGGGAAGGCATACTTGACCTTTTAGCAACAAATAATCCTGGACAAATAGTGAGTATTGCGACGAATACAGGGATTAGCGAGCACAAAGCAGTTGCTGCTAGGCTGAATACCCTAACACCTACAACCATCAAAAAGAAACGCGAAGTATATCTATTTAAAAAAGCTGATAAAAATACTCTTAACGCCTTTTTGAGAGACTGTTTTCACTCCTTCCGATCTGATCATGTTAGTGTAGAAAAGTTGTGGAATGTTTTCAAAGAGATAGTATCGACAGCAGTTGAGAGATATATACCACATAAATTAATAAGTGATGGTACTGATCCCCCACGATACACGAAACGGGTCAGATAGTTGTTGCAGAAGCAACGAGAAAAGCATGCCAAATTTAAAAGAACGCAAAATCCCCAAGATTGGCAAAGTTTTACAGAATTCGAAATATGGCGCGAACTTCAATGCGAGATGCTTTTAATAATTTCCACAACGAAATTCTCTCTCGAAATCCGGCAGAAAACCTGAAGAGATTCTGGTCATACATAAAGCACACCAGTGGCGAGACGCAATCAATACCTTCACTGCGCGATAACAACGGTGAAGTCACTGATGACAGTGCCAATAAAGCAGAGTTATTAAACACGGTTTTCCGAAACTGTTTCACCAAAGAAGACGAAGTAAATATTCCTGAACTGCAATCAAGAACAACTGCCATGGGAAGAAACATAGAAGTAGATATCCTCGGTGTAACGAAGCAGCTTAAATCACTTAATAAAGACAAGACCTCCGGTCCAGATTGTATACCAGTCAGGTTCCTTTCAGAGTATGCTGATAAAGTAGCTCCATATTTAGCAATTATATACAACCACTCCCTCACAGAAAGACCCGTACCTAAAGACTGGAAAATTGCTCAAGCCACACCAATACCCAAAAAGGGAAGTAGGAGTAATCCGCTGAATTACAGCCCTATATCACTAACGTCGATTTGCAGTTGGGTTTTGGAACATATAATGTATTCTAACGTTATGAAGTACCTCGAAGAAAACGATTTATTGACACACAGTCAGCACGGTTTCAGAAAATATCGTTCTTGCGAAACACAACTAGCTCTTTATACTCATGAAGTAATAAGTGCTATCGACAAGGGATGTCAAATTGATTGCATATTTTTGGATTATCAGATGGCTTTCGACACCGTTCCTCACAAGCTTCTTTTAACCAAACTGCGTGCCTACGGAGTATCGCCTCAGTTGTGCGACTGGATTCGTGATTTCCTGTCAGAAAGGTCACAGTTCGTAGTAATAGACAGAAAGTCATGGAGTAAAACAGAAGTAATATCCGGAGTTTCCCAACGAAGTGTTATAGGCCCTCTGTTGTTCCTGATCTATATTAACGACATAGGAGACAATGTGAATAGCCCTATTAGATTGTTTGCAGATGATGTTGTCATTTACCGTCTTGTAAAGTCATCAGATGATCAAAACGACTTGCAAAATGATATAGATAAGATATCTGTATGGTGTGAAAAGTGGCAATTGACCCTGAAAAAGGAAAATGAGTACTAAAAGAAATCAGCTAAATTTCGATTACGCAGTAAGTTACACAAATCTGAAGTCTGTAAATTCAACTAAATACTTAGGGATTACAGTTACAATTAACCTAAATTGGAACGATCACATAGATAATATTGTGGGTAGGGTAAACCAAAGACTGCGATTCATTGTCAGAACACTTGGATGGTGCAACAGGCGTACTAAAGAGACTGCTTACACCAGCTTGTCCGCCCTATTCTGGAGTACTGCTGTGCAGTGTGGGATCCGCATCAGGCGAGACTGACGGATGACGTCGAAAAAATACAAAGAAGGGCAGCTCGTTTTGTATTATTGCGAAATTGGGGAGATAGTGTCACAGACATGATACGTGAATTGGAGTGGCAATCTTTAAAACAAAGGCGTTTTTGGTTGCGACGGGATCTTCTCATGAAATTTCAATCACCAGTTTTCTCCTCCGATTGCGAATACATTCTGTTGGCACCCACCTACATAGGGAGAAATGATCATCACGATAAAATAAGAAATAAGGGCTCGCACAGAAAAATTTAAGTGTTCATTTTTCCTGTGTGCCGTTCGAGAGTGGAACAGTAGAGAGACAGCTTGAAGGTGGTTCATTGAACCCTCTGCCAGGCACTTCATTGTGAATAGCAGAGTAATGACGTAGTCGTATATGTAGAAATAGTGGCAACTACTTATTCACAACCGATACAAAAGAGTCACATGTTTGCCCCTATTACTGTCCTTCAGAGTAGCCACCAGTGTTGTGTTGAACCCGTTGCCAGCGATGTGGAAGGTGTAGTACACCGTTAGCAGAGCCTGTTCTGTTGATGGTGCGAATGGAGCGGTCTACTGCCTGTCGAATCTCTGGAACAGTTCTGAAGCGAATGCCACGAAGCGGTTCCTTCATTGTAATCAAATCAAAGTCACAAGGACTTAAATTCGCGGAGTGTGCTGGATAGCACAGTGCAACTCAATCCCAATAACCGAACAGAGCAGCTACAGCTTTCGCTGTATGCGTCCGCGCATTGTCGTGCAAAATGTGTGGGGGGGGGGGGGGGGCTGTGCAGAAGGTGTCGCCGCCTCTTTCACAAAGTTGGTCGCAAGTGATGCTGCAAAAACAAACAGGAATACGAATTAAGTCCTTGTAACTTTGATTTGATTCCGAAGATGAAGGAACCACTTCGTGGCTCAAAAATGGTTCAAATGGCTCTGAGCACTATGGGAGGTCATTCCCCTAGTACTTAGAACTACCTAAACCTAACTAAGGACACTACACACATCTATGCCCGAGGCTGGATTCGAACCTGCGACCGTAGGCACTTCGTGGCATTCGCTTCAGAACTGTTCCAGATATTCAACAGGCAGCACACCGCTCTATTCGCACCATCAATAGAAGAGGCTCTGCTGGCGGTATACTACGCCTTCCACATCCCTGGCAACGGTATCTACACAACGCTGGTGACTATTTTGAATGACAGTAACAGGTGCAAACATGTAACTGTTTTGTATCGGTTGTGAGTAAATAGTTGCCACTATTTAAGTTCCAACCCTTCTAAATTTGAATCCATTTTGTAATCTCTACAGCAACACCACGTACTCTCTCAACTTGTCAAGGTCCCATTTAGTTTCCTCAGGCCCTTCCGCACGCTTCGCTTAAGAGGTGTCTTCAAAAAATTCCGCAACTTTGGCCGCAAAATTTTTCTATGCTTACCTTTTACGTATTGTGCTTGGTCTCCTTCGAAGAACTCTCCTCCAAAATTGATACAATGCCCCCATCGCGTTTCCAGTTCCGGAAGCGTCTTGCGAACCCCACTGCTGGATCGCGCGAAGCGCCATCTGTGAATTTCCCTTTATCTCGTCTATCGTTGCAAATCTTCATCCTTGCAACCGGGTTTTCAACTTCGGAAATAAAAAATTTATCCGCATGGGCCAGGCCTGGAGAGTTTGGAGGATGAGTCACCACAGTAATTTCGTTTTTTGTTGAAATAGTTACGAACCAACAGGGATGAATTTCCTGCCTCGTTATCGTGATGCAAGAGCCACGAATTGTCTTGCTGCGTTTTAAGTCGTTTCCTTCTCACATTTTGTCGCAGTCGTCACAACATGCCACGATAGTGCCAACGATTAACCGTTTGCCCCTGTGGCACGAATTCGTGATGAACTAATCCTTCAAAGTGAAAGAAAACTAACAGCATGGCTTTGACATTTGACCTGACATGGCAAGTTTGTTTTCGTCTCGAAGAACCTTTCTCGATCCATTCTGAAGATTGAACATTCGTCTCTTCATCATAACCGTAGACCCTCGTCTCATCACCAGTTGTTGTTGTTGTGATCTTCAGTCCTGAGACTGGATTGATGCAGCTCTCCATGCTACTCTATCCCGTGCAAGCTTCTTCATCTCCACCGAGCGAGGTGGCGCAGTGGTTAACACACTGGACTCGCATTCGGGAGGACGACGGTTCAATCCCGTCTCCGGCCATCCTGATTTAGGTTTTCCGTGATTTCCCTAAATCGCTTCAGGCAAATACCGGGATGGTTCCTCTGAAAGGGCACGGCCGATTTCCTTCCCAATCCTTCCCTAACCCGAGCATGAGCTCCGTCTCTAATGACCGCGTTGTCGACGGGACGTTAAACACTAACCACCACCACCATCTTCATCTCCCAGTTCCTACTGCAGCCTATGTCCTTCTGAATCTGTTTAGTGTATTCATCTCTTGGCCTCCCTCTACGATTTTTACCCTCCACGCTGCCCTCCAATACTAAATTGGTGATCCCTTGATGCCTCAGAACATGTCCTACCAACCAATCCCTTTTTCTGGTCAAGTTGTGCCACAAACTCCTCTTCTCCCCAATTCTGTTCAATACCTCCTCATTAGTTATGTGATCTACCCATCTAATCTTCAGCATTCTTCTGTAGCACCATATTTCGAAATACACTCCTGGAAATTGAAATAAGAACACCGTGCATTCATTGTCCCAGGAAGGGGAAACTTTATTGACACATTCCTGGGATCAGATACATCACATGATCACACTGACAGAATCACAGGCACATAGACACAGACAACAGAGCATGCACAATGTCGGCACTAGTACAGTGTATATCCACCTTTCGCAGCAATGCAGGCTGCTATTCTCCCATGGAGACGATCGTAGAGATGCTGGGTGTAGTCCTGTGGAACGGCTTGCCATGCCATTTCCACCTGGCGCCTCAGTTGGACCAGCGTTCGTGCTGGACGTGCAGACCGCGTGAGACGACGCTTAATCCAGTCCCAAACATGCTCAATGGGGGACAGATCCGGAGATCTTGCTGGCCAGGGTAGTTGACTTACACCTTCTAGAGCACGTTTGGTGGCACGGGATACATGCGGACATGCATTGTCCTGTTGGAACAGCAAGTTCCCTTGCTGGTCTAGGAAGGGTAGAACGATGGGTTCGATGACGGTTTGGATGTACCGTGCACTATTCAGTGTCCCCTCGTCGATCACCAGTGGTGTACGGCCAGTGTAGGAGATCGCTCCCCACACCATGATGCCGGGTGTTGGCCCTGTGTGCCTCGGTCGTATGCAGTCCTGATTGTGGCGCTCACCTGCACGGCGCCAAACACGCATACGACCATCATTGGCACCAAGGCAGAAGCGACTCTCATCGCTGAAGACGACACGTCTCCATTCGTCCCTCCATTCACGCCTGTCGCGACACCACTGGAGGCGGGCTGCACGATGTTGGGGCGTGAGCGGAAGACGGCCTAACGGTGTGCGGGACCGTAGCCCAGCTTCATGGAGACGCTTGCGAAGTGTCCTCGCCGATACCCCAGGAGCAACAGTGTCCCTAATTTGCTGGGAAGTGGCGGTGCGGTCCCCTACGGCACTGCGTAGGATCCTACGGTCTTGGCGTGCATCCGTGCGTCGCTGCGGTCCGGTCCCAGGTCGACGGGCACGTGCACCTTCCGCCGACCACTGGCGACAACATCGATGTACTGTGGAGACCTCACGCCCCACGTGTTGAGCAATTCGGCGGTACGTCCACCCGGCCTCCCGCATGCCCACTATACGCCCTCGCTCAAAGTCCGTCAACTGCACATACGGTTCACGTCCACGCTGTCGCGGCATGCTACCAGTGTTAAAGACTGCGATGGAGCTCCGTATGCCACGGCAAACTGGCTGACACTGACGGCGGCGGTGCACAAATGCTGCGCAGCTAGCGCCATTCGACGGCCAACACCGCGGTTCCTGGTGTGTCCGCTGTGCCGTGCGTGTGATCATTGCTTGTACAGCCCTCTCGCAGTGTCCGGAGCAAGTATGGTGGGTCTGACACACCGGTGTCAATGTGTTCTTTTTTCCATTTCCAGGAGTGTATATTCTCTTCTTGTCTAAACTATTTATCGTCCATGTTTCACTTCCATACATGGCTACACTCTATACAAATACTTTCAGAAATGATTTCCTGACACTTAAATCTATACTCGATGTTAACAAATTTGTCTTCTTCAGAAACACTTTCCTCGCCATTGCCAGTCTACGTTTTATATCCTCTCTACTTCGAACATCATCAGTTATTTTGCTCCCCACATAGCAAAACTCCTTTACTACTTTGTCTCATTTCCTAATCTAATTTCCTCAGCATCATCCGACCTAAATCGACTACATTCCATTATCCTCATTTTGCTTTTGTTGGTGTTCATCTTATACCCTCCTTTCAAGACAGTGACGATTCCGTTTCGATTCTTTTAAGGAACATCTCGTTCCCATTTGCTCGATTCAAAAGCTCATCACAGCTTGCGAGGCGAAGGTCATTCTGATCTTGCGTCATGAGCCGTGGGACGAACGTAGCGGCAACACGATACATTCCAAGACGCTGTGATTTCATGCCACGATCCAACCGAAATTTTACTTTCTTCAGCAATCTCTCTGACAGTCAGATTTCGATTGGGACGCACAGTTTCGTTGACTATCGTGACATGAGCGTCGTCGGTAGTCGTCGAAGGGCGTCCTGAACGGGTCAAAAAAATGGTTCAAGTGGCTCTACTATGGGACTCAACTTCTGAGGTCATTAGTCCCCTAGAACTTAGAACTAGTTAAATATAACTAACCTAAGGACATCACACACATCCATGCCCGAGGCAGGATTCGAACCTGCGACCGTAGCGGTCTCGCGGTTCCAGACTGCAGCGCCTTGAACCGCACGGCCACACCGGCCGGCCTGAACGAGAGTCATCTTCAACTTCCGTCGGGTCATTTTTAACCCGACTGATCCATTCTCAACAAAGATTACGGCTGAAGCACCCATCGCTGTAGGCTTCCCACATCATTTGGCGAGTCTGTGTAAAGCTTTCCTTCAGTTTCCCATAAAATTTAACGCAGACGCGTTGCTCCTCTAACTCCGCCATCTCGAAATTCACAAAATGTGCGACACAACGTTCTACTCGATGCAGCACTGAACAATAACATACATACATACAACAATCAAACTTCCGGCTGTTACACGTTAAACACAGGCGTGTGAGGGGTTGCCAACCGCATTTCGCTCCAACACACTATTGTCGCGAAATTACGAATGTTGCGGAATTTTTTCAACGCACCCCTTATTTTGGTTAGGCAGCGTAATTTGCAGGATGTGTTATTGCTGGTTAAGCTTTACACAAGTGCTTGTGGAACATTACAGTACATTGTATTTCAGGACCGTAGATGATTTTAGTTATAAAATAGCTCAGTCAGTAGAGCAAGGCTAAGATCCCAGGTTCGAGACTGCGGTCCAAGACACAGTTTTAATCTGGCAGGAACGTTCATATAGGCGCACGCTCTGCTCCAGACTGAAAATCCGTTCTGGAAATAGATATCCCGCTTGATTTTAAGCCACTGGGTACGCCATGTATTTTTACACCACAATGGTTACATAACGTATTTTAATGAATATACACTGGCTCTGTGACAAAAGCCACGTACATTCTGCATTTTATCCATTCTACGTGTGGACGCCACATCAGTGACAGATGTCTTCGTATCTTCTACGGCTGTGCGAAACTCCTATTTTAAATGTCGCCATCACATGCTGCTTCTTCGGCAGCGCTGATCTGTTGGTCATAACATCCTTCAAACATAAAATTTATCTAGTAATGTAGCTTGATAATGCCCAAGGCGGCAAAGTAATCTAACTGATAAATACAGAAGTGAAGTGTTGATTAAGAACAGCCGTCGCAGGAAAATAGCTTTCTTTAAGGAACGCTGCGTACTTGTTTAGCTAGCCTCACACACCATAACAGTTCACCCGCAGCCGCGAATTGGTCGGGCTCGTGACGTCATCCGACAGCATTCAGACATAGCTAAATTCTGGGCGACATGTGTTGATAAGGGCTTGTACAGTGGGAGCATTCACGCTGTTTGCTTTATTTAGCACCGAGACCCACAATTTGTCTGATTTCACTCCTCTAACTTTTATTTTAGAGTCTTTTTATGTTTATTATGAATATCAGTCAGCATTGATGAGAAATTGAATAGGAAGAAACACATCGTTGATCAGTCGAAACGGTTAGGTTCAGCTACTTATCCTATTAGAGTTACTGCAAATTTCGGTGATAAACATATGAGTAAATTAGCCTACTATGCCTATTTTCATTCACTGCTTCCATATGGCATATTTTGGGACAATTCGTCATTAAGAGAGAAAGTATTCATTGTACAAAAGCGTGTAATCAGAATAATAGCTGGAGTCCACCAAAGATCACCTTGCAGACTGGCAATACATACATTCATTTGCGAAATTTGTTATTACTAATCCATCCCAGTTCAAAAATAACAGCGAAGTGCATAGCTACAACACGAGAAGAAAGGATGATCTTCACTATTCTGGATTTAATCTCGCTTTGGCACAAAAAGGAGTGAATTGTGCCTCCACAAAAATCTTTGGTCATTTGCCAAATAGTATTAAAAGTGTGACAGATACCAAACCAACATTTAAAAGCAAATTAAAAGAATTTCTAAATGACATCTCCTGCTACTCAGTAGATGAATTTTCAGATATGAATTAGAAACTGTCAAAAATTATTATTTATTAATTATTTAATGTAAACAAAATTTGTCAAATTCACACATTCCACATCATCACGAAATGTCATATTCATGATCTATGGAACAAGTATTAATGCATGTATGTGTGTATGTACACTGGCTTTAAATGGTTTTTATTTTATAAATCACTCATGATGAACAGAAATTAAGAAAAATCAGCCTTCAGCTGCAAGGTAAATTTTTATTAGTTTACCTGCTCCCAAGCCTCTAAAAGATGCAGAACTTTTGCGTAATGAAGTCAAAGGATGCAAATTAGACACCCTTTAAGAACTGCAAATTTTTAAACATCTTATTATTGACAGAGAAAACTTACTTAATGATCAGCTGCATGTAAAAAATAGAAATTATTTCGAAGGATTTCAACCTTTACTCTAGTCGAGATGACCAACAGTCTGCTTCCAATGACCGATGCTATTTCCTATCTGCTTTGTCCCTTTATTATAGTGCGATTGTACATGGTGCCTCTATGTATTTTGTATTATACTGGTAATTACAACTAGTTGCTAAGGTGTTTCTTAGTTTGCCTGTTTTATGTTCAAGATATTTTATGCTTCGCACGCTTGTGTTTACCATACTAATTTATTAGGTACTGTAGTGGGGCTTCACCCTCTTATTATAATATTTGAGTGTAAATTTTCATGCCCTGACTTTGTAGCTAGTTCTCAGGTAAATTGTTTTATGTTCTTTACCAATAGTTAGGTTTCTCCATTTGTAGGACTACTTACCGTCACAATTTGTTTACAATTTACGTTTGCTTCAAGTAATTTTGAGACAGCTTGTGTCTAGCGCTTGTCTTATTGTTTTTAGTACTGACAAAGATAATCTTACAATTATGCACCTTTATTCTGTTTTAATTTTATTCTGTGACATGGCCAACGTTTGGCCCTCAAAATAATTTAATTTTTGTAAGTACCACAATTTTCCTTATTATGAAATCATTAGATTGATGCTGTATTTCAATGTGAAACTTGCCTTGTCTTGTAACTGAAGGCTGATTTTCTTAATTTCTGAACAATTCACAGTTGCTGAAGAGCTGCACCATGTTAAAGATTTGTACAGTCATGATGAGCCCATTTCGGCATATTCCCATAATCAGATGCTCTTACGTGTAATAACATTGTTGCCATGTCCTGTCTTTTCTGTAGAATTATTGGTTTCTCCTTACATGTACGCTAAAGACGTATGTCTGACTTTATTCGGTTTTTATGTATGCTGGTTTTCTCTTGATGTAGGTTGTAGTTGTTATTGGGGGATGAAGAGTCTTGCACAGTATAGATTAGCATGGAGAGCTGCATCAAACCAGTCTCTGGACTGAAGACCACAACAACAGCAAGATTTATCTCTCGTCACAAAAATCGACTAAAATCAGGTATACGTCTCCAACGTACATCTAAGGGGAAACTAATAATTCTACAAAAAAGACAGGACAAGGTAGCAACGCTGTTACATGCTAGAGCATCTGATGATGGCAGTATGCCGAAATGGGCTCACTGTGAGTGATTTATAAAATAAAAACCACCTAAAGAGCAGTGCAGCTGCCTGATGTTCATAATAATCACGTCACCAGAATACATATTTTGCATTGTGGGTCCCAAAGAACAAAAGTTATTAGGTCAGGTTGCCCTCCATGGGTTGGGTGCACGCAACGACTGTGGTTATATTGGGTTAGATAGAGCAGCAATCAGTCGTGGAATTAAGTTGCTTTAATATGACATTTATAGTCACAACGCAGATCAGATTTCGACCTGTGTCAGGTCATTATCAATGCTAAAACAAATACAAGAGTATATATTACAAAGTGATTTACAAAAGTTATAAGTCCATCACATCGTTCTCTTTTAATGTTAACATTACATACCAGTGCGGAATTGTAGCAGTTGTTCGTGCTCAAGTGAATGCTTACGCAGTTCAACCATTACTGTCGTAAAATTATATGTTGGTTTCACGGTACACATCGGTTTTGCGTATGGCGCCCTCTATGAGCTGTGCCTGAAGTTTACAGTTTTGACGACATTTTTTGTAATATTTATGTTGTATAGCACCTAGCTAGTAACATGAAATTATTATGAGTAAAACTATGTAAAATTACAATTCTCACTTTTGCTCATGTCTGTAATGTGCTAGATGTTTAAAATTACTATAGCACGTAACATGGACAGTTTACGCCTCATGGGCTAAAATTAATTATAAAACTGATATGGCTACGTAAAGTACGTTATAGGAAGTATTGCATATTTTGTCGTGTTGGGACCTGTCTTAATTAGTTGTTACTTGATAAAAGATATAACGTGAACTTTATTTACAAAATGCACTTTGTTGGCGCTAGTAGCGCTTGTAGGCATCATTTCAATATGTCGCACTTAGTGGCCGAGAAATAAGAACAATATGATACAGCATGATCTCTTGAACACTTATTTTGAAAAATGACAGTTTTACCTATTAATTGTTGCTAATAGTTGCCCTCATGAGTTTGCGTGTTATTCAATGCAATATGTTATGTAAATATAGTGTTATGAAAGTCGTACTAGTTTAGATCTTATGCAAGTGGCTGCTACATAATGGCGTGAGGTTGCGACTGATCTTTGAGACCCCCTGGGTCGAATTTTTTCACTGCTTTCAAGTAGGCAGTTTTCATTGCATATCACTTTTATAATTAATTTTAGCCCATGAGGCATAAACTGTCCATGTTACGTGCTATAGTAATTTTAAACATCTAGCACATTACAGACATGAGAAAAAGTAAGAATTGTAATTTTACATAGTTTTACTCATAATAATTTCATGTTACTAGCTAGGTGCTATACAACATAAATATTACAAAAAATGTCGTCAAAACTGTAAACTTCAGGCACAGCTCATAGAGGGCGCCATACGCAAAACCGATGTGTACCGTGAAACCAACATATAATTTTACGACAGTAATTGGTGAACTATGTAAGCATTCACTTGAGCACGAACAACTGCTACAATTCCGCACTGGTATGTAATGTTAACATTAAAAGAGAACGATGTGATGGTCTTATAACTTTTGTAAATCACATTGTAATATATACTCTTGTATTTGTTTTAGCATTGATAATGACCTGACACAGGTCGAAATCTGATCTGCGTTGTGACTATAAATGTCATATTAAAGCAACTTAATTCCACGACTGATTGCTGCTCTATCTAACCCAACAAAAGTTATTGTTTTTGCATACCTCTTCGCTGTCTGTACGTAGTAGGACAGTAGTGGTCGTATTTCGATGATTATGTTTTGTAATATCAAATATTTTAGTACACTAGTGTCTACAGAGCGGCCCTAGGGCCCTAGAAAATCACTAACACGTAGCATCTCCATGGCGACGTCTCTTAAGTCAAAACAAAACCTTTGACTATTTGTGCTGCCCTTCTCTGTACGTGTGTTAGTCCTGTTTGGTACGGCTCCCACACACTTGAGCAGTAATGTAGGACGTGTCTCACGACTGACTTTTAAGCAGTCTCCCTTGTAGACTGGCTGCACTTCCCCAGTATCCTGCCAGTAAACCAATGTCTACTCTGTTCATTTTTGTTTTTCCCTTAACTGCTCTGAGAAATTTCATTTCCCCTGCTTTGCAGTCTGCTCCAGTCCCTTTCTGTCATTGTCCATGTTTCTCCAACATAGCTGACAATAGGGATGTAATAATTCTTACACATCTTATTTCATATCCCTACAAATTGTTATACCTATGTATTTGTACGAGTTGACCGCTTCCAGCTGTGAATCACTGATATTGCAGTGACAGTGTATTACGTTTTCTCGTTCTATTAACAGCATAATTTTATATTCCTTACCATTTAAAACAAGTTATCTATGCTCGCACTAGTCTGAAATCTTCTCAAGATGTGACTGAATATTCATACAGCTTCTATCTGGCAGTACTTCATTATAGATCGCTGCATCATCTGCGAAACACCTGAAGTTACTATTAATATTGGCTGCACGGTCATTAATATACAATATGAACAGCATGGGACCCAATACACTTCCCTGGGGCACACTCGAAGTTACTTCTATATCTTACAATGACTCTGCATAAGAGATAACATACTGTGTCCTCCCTACCAAGAAATCATCAATCCAGTCACGAATTTCGGTCGATCTCCCATTTGACCGTACTTTCCACAACAAGCATTATTGTGGTATTGTTCCTAACACTTTTCGAATTCAAGAAATACTTCATCTACCTTACCTTCACACATGGCTTTGACGATGCAATGTGCAACTCAAAACACTTAATAAAATCAAGTCTTCCGATGTACATTGTGTTCCAATAAGGTTCCTTTCAGAGTATGCTGATGCAATAGCTCCATACTTACCAATCACATACAATCGATATCTTGATAAGATCTGCACACAGAGACTGGAAAATTGCACAGGTCACACTAATATTCAAGAAAGGTAACACACTAAATTACAGGCCCATATCATTAATGTCGATTTGAAGCAAGATTGTGGAACATATATTGTGTTCGAACATTATGAATTCTGTTGAAGAAAACGATCTGTTGACACAAAGTCAACACGTATTCAGAAAATAACGTTCTTGTCAAACAAAAGTAACTCTTTACTCACACGAAATCTTGAGTGCTATTGACACGGGATTTCAAATTGATTCCGTATTTCTAGATTTCCAGAAGGCTTTCTACACTGTAACACGCAAGCGGCTTGTAATGAAATTGCTTGCTTATGGAGTATCGTCTCAGTTACGTGACTGGATTCGTGATTTTCTATGAGAGAGGACACAGTTCGCAGTAACTGACAGAAAGTCATCGAGTAGTACAGACCCAGTTCCAGGCATTCCTCAAGGTAGTGTTATGTCCTCTGTTGTTCTTTATCTATATAATCGATTTAAGAGACAATGTGACTAGCCGTCTTAGGTTGTTTGCAGATGGGGCTGTCGTTTATCATCTAGTAAAGTCATCAGAAGATCAAAACAAATAGCAAAACGATTTAGAAACGGTATCTGTTTGGTGCGAAAACTGGCAATTGATCCTAAATAATGAAAAGTGTGAGATCATCCACGTGCATGCTAAAGCGAATCAATAAAATTTCGGTTACACTATATGTCAAAGCGGTATGTGGATCAAAACAAAATGTTCAGACACTCTGTGACGAAAATGGTACTGAAAAAGAGGATGACAGACTATAGGCCGAAATACTAATTGTCTTTTTCCAAAGCTGTTTCACAGAGGAAGACTGCACAGATGACAAAATGGTAGATATTAAAATAGGTGACAGAGGTATAGAGAAACAATTAAAATCGCTCAAAACAGGAAATGCCGCTGCACCTGATGGGATACCAGTTCGATTTTACACAGAGTACGCGAAGGAACTTGCCCCCTTCTTGCAGCGGTGTACCGTAGGTCTCTAGAAGAGCGTAGCGTTCCAAAGGATTGGAAAAGGGCACAGGTCATCCCCGTTTTCAAGAAGGGACGTCGAACAGATGTGCAGAACTATAGACCTATACCTCTAACGTCGATCAGTCATAGAATTTTGGAACACGTATTATGTTCGAGTATAATGACTTTACTGGAGACTAGAAATCTACTCTGTAGGAATAATCACGGGTATCGAAAAAGACGATCGTGTGAAACCCAGCTCGTGCTATTCGTCTACGAGACTCTGAGGCCATAGACACGGTTTCCCAGGTAGATGCCGTGTTTCTTGACTTCCGCAAGGCGTTCGACACAGTTCCCGACAGTCGTTTAATGAACAAAGTAAGAGCATATGGACTATCAGAGCAACTGCGTGATCGGATTGAAGACTTCCTAGAAAACAGAACGCAGCATATCATTCTCAATGGAGAAAAGTCTTCCGAAGTAAGAGTGATTCAGGTGTGCTGCAGGGGAATGTCGTAGGACCGTTGCTATTCACAATATACACTCCTGGAAATGGAAAAAAGAACACATTGACACCGGTGTGTCAGACCCACCATACTTGCTCCGGACACTGCGAGAGGGCTCTACAAGCAATGATCACACGCACGGCACAGCGGACACACCAGGAACCGCGGTGTTGGCCGTCGAATAGCGCTAGCTGCGCAGCATTTGTGCACCGCCGCCGTCAGTGTCAGCCAGTTTGCCGTGGCATACGGAGCTCCATCGCAGTCTTTAACACTGGTAGCATGCCGCGACAGCGTGGACGTGAACCGTATGTGCAGTTGACGGACTTTGAGCGAGGGCGTATAGTGGGCATGCGGGAGGCCGGGTGGACGTACCGCCGAATTGCTCAACACGTGGGGCGTGAGGTCTCCACAGTACATCGATGTTGTCGCCTGTGGTCGGCGGAAGGTGCACGTGCCCGTCGACCTGGGACCGGACCGCAGCGACGCACGGATGCACGCCAAGACCGTAGGATCCTACGCAGTGCCGTAAGGGACCGCACCGCCACTTCCCAGCAAATTAGGGACACTGTTGCTCCTGGGGTATCGGCGAGGACCATTCGCAACCGTCTCCATGAAGCTGGGCTACGGTCCCGCACACCGTTAGGCCGTCTTCCACTCACGCCCCAACATCGTGCAGCCCGCCTCCAGTGGTGTCGCGACAGGCGTGAATGGAGGGACGAATGGAGACGTGTCGTCTTCAGCGATGAGAGTCGCTTCTGCCTTGGTGCCAATGATGGTCGTATGCGTGTTTGGCGCCGTGCAGGTGAGCGCCACAATCAGGACTGCATACGACCGAGGCACACAGGGCCAACACCCGGCATCATGGTGTGGGGAGCGATCTCCTACACTGGCCGTACACCACTGGTGCTCGTTGAGGGGACACTGAATAGTGCACGGTACATCCAAACCGTCATCGAACCCATCGTTCTACCATTCCTCGACCGGCAAGGGAACTTGCTGTTCCAACAGGACAATGCACGTCCGCATGTATCCCGTGCCACCCAACGTGCTCTGGAAGGTGTAAGTCAACTACCCTGGCCAGCAAGATCTCCGGATCTGTCCCCCATTGAGCATGTTTGGGACTGGATGAAGCGTCGTCTCACGCGGTCTGCACGTCCAGCACGAACGCTGGTCCAACTGAGGCGCCAGGTGGAAATGGCATGGCAAGCCGTTCCACAGGACTACATCCAGCATCTCTACGATCGTCTCCATGGGAGAATAGCAGCCTACATTGCTGCGAAAGGTGGATATACACTGTACTAGTGCCGACATTGTGCATGCTCTGTTGCCTGTGTCTACGTGCCTGTGTTCTGTCAGTGTGATCATGTGATGTATCTGACCCCAGGAATGTGTCAATGAAGTTTCCCCTTCCTGGGACAATGAATTCATGGTGTTCTTATTTCAATTTCCAGGAGTGTATATAAATGACCTTTTGAATAACATCGGTAGTTCTCTGAAGCTTTTTGCGGTTGATGCTGTTGTATATCGAGAGGTTGTAACAGTGGAAAATTGTGCTGAAATACCGGAGGATCTGCAGCGAATTGACGCAAGGTGCTGAGAATGGCAATTGAATCTCAATGTAGACAAGTGTGATGTGCTGCGAATACGTAGAAAGAAAGATCCCTTATCATTTAGCTACAATATAGCAGGTCAGCAACTGGAAGCAGTTAGTTCCATAAATTATCTGGGAGTACGCATTAGGAGTGATTTAAACTGGAATGACCATATAAGGCTGATCGTCGGTAAAGCAGATGCCAGACTGAGATTCATTGGAAGAATCGTAAGGAAATGCAATCCGAAAACAAAGGAAGTAGGTTACAGTACGCTTGTTTGCCCCCTGCTCGAATACTGCTCAGCAGTGTGGGATCCGTACCAGATAGCGTTGATAGAAGAGATGGAGAAGATCCAACGGAGAGCAGCGCGCTTCGTTACAGGTCCATTTAGTAATCGCGAAAGCGTTACGGAGATGATAGATAAACTCCAGTGGAAGACTCTGCAGGAGAGACGCTCAGTAGCTCGGTACGGGCTTTTGTTGAAGTTTCGAGAACATACCTTCACCGAGGAGTCAAGCAGTATATTGCTCCCTCCTACGTATCTCTCACGAAGAGACCATGAGGATAAAATCAGAGCCCACACAGAGGCATACCGACAATCCTCCTCCCACCAACAATACGAGACTGGAATAGAATGGAGAACCGACAGAGGTACTGAAGGTACTCTCCGCCACACACCGTCAGGTGGCTTGCAGAGCATGGATGTAGATGTAGATGTAAGCCAATCAAATGTAAAAGCCGTAACTTCAACTAAATACTAGGAATTACAATTACGAACAACTTAAATTGGGAAGAAAAAATGGTTGAAACGGCTCTGAGCACCATGCGACTTAACTTCTGAGGTCATCAGTCTCCTAGAACTTAGAACTAATTAAACCTAACTAACCTAAGGACATCACACACATCCATGCCCGAGGCAGGATTCGAACCTGCGACCGTAGCGGTCGCTCGGTTCCAGACTGTAGCGCCTAGAACCGCACGGCCACTCCGGCCGGCTAAACTGGGAAGAAGACATAGAAGATGTTTTAGGGAAGTCGAAGCAAAGATTGCGTTTTATTGGCAGAATACTTAGGAAATGCAACAGATCTACTCGAGAGACTGCCTACACTACGCTTGTCCGTCCTGTTTTGGAGTACTGCTGCGCGTTGTGGGATCCTCACCAGATAGGACTGACGGAGTACATCGAAAAAGTTCAAAGAAGAGCTGCACTTTTGGTATTATCACGAAATAGGGGAGAGAGTGCCACGGACATGATACAGGATTTGGGGTGGTCACCATTGAAACAAACAGGTTTTTCGTTGTTCGTGATCTCACGAAATTTCATTCACCAGCTTTGTGCTCCGAATGCGGAAATATTTTAATATGTCCTTCCACAAGTAAAGTTAAAGAAAAAAGTTCATATAAACATAGGTCCGCAAATGTTTAGTTACGGAGTTATGGGTAATAAAATATTTGTGGCCTGAAATTTAGCACAGCTTCGCTAATGTGAAGCTATCGGAAAACCGTACGAGGTTAAAGTAAAGCACGATCTGTAATAGTTTTCCAGAACATCCCGAGTAGCAAAGATGTAATTTCGTAATTTTTTTTTAAACTCTCTTAACCATTTGGCCCAATTTGTTTTTCAAATTGGAGACAACTGCACAAAGTTTTCAACGGAAGTTGTAGGTCATTCAATTTTGGAAAAATGATGGCAATAACCTTAACTGAGGCAGTGTGAATGTGTCAGATAATCTGCTTTTATTAGTACCACAGCACTCGTGAATTCATGTTAAAGAGGAGAAAACAAAGCTCACTAACGGTTGCCAACAATGACATAAACGTATCTACATTCTTAATGAAAAGTAAACAAATTTACTTGTGTGATAAATGTTGTTTGTCTGGATGTTCTGGAAAACCACTGCAGATACACGCCTAGGAAATGTTTTGTTAGACTCACCAGACCAATAACAACGAAATAAATGGAAATCGTGCTTTACTTTAATCTCGTACAGCTTTGCGATGACTTCATATTAGCGAAGTTGCTAAATTTCAGACAAAATCTTTTGTTAGTCGTAACTCAGTAACTAAACATTTGCGGACCTATGTTTGTATGTACTTTTTTTCTTCAGTTTTACTTGTAGAATGACATACTAAAATATTTGAATATGTTCGTGAATCACCCCGTAATACGGTAGTTCGTTACCTCCGCGCGCTGTTCGAGAGCGAAATAATAGAGAATTAGTGTGAGTGTGGTTGGATGAATCATCTGCCAGACACTTAAGTGTAATCTGCAGAGTAGCCATGTAGGCGTAGAAAAGTTCGAGGAGAATTTTCCATGACTGATGTTTCCGTAGTCCATGCTGGATGGCATGTGGGAATTAATTCTGTTCGATATACCTCATTACTTTTGAGCTCAAAACGTGTTTTAAGGTTCTACAAGAAATGAATGATCAGAATACTGAACGGTAGTCTTCCGGATCACTTCTGCTTTTTTTCTCGCTAACGCATGTGACCTGTGCTTTCGTCCAGTCGGGTTTGTACGGTATGTTATGGTTAAGAAATAGGGCTGGCTTAGCTGTAAATTCTCTACAGAATCCGGTGGGAATCCTGTATGCCCCTACAGCTTTATTCCATTTCAGCAATTTCAACAATTTCTCAGTACTCCTGGCTGTTAATAGCTATCTGTATGAGACAAGCGATTATTTCCTTGGATGCTTTATGTCAGGTAAGAGGGCACTCCATTTCGTCGCTCAATCTGGTCTGTGTGAGATAGCAGCTTGAGATAATGACAGCCACTTAGGCTCTCTATGACCTCCGACTGCACAACTGACGCAATTCGATATCTTTCACGAAGACTGTAGTAATCGTTTTCCTGGTTCTGTGTCAAAGGGAAGTTGGCGATTGACATATTGGCGGAGTACTATTTTTTTTAAGGCGGTAACGATTGGTGCTACCCACACACGCAATGGATATCGAAACATCAATAGTTCGATCTTGATGTGCATCAGTTGGATGCCAAGACCGACCTAGAACCGCAAGCACGTGATGCCTCACACAAACGACGGATATAAGAGGCGTGTTTAGAAACATAGATAAAACAGCTGGACAAGTTCGAGTAGATCTGTGGGGAGATATGTCTGCTGGCGTGAAATAAAAAGTTGTCAATCTGTAAGACATACACGATGTGATAAAAAGTATCCGGACACCTGGCTGAAAATGACTTAATGCTAGAATTCAGCGTGGTGTTGGCCCACCCTTAGCCCCGATGACAGCTTCCACTCTCGCAGGCATACTTTCAGTCAGGTGCTGGAAGGTTTCTTGGGGAGTGGCAGCCCATTCTTCACGGAGTGCTGCACTGCGGAGAGGTATCGTTCTTAGTCGGTGAGCCCTGGCACGAAGTCGGCGTTCCAAAACATCTCAAAGTTGTTCTATAGGATTCAGATCAGGACTCTGTGCAAGCCAGTCCATTACAGGGATTTTATTGCCGTGAAACCAATCTGCCACAGGTCGCGTATTGGAAAACACGACCACACCATAACACCACCACCTCCGAATTTTACTGTTGCCACTACACACGCTCGCAGATGGTGTTCACTGGGCATTTGCCATACCCACGCCCTGGCATCGGATCGCCACAATGTGTACAGTGATTCGTCACTTCACACAACGTTTTTGCACTCTTCAATCTACCTCCCGCCTAACTGTCATGGAAGTGGATCCTGATGCAGTGCCGGCCGGAGTTGCCGAGCGGTTCTAGGCGCTACAGTCTGGGGCCGCGCGACCGCTACGGTCGCAGGTTCTAATCCTGCCTCGGGCATGGATGTGTGTGATGTCCTTAGGTTAGTTAGGTTTAAGTAGTTCTAAGTTCTAGGGGACTGATGACCTCAGAAGTTAAGTCCCATAGCGCTCAGAGCCATTTCAACCACCTAAGGATGTTTAGGAGTGTGAAAATCTCGTACACAGACGTATGTCAAGGGACACCCAATCAGCTGACTGAAGTCTGTGAGTTCCGCGCTGTGACCCATTCTATTCTCACGATGTCTAACGACTACTGAGGTGGCTGATAAGGAGTACCTGGCAGTACGTGTCAGAAAAATGCACCTAATACAGAAACGTATGTTTATGGGGTTGTCCGGAAACGTTTGATCACGTAATGTATAAAAAAAAGAAGTTTCGTGCCCGGGATTGAAGTTCAGGCGTAAACTGCGCTGAGGTGACAAAAGGTATGGTACGCTTCCCAATATCGTGTCGGTCGTCCGTTTTCCCGGCAGCAGCTCGTCGTGGGATGGACTCAACAAATCGTGGGAAACCCACTGCAGAAGTAATGAGCCACGCTGCCTCTTCAGCGTTCCACAGCAGAGAATGTGTTGCTAGTGCAGGCTTTTCTAGACGGATACTCGATGAGATTGATGTCGAACGATCTACGCAGCCAAACCATTCTCTCCAGTTCTCCAGAATTCACGAAGATCTGCAGCCCAGCGAGACGGTGTATTGTCATCTATAAATATCGCATCGCTATTTGGGAACATGACGGCCACAAATGGCCTGCAAGTGGTCTCCAAGAAACCGAATATAACCATTTTCGGTCAATGATGGGTTCAGCTGGACGAGAGGACGCAGTCCATTGCACATAAAAACAGCCGACACTGTTATGCAGGGTGTTACAAAAAGTTACGGCCAAACTTTCAGGAATCATTCCTCACACACAAATAGAGAAAAGATATTATGTGGACATGTGTCCGGAAATGCTTAATTTCCATGTTAGAGCTCATTTTAGTTTCGTCAGTATGTACTGTACTTCCTCGATTCACCGCCAGTTGGCCCAATTGAAGGAATGTAATGTTGACATCGGTGCTTGTGTTGAGATGTGACTCATTGCTCTACAGTACTAGCATCAAGCACATCAGTACGTGGCATCAACTGGTTAGTGTTCATCGCGAACGTGGTTTTGCCGCGAGTGCAATATTTACAAATGCGGAGTTGGCAGATGCCCATTTGATGTACGGATTAGCATGGGGGAATAGCCGTGGCGCGGTACGTTTGTATCGAGACAGATTTCCAGAACGAAGGTGTCCCGACAGGAAGACGTTCGAAGCAATTGATCGGCGTCTTAGGGAGCACGGGAACATTCCAGCCTATGACTCGCGACTGTGGAAGACCTAGAACGACGAGGACACCTGCAATGGACGAGGCAATTCTTCGTGCAGTTGACGACAACCCTAATGTCAGCGTCAGAGAAGTTGCTGCTGTACAAGGTAACGTTGACCACGTCACTGTATGGAGAGTGCTACGGGAGAACCAGTTGTTTCCGTACCGTGTACAGCGTGTGCAGGCACTATCAGCAGCTGATTGGCCTCCACGGGTACACTTCTGCGAATGGTTCATCCGACAATGCGTCAATCCTCATTTCAGTGCAGATGTTCTCTTTAGGGATGAGGCTTCATTCCAACGTGATCAAATTGTAAATTTTCACAATCGACACGTGTGGGCTGACGAGAATCGGTACGCAATTGTGCAATCACGTCATCTACACAGATTTTCTGTGAACGTTTGGGCAGGCATTGTTGGTGATGTCTCGATTGGGCCCCATGTTCTTCCAGCTACGCTCAATGGAGCACCTTATCATGATTTCATACGGGATACTCTACCTGTGTTGCTAGAACATGTGCCTTTGCAAGTACCACATAACATGTGGTTCGTGCACGATGGAGCTGCTGCACATTTCAGTCCAAGTGTTCGTACGCTTCTCAACAACAGATTCGGTGACCGACGGATTGGTAGAGGCGGACCAATTCCGTGGCCTCCACGCTCTCCTGACCTCAACCCTCTTGACTTTCATTTATGGGGGCATTTGAAAGCTCTTGTCTACGCAACCCCGGTACCAAATGTAGAGACTCTTCGTGCTCGTATTGTGGACGGCTGTGATACAATACGCCATTCTCCAGGGCTGCATCAGCGCATCAGGGATTCCATGGGATGGAGGGTGGATGCACGTATCCTCGCTAACGGAGGACATTTTGAACATTTCCTGTGACAAAGTGTTTGAAGTCACGCTGGTACTTTCTGTTGCTGTGTGTTTCCATTCCATGATTAATGTGCTTTGAAGAGAAGTAATAAAATGAGCTCTAACATGGAAAGTAAGCGTTTCCAGACACATGTCCACATAACATATTTTCTTTCTTTGTGTGTGAGGAATGTTTCCTGAAAGTTTGGCCGTACCTTTTTGTAACACCCTGCGTAAATATTGCATCGCTATTTGGGAACATGACGGCCACAAATGGCCTGCAAGTGGTCTGCAAGAAACCGAATATAACCATTTTCGGTCAATGATGGGTTCAGCTGGACGAGAGGACGCAGTCCGTTGCACATAAAAACAGCCGACACTGTTATAGAAGCACCAGCAGCTTGCACAGTGCCCTGTTGACAGTTTGGTTCTATGTATTCGTGGCGCCTGCGGCACACTCTAACCCTACCATCAGCTCTTGCCAACTAAACTCTGGACTCCTCTGGCCAGGCCACGGCTTTGCAGTCGTCTAGCGTCCAACTGATGCGGTCACGAGCCCAGGAGAGGCGCTGCAGGCGACGCCGTGCTGTTAGCAGGGGCAATGGCGACGCTTGTCTGCTGCCACAGCCCTTCACGCCAAAATTCGCTGCACTTTCCGTCAGTCGTCCGTTTGTCGCACGACCCACACGTGCTGCGATTATTTCACGCAGCGCTGCTTGTCTGTTAGCACTGACAACTGTACGGAAATGCCGTTGCTCTCGGTCGTTAAGTGAAGCCCGTCGGCCAATACGTTTTCCGTGGTGAGAGGTAATGCCTGAAATTTGGTATTGTTGGCACACTCTTGACCCTGTGGATCTCGGAATACTGAATTTCGTAACTATTTATGAAACTGAACATCACATGCATCTAGCTCCAACTGAGCGGTTCTACGCGCTTCGGTCTGGAACGGCGCGACCGCTATGGTCGCAGTTTCGAATCCTGCCTCGGGCATGGATGTGTGTGATGTCCTTAGGTTAGTTAGGTTTAAGGAGTTCTAAGTTCTAAGGGACTATTGACCTCAGATGTTAAGTCCTATATTGCTCACAGCCACTTTAACCGTTTGAACCAACCAGTCTGCGTTCAGAGTCTCTTAATGTCTGCCGTGTGGCCGTAATTACGTCGGAAACCTTTCCCGATGAATCATCTGAGTACAAACAACAGCTTTGTCAATGCACTGCCCTTTTATAACTTGTGTACGCGATACTACCGGCATCTGTATTTGTCCATATCGCTACCAGATGACGTTTGCCATCTGAGTGTATATCAAATACAAGATTCGCTGATGACACTGCTATGATGATGATGTTAGGTTTTTGGGGCGCTCAATTGAGCAGTCATGAGCGCCCATGAAAGGTCGCAATTTTGACACAGTCCAGCTTTTACTCAGCTCAATCTAGCCACTGTCACGATTGATGATGGTGGTGAAAGGATGAGGACAACACAAACACTCAGCCTCCAGATAGAGGAAATCTCAAACCCGGCCGGGAATCGAATCCAGAACACTAGTATCGTGAATGAAAGTCGGAAAAAGTTACGGTATGTTTTCAGTGGAATGCACTGCCTGCTGTGCACACAATGACTTCGAGCAAAGCGAAGAAAGACGAAAGGAATGAGAAGTAGAAAAAACCACTCAGTGGATGAAGTTAAGCATTTGTGCTACCTCGGAAATGGAATAACGTATGGCATGTGAAACGAGGAGGATATAGAAAGCGGGGTAGCACCAGCAAAGAGGACATTTCTTTGCAAGACAAGTCTGCTGATGTCGAACATCGACCGTAATGTAATGAAGACATTTCTGAGAACGCACGTTTGGAACATAGAACTCGTTGGAGGTGATTCACGGACTCAGGGAAAACTGTATGAGAGGAGAATCGTGGCACTTGAGATGTGATACTGTAGAAGTGTTGAAAATTGGATGGGCATAAGAGATGAGGAATAGGGAGGTTCTCTGCAGAGTCGGCGAAGAAAGGAACATACGGATAACGCTGAGAAGAAGGAGGGACAGAATGGCAAGACATCTGTTACGAATAACTTGCATGGTATGGGATGGCGCAAGTAAAAGTAAGCAAGTAAGAATGTAGGAAATGCAGTGAAATTACAGAATCAGAGAGCTGAAATGGACTTTCCATTTATTTACTGCGGAAAAATACTGTGATAAATACATTTACAGAAGATGTTGAAAGTTTTCTTTTTTCAAAGAAAATTTCGCGCGGGCTGTATGAATGATTTTTATTATATCTGCGATCGGTTTCACACCACTTATCGGTGCATCCTCAGGCAATCTGTACAAAACATAATATGATAAGAACTCATATAAACTATTCGATCCCCCAATTCTGAGGTGTAAATTAAACTTTTAAATAGCCAGTTTTTTGAATGAGATGGGAAAGTAGTCACATACGGTATTTACAACATAGTAACTTTGAACATTGCCCTGTAGCCACTCCCCACCGTTCACGTCCAATATACCGTCATCTGGTGAATGTGGTATCTTTTTTCAAAAAGTTTTTTAAAGTGGTGGGAGCGACAATGACCTAGAAAATAAAAATAAAATGCGATGCTGATAAAACTCCCCTAACGCGAACGACGAAGAGCTGACGTGTACAAGGTGTCAAGAGTGGGGGGGGGGGGGGGGGGGGAGGGGAGGGGGTGCTGAACATTTGATAAACAATTCCTTATGTCTATTTTTTTTAAAAAAGGTCTAATACCATACTAGGTGGCAAATATAAAAATGGACAGTTAGTTAAAACCACAAGAGTAGTAAATGTGGTGGTTCTGAATGCGTAAGGCCCGGAGTGCACTCTTCACGCCTTGTGCACGTCATCCGGCCTCTGGCGGTTCTCGCGCGCTTTCCGGGTTTCGGCCGGTCAGTCAGGCCGTGTCCGCTGCCGCGCGGCTTCTCTCAACTTGCACGGTTTGTTCTGGTATGTTTACATAGGCCAAATTCCGCTGTTTGTTCGTGCTAATGTTCCGCTCTCCGTCGTTCGTTTTTAGGGGAGTTTTATCAGCATCGTTTTTTATTTTTATTTTCTAGGTCATTGCCGCTCTCATCATTTAAAAAATGAAAAAAAAAAGAATTTTGAATTTCAATTACCACTTTCACCAAATGACGGTATATTGGACGTGAATGGTGGGGAGAGGCTACAGGGCAATGTTCAACGTTACTATGTTATAAATAGCGTATGTGAGTACTTTCCTGTTTCATCCAAAAAGCTGGCTATTTAAAAGTTTAATTTACACCTCAGAATTGGGGGATCGAATAGTTTATATGAGATCTTATCATTTTTTTTTTTGTACAGATTACCTGAGGATGTACCAATAAGTGGTGCGAAACCGGTCGCTGATTTCATAAAAATCATTCATACAGCCAGTGCGGAATTTTCTTTGAAAAAAAGTCGAAGTTTGGCTGTGGTTGCCTGCCCTACAAAACAAGATGTTGAAAGTGACCCCTTGCAACATCAATACACAGCTTTGCACGTCTAACCACATTAAGATATATCAGGCGTAAGGTTCGGATGCTGATGGCAGCAACTTGACGGCTGATGTTGTCTTTCAGTTCCTGTGTTGTGTGTGTATTTGTTTCATAGAGCCTGCTCTTCCAGTGTCCATAGGATATAAATAACGTGTTAGATCCAGCGAATGTGGTGGCCATAAATGTATGCTGAACAGTTCGTTCCTCAGTGAAGACATCACGGACTCGTTCCAGGGGTACATGGGACGCGTGGCAAGTTCCAGAATCAGATTTTCACTCTGCAGCGGAGTGTGCGCTGATATGAAACTTCCTGGCAGATTAAAACTGTTTTAATCTGCCAGGAAGTTTCATATCAGCGCACACTCCGCTGCAGAGGGAAAATCTATTCTGAAAACATCCCCCAGGCTGTGGCTAAGCCATGTCTCCGCAATATCCTTTCTTTCAGGAGTGCTAGTTCTGCTAGGTTCGCAGGAGAGCTTTTGGAAAGTTTGGAAAGTAGGAGACGAGGTACTGGCAGAAGTACAGCTGTGAGGACGGGGCGTGTGTCGTGCTTGTGTAGCTCAGTTGGTAGAGCACTTGCCCAAGAAAGGCAAAGGTCGCGAGTTCGAGTCTCGGCCCGGCACACAGTTTTAATCTGCCAAGAAGTTTCATATCAGCGTGGCAAGTTGTCCCTTCTTGCTCAAAGAAACAGTACTGTCTTTCATATTCAATGAGTTGAGCACAAAATGTGTCAAAAATTTCCGTATATGCAACAGTGTTGAGGATAGTGTCAAAAAATGCCATTCCAGTAACGCACGTTGCTGTTACACTGCACCTAACACCGATTATTTTTATCATGGACTGATTGCTGACAAACAATGTTAGGGTTCTCCGTTGCTCAGTAGCTCATGTTCTGTGAATTCACATGACCTGGAATATGAAACCATGCATCATCACACATGGTGTTGTAAGATGGCTATAATTTCGCACCTTACGAGCTCTCATCCACATATTTTGCCGTGAACCATTTTATAGGCTGTATACTTCGTACATGTGAATATTTAAAGAAGACTGACATTGTCACGTATGTCTTGTAAATAACTGTTAACGCTTATTGCATGAAAGGTGACGGAGTGTCTTTGTTATAAAAATGGGGTGATGAAAGATTGCGTATACTAGTAGAGGTTGGAACGCCAGTGGAGATGAAACGGCAGGCGGAACTCAGCCTCTGGGTGGAAGGCCCGCACAGGTGTTGGTCCTGCTTATACACATGAATATAGCAAGACGGACAGTCTGGGACACCTGTGCGCGAGGACATAATACAGGGGCGGTCGGCCGCTGCCGGCCGCTATTGTAGTAGAGCCGGAAAGATAACCGGATAATACTTCCGAACTTTGCAAATCTTGGACACAAGTGAGAGGAACGAAGTGACACCTCAGAAACCACGCAGGCTGGGTTATTTGAAAGGATTTTTGCTCGTACGCGTACCATTGTACGACTATAGATTTTTCCTCGCAAACTTTCCGCGCTGGACGACAAAAGACTAAAATGTGGTTGGTCGGCGTTCGTAAGAATCTGAAGAGAGGGAGAATAGTCCGTGCTTTCGGGAAGATGTTTTCGGAATTACGCTGGTGGGGAGCTGAGCCTTGCTGGGGGCCAGCGGTGGAGAGACGAGGTCTTGTGTTGTGAGCGCCCGTGTGTCACGGCCGCTCGGTATCAGCATTGTTGGTACAGACGGACTTGCTGTCTTCGCTCTCAGGAGAGTTTACAGTTGGAACAGTTAGGCACTGTACTTTTGCGAACCTATACGATTCTGGACTTCACCTCCGGGTTTGAGGTCGTTGTTGAATAAGCAGCGTTCAGTAATTGAGAGCACTTCCTCTGCCTATACTTACGTTGAGACGTTATCTGAACTCCGTCCTTGTGGCTGGGAGTTCGCGTTTCTCGTCTGTAGAACACAGAGAGGAGAAGATAGTATTAGGGTATATCAGTCAGAGGACCGCCTTCTGCCGTCCTATTCTTTGAATGAGTATTTGTGGCAGACGAGTAAGAGAACCGTCACTTCGACGCACCGGACGCAGTACATACGGTGATATCGCAAACGGCTTCGGCTTATTAGGGCTATAAAAGCTAAACAGCTGTGATCACGTTAGTTTATTTCCACTGAGGTTCCATACCACCGTAGACCATCTTTGAAACCAGTGTCTTCTAGTGTTTGGTACGTAGATAATGTCAGTCTTTTCGCGTTATTTATGTTATTGCGCATGGCCTTAAAAAAAGGGCAGAGCGGGCAAATGATTTGCACTTTTAGTTAGGAAATATAGAGAATTGTAGTTGTAGGGTTGGCTTTAATCTACACTCCTGGAAATTGAAATAAGAACACCGTGAATTCATTGTCCCAGGAAGGGGAAACTTTATTGACACATTCCTGGGGTCAGATACATCACATGATCACACTGACAGAACCACAGGCACATAGACACAGGCAACAGAGCATGCACAATGTCGGCACTAGTACAGTGTATATCCACCTTTCGCAGCAATGCAGGCTGCTATTCTCCCATGGAGACGATCGTAGAGTTGCTGGATTTAGTCCTGTGGAACGGCTTGCCATACCATTTCCACCTGGCGCCTCAGTTGGACCAGCGTTCGTGCTGGACGTGCAGACCGCGTGAGACGACGCTTCATCCAGTCCCAAACATGCTCAATGGGGGACAGATCCGGAGATCTTGCTGGCCAGGGTAGTTGACTTACACCTTCTAGAGCACGTTGGGTGGCACGGGATACATGCGAACGTGCACTGTCCTGTTGGAACAGCAAGTTCCCTTGCCGGTCTAGGAATGGTAGAACGATGGGTTCGATGACGGTTTGGATGTACCGTGCACTATTCAGTGTCCCCTCGACGATCACCAGTGGTGTACGGCCAGTGTAGGAGATCGCTCCCCACACCGGGTGTTGGCCCTGTGTGCCTCGGTCGTATGCAGTCCTGATTGTGGCGCTCACCTGCACGGCGCCAAACACGCATACGACCATCATTGGCACCAAGGCAGAAGCGACTCTCATCGCTGAAGACGACACGTCTCCATTCGTCCCTCCATTCACGCCTGTCGCGACACCACTGGAGGCGGGCTGCACGATGTTGGGGCGTGAGCGGAAGACGGCCTAACGGTGTGCGGGACCGTAGCCCAGCTTCATGGAGACGGTTCCGAAGTGTCCTCGCCGATACCCCAGGAGCAACAGTGTCCCTAATTTGCTGGGAAGTGGCGGTGCGGTCCCCTACGGCACTGCGTAGGATCCTACGGTCTTGGCGTGCATCCGTGCGTCGCTGCGGTCCGGTCCCAAGTCGACGGGCACGTGCACCGACCACTGGCGACAACATCGATGTACTGTAGAGACCTCACGCCCCACGTGTTGAGCAATTCGGCGGTACGTCCACCCGGCCTCCCGCATGCCCACTATACGCCCTCGCTCAAAGTCCGTCAACTGCACATACGGTTCACGTCCACGCTGTCGCGGCATGCTACCAGTGTTAAAGACTGCGATGGAGCTCCGTATGCCACGGCAAACTGGCTGACACTGACGGCGGCGGTGCACAAATGCTGCGCAGCTAGCGCCATTCGACGGCCAACACCGCGGTTCCTGGTGTGTCCGCTGTGCCGTGCGTGTGATCATTGCTTGTAGAGCCCTCTCGCAGTGTCCGGAGCAAGTATGGTGGGTCTGACACACCGGTGTCAATGTGTTCTTTTTTCCATTTCCAGGAGTGTATAAAAAAATATGGTAAACAATAATGTTTATCATTTAGCAGGATTAGTTGACTTCATGATTCATATATGTTTAGATTGTAATTTATAGAATGAAGAGAGCCTAAGATCTGCTTCAGGGGGTAGTCAGACAGGGCCAAATCATGTTTTTAGCGTTTATTATTTTCGAACCTTCAACATCGCTGGATGTTTTGGAAGAAATGCAGATCTTTAAGCATCTACAACATTTTAAAGACAATATCCTTAACGACCAATCCCTTCTAAGAAGGTTTCGCGGCTTTTTTTTAAGGTTTCGCGGCTTTACTTTGTTCTTCATACTTGTAAATCTGATCATCTGGGGATTATCACATACGCGGTTGGTCAAGCTGTTCATCCTCTTTCTTTTTATCCTCATTTTCCTTTTACGATGAAGGTGATTTTAGCCCGTTGAACACCTCACGTTTTATCCCTATATCTTTATCCGACAGGAAAATTAAAGAGACCTTTGGAGAAAAGAGAACTACTTGTATGAATATCAAGAGCTCAGATGGAAACCCAGTTCTAAGCAAAGAAGGAAAAGCAGAAAGGTGGAAGGAGTATATAGAGGGTCTATACAAGGGCGATGTACTTGACGACAATATTATGGAAATGGAAGAGGATGTAGATGAAGATGAAATGGGAGATATGATACTGCGTGAAGAGTTTGACAGAGCACTGAAAGACCTGAGTCGAAACAAGGCCCCCGGAGTAGACAACATTCCATTAGAACTACTGACAGCCTTGGGAGAGCCAGTCCTGACAAAACTCTACCGTTTGGTGAGCAAGATGTATATGACAGGCGAAATACCCTCAGGCTTCAAGAAGAATAGAATAATTCCAATCCCAAAGAAAGAAGGTGTTGACAGATGTGAAAATTACCGAACTATCAGTTTAATAAGTCACAGCTGCAAAATACTAACGCGAATTCTTTACAGACGAATGGAAAAACTGGTAGAAGCCGACTTCGGGGAATATCAGTTTGGATTCCGTAGAAATGTTGGAACACGTGAGGCAATACTGACCCTACGACTTATCTTAGAAGAAAGATTAAGGAAAGGCAAACCTACGTTTCTAGCATTTGTAGACTTAGAGAAAGCTTTTGACAATGTTGATTGGAATACTCTCGTTCAAATTCTGAAGGTAGCAGGGGTAAAATACAGGGAGCGAAAGGCTATTTACAATTTGTACAGAAACCAGATGACAGTTATGAGAGTCGAGGTGTATGAAAGGGAAGCAGTGGTTGGGAAGAGAGTGAGACAGGCTTGTAGCCTATCCCTGATGTTATTCAATCTGTATATTGAGCAAGCAATAAAGGAAACAAAAGAAAAGTTCGGAGTAGGTATTAAAATCCAGGGAGAAGATATAAAAACTTTGAGGTTTGCTGATGACATTGTAATTCTGTCATAGACAGCAAAGCACTTGGAAGAACAATTAAACGGAATGGACAGTGTGTTGAAGGGAGGGTATAAGATGAACATCAACAAAAGCAAAACGAGGATAATGGAATGTAGTCGAATTAAGTCGGGTGATGCTGAGGGAATTAGAGTAGGAAATGAGACAAAGTAGTAAAGGAGTTTTGCTATTTGGGGAGCAAAATAACTGATGATGGTCGAAGTAGAGAGGATATAAAATGCAGACTGGCAATGGCAAGGAAAGCGTTTCTGAAGAAGAGAAATTTGTTAACATCGACTATAGATTTAAATGTCAGGAAGTCGTTTCTTGAAGTATTTGTATGGAGTGTAGCCATGTATGGAAGTGAAACATGGACGATAAATAGTTTAGACAAGAAGAGAATAGAAGCTTTCGAAATGTGGTGCTACAGAAGAATGCTGAGGATTAGATGGGTAGATCACATAACTAATGAGGAGGTATTGAATAGAATTGGGGAGAAGAGGAGTTTGTGGCACAACTTGACTAGAAGAAGGGATCAGTTGGTAGGACGCGTTCTGAGGCATCGAGGGATCACCAATTTAGTATTGGAGGGCAGCGTGGAGGGTAAAAATCGTAGAGGGCGACCAAGAGATGAATACACTAAGCTGATTCAGAAGGATGTAGGCTGCAGTAGGTACTGGGAGATGAAGAAGCTTGCACAGGATAGAGTAGCATGGAGAGCTGCATCAAACCAGTCTCAGGACTGAAGACCACAACAACAACATGTTTATTAGCACGACGTCTTTAGATTACGTCCCCTCAGCCCCCCCCCCCCTTCCCCCCCCCCCCCCCCCCCCAGGCTAACTACTGGCTTTAGGTATAGTTTTTAAGAGTTCCTCCTGTTGTCGTAGGTAGCTTCATATTTTAGGTTTCATCTCCTATTTAGCTCGTCTCTTGTTCTATCCATTCCATTTTTTGATATACGTTGATCCACGGTTGGGAATATACGGGCTATTTAGCCCCGACCCAAGTATAAGCTTTCTCGTATTCGTATGCGCATGCGCATTCAAGTAACTTCCCTTGTCTTGCGCAAGTGGATAGGTAGCAGGTCAGGCTTGTAAGTGAGCGACCGTTTGTAGCTGCAGTTTACGGCAGGTCATGGCCCGTCGAACATAGGCCGGTGTGAGGTGGAGTGTACACCATTAAGTTAAGTAGTGGTTTTGGCTTTGTACATATGTACTGTTTGTGTTGTCCTTTTCTTTTTGGTTTATAATTGTATAGCTGTGGTGTTCTTTTAATCATTGACAAAGGTCTTCTTAGGCACTTGTGGGTTTTATTGTTGTTCTGAAGAAGGTGTAGTTATCTACGCCGAAACCTGGGTTAACACTTAACACTAGGTGCTTCCTCGCAATCGAGGCGGGTTTTTAGTTTTTTAATATAAATTTAATTTATCGTTTTCCGTTACGCACGTTCATTTTACACCCGTCTGGACTAGCGTCTTGGAATGTAATGCAAGTCTAACAAAACATCGTTGACGCTGTTCAAAAGCCATGGACATTAAATCTACAAGTTTCTGATTGTCATCCTCCCGTAAATGCTGGACAACCGTCTTACGGTTGTTGTTGTTGTTGTTGTTGCGGTCTTCAGTCCTGAGACTGGTTGGATGCAGCTCTCCATGCTACTCTATTCTGTGCAAGCGTCTTCATCTCCCAGTACCTACTGCAGCCTACATCCTTCTGAATCTACATACAAATACTTTCAGAAACGACTTCCTCACACTTAAATCTATATTCGATGTTAAATTTCTCTTCTTCAGAAATACTTTCTTTGCCATTGCCAGTCTACATTTTATATCCTCTCTACTTCGACCATCATCAATTATTTTGCTCCCCAAATAGCAGAACTCATTTACTACTTTAAGCGTCTCATTTCCTAATCTAATTCCCTCAGCAAGACCCGATTTAATTCGACTACATTCCATTATCCTCGTTTTGCTTTTGTTGATGTTCATCTTATATTCTCCTTTCAAGACACCGTCCATTCCGTTCAGCTGCTCTTCCAGATCCTTTGCTGTCTCTGACAGCATTACAATGTCATCGGCGAACCTCAAAGTTTTTATTTCTTCTCCATGGATTTTAGTTCCTACTCTGTTCTTTTGTTTCCTTTACTGCTTGCTCAATATACAGATTGAATAGCATCCGGGAGAGGCTACAACCCTGTCTCACTCCCTTCCCAACCACTGCTTCCCTTTCATGTCCCTCGACTCTCATAACTGCCATTTGGTTTCTGTATAAATTGTAAATAGCCTTTCGCTCCCTGTATTTTACCCCTGCCACCTTCAGAATTTGAAAGGTTGTGGCTTCAAATTAAGACTTTTAAAAATCGGCTGGCCATTCCTCCTTCTTACATGCGCCTGTTGCGCAGACTTCTGTAGGCTCGGAATAATTCTTCGAATGTCTGCAGTGACTTCTCGTGTGTGACCTGAAGGAATTCTTTGTCGCTTTACATTCTGTACAGATGCGTAGGTGTGCCCGTTTTTATACAGACTCCGTATTCCTCTCTTTGCTTGTACTCCTCTGTCCGGATACCAGACGCCGAAATTTTTGTGAATTTCCTTAATCGAACCTGTCTTCACATATGCTTCCACAATTTCAATTCTTTCTTCTATCGAGAAATTCATTTTACAGACCGCAAAGAGAAACGACTTCCGCACACGAGACAAACTGAAATGCTGACAATCGATTATTCCATAAAAATTTCCATTGTTGACTCTATATCAGAAGCCAAAATTTTGCATTCGCATTCACAGTGGAAGCTGGTAACTTTTAATCTACATCTACATCTACATGGATAATCTGCAAATCACATTAAAGTGCCTGGCAGAGGGTTCATTGACCCACCTTTACATTTCTCTATTATTTCAATCTCGTACAGCGCACGGAAAGAACGAACACCTATATCTTTCCGTACAAGCTCTGATTTACCTTATTTTATGGTGGTGGTCGTTCCGCCCTATCTAGGTCGGTGTCAACAAAATATTTTCGCATTCGGAGGAGAAGATTCCGTCGCAACAAAAAAACGCCTTTCTTTTAATGATTTCCAGCCCAAATCCTGTATTATTTCTGTGACACTCTCTCCCATATTTCACGATAATACAAAACGTGCTGCCTTTCTTTGAACTTTTTCGATGTACTCCGTCAGTCCAATCTGGTAAGGATCCCACACCGCGCAGCAGTATTCTGAAAGAGGACGGACATGCGGAGTGTAGGCAGTCTCCTTAGTAGGTCTGTTACATTTTCTAAGTGTCCTGCCAATAAAACGCAGTCTTTTGTTAGCCTTCCCCACAACATTTTCTGTGTGTTCTTTCCAATTTAAGTTGTTCGTAAATGTAATACCTAGGTATTTAGTTGAATTTACTGATTTATCGTGTAACCGAAGTTTGAGTTCCTTTTAGCACTCATGTGAATGACCTCACACTTTTTGTTATTTAGGGTCAACTGCTACTTTTCGCACCATTCAGATATTTTCTCCTAAATCGTTTTGCAGTTTGTTTTGATCTTCTGGTGACTTTATTAGTCGATAAACGACATCGTCATCTGCAAACAACCCAAGACGGCTACTCAGATTGTCTCCCAAATCGTTTATATAGATAAGGAACAGCAAAGGGCCTATAACACTACCTTGGGGAACGCCAGAAATCACTTCTGTTTTACTCGATGACTTTCCATCAATTACTACGAACTGTGACCTCTCTGGCAGGGAATCGCAAATCCAGTCACATAACTGAGATAATATTCCATAAGCACGCAATTTCACTATGAGCCATTTGTGTGGTATAGTGTCAAAAGCCTTCCGGAAGTCCAGGAACACGGAATCGATCTGAAATCCCTTCTCAATAGCACTCAGAACTTCATGTGAATAAAGAGCTAGTTGTGTTTCACTGGAACGATGTTTTCTAAACCCATGTTGACTGTGTGTCAATAGACCGTTCCCTCAGAGGTAATTCATAATGTTCGAACACAGTATATGTTCTAAAATCCTGCTACATATCGACGTTAACGATATGGGCCTGTAATTTTGTGGATTACACTTACTACCTTTCTTGAATATTGGTGTGACCTGTGCAACTTTCCAGTCTTTCAGTACGGATCTTTCGTCGAGCGAACGTCTAACATTCTGCGTGGTGTCTGTCTGTTCTAAGTCGTGTCTCCCTACCACTTTCGCGCAACGACGCTCTGAGCGTGTTTTTTTAGGGAATTGACTAGTTTGAACCTGGGACCTGTTGCTGGTAAGGAGACGCCACACCACACATGACATGTAGAGTTCAGAAGAGTTCAGTGAGACTAGCGATGATATAACCAAATACTTAATGATTTCAGCGTCAGCTCCACTGCACCCCTTGTAAAAGAATCTTAATACTAACTAAATTCAGTGGAAGGGGTTCAAGGCTTTCCTATGTTTAGTTAGCTGGTAAAATAACGTCGAAAAAGCAGTTAAGTTTACCATTGGAAATTTTGTTGTACTCACAAAACATTGTTTATAAATTGCGCTATTGGTAAAAGGAAACATTTTATTACAGGATGAGAAAAACCAACTGCGTTCAACAAAAATGTGAACGAATATTCCCTGAATGGGTTTCCAAGTTCTATAATGGATCGGAGGATGACCTATGCCATATCACATCTATAATCTAGGTTTAAATGAAGTTTCATAAAAGAGAAAACTATCAAAAATGATCTACAGTGACCCTCAATTATCTTTAATTACTTATCTAACTTGTCGTAAATTACAGTGGCTGATGTGGCTTCTCAATAATTGTATAAGAGAAAAATCATCGTGTTTCAGATTTTTAACTTCTAATAGCAAATGTGAATACCACGAAGTTTAATTGACGATAGACACTAGTATTACGCAAAAAGGGGATATAACAGATGAGACTTCTGCAGTTCTGAGTGAAGGTTTATGCGCTGTTATGTGGCATCGCGTGCGTTCATTATCTTGTCGTTGGTTAGGCAGCGACGGGGGGCGGCGGGCGGCGCAGCTCCACACACCTCGCCGTCTCGGAAGCAACTCCCTCCTAACTTCTCCTTACTACAATTTACCGAAGTTGGTTTAAAAAAACTATCTGGCTGTGTTTTCATCTGACCAATCAGGGTCTCAATATTAACCTTAAGCTCCACCTACAAAAATTCTGTCTATCCAATGAGAAACGTTATACTTTTCGTGGTGGGCAATGTTTTTAACGTTTGCAACGTAACAGAGACGCGTATAGTCTCACGCTAAAACTTGCAGCTGGTGTGGTCCTTTTAGTGTTATCGTAAGATATATACTGTTCTTCTGGAGGGTTCTATCTTTTAACATGGGCTGGGGGGTAGTCTTGGCGGTCGGCTGGCGACGTGGGTGTCCATCCCTTATCGTAGGGCCTTCTAGCTTAACACGGTTCTGCTCTCGGCTTCTGTTCTCGTTTCTCCCCTCGGAACTGCGTCTGTTTCACGGTGGGAAGGTATGACATGCATTTAGGCGTTCTTGTGTTAGTCTGTGGTATTCCATTTGCTCACTCGTTGATCGTATTACTTTGGTCAATTTAATGTCAGGATTTATTCGGAGCTATGTGGCATACTGCCGGATTTGCTATCATGTGAGGGTTTTCATGGAAAGTGTTGGGTTTGCCTGACACCTTACAAACGGTTGTATATGATTGTTAAGCATGGAGCTAATGCATCAACATACTCCGAAAGGGATCTAATTGGTATACAGTCTGGACCAGAAGACTTGCTTTTATTAAGTGATTTGAATTACTCCACTTCTTCCGAGGATATCTACTTCTACATTAGTCATGTTGGCAGCTGTTCTCGATTCGAATTCTGGAATATTTACTTCGTCTTCGTCACACCGAAGTGTGTCAGAGGGAGCTGTAGAGGGCAAAAGAAACTGTAAGGGAAGGCGAGGGAAAGTAAGCTAGGACCAGTAAAGTTACACAGCAACAGTCTCCCAAGTGGGTGAGGTTTTCCAATGGCCGAATGTCAGAACTGCCCTTTGCGACGCCTCCTGCAGTCCCAACAGTCCTGCGAGCTCTGGTAAGGCCCTCCCTCCCTCCTCCCTGGGGAGGGAATGAGATGTGCAAAAAAAAAAAAAAAAAAAAAAAAAAAGCCAATACTCCAGTGATATTGCGGAAACGATCATTCTAAGGAGACAACTTCAAATGGACATATGCTCCGTTCCGAATGGCTTCTGAGATAGAACACATTTGACCGACATTGTTATTTATATTCTGTATTATTCAACACATTGTCAGGTCTACACATGTATGACAGTTGGTAAACATTACAACACGCAGTTTAGTAACACGGGAAACTCACCAACAAATGGTTCAAACGGCTCTGAGCACTATAGGACTTAACATCTCAGGTCATCAGTCCCATTGAACTTAGAAATACTAACCTAAGGACCTCACACACATCCATACCCGAGTTAGGATTCGAATCTACGACCGTAGCGGGCTCGCGGTTCCAGACTGTAGCACCTACAACCGCTCGGGCACCAGCGGCCGGCAACTCCCCAACACACCTCCTTCAAATGTAGTAGTAAAATGGCCATGAAAACAGGGAGAAGCTGTACTGGCCTGTGAAAAAAGAAGCAAAATAGAAGCACTGAACGGTCTTAGCGCAAGATATGCAACATCGAGCAAACTGCAAGAACCGATGTGTCGTGGTTGTGTGGTCAAGGAGCGATGGGACACAGCATCTCCGAGGTAGCGATGAAATGGGGATTTTCCCGTATAATCATTTCACGACTGTACCGGGAATATCAGGAATCCGGTAAAACATCAAATCTCCGACATCGCAGCAGCCGGAAAAATATCCTACAAGAACGGGACCAGCGACGACTGAAGAGAATCGTTCAACGTGACAGAAGTGCAACCGTTCCGCAAATAGTTGCATATTTCAGTGCTGGGAAATCAGCAAGTGTCAGTGTGCAAACCATTCGATCAAACATCATCGATATGGCCTCTCGGAGGGTCCACTCACGTACGCTTGTGACTGCACGATAGGAAGCTTTATGTATCACCTGGGCCCGTCAACATTGACACTTCACTGTTAATCACCGGAAACATGTAGCCTGGGCAGACGCCGGCCGCTGTGGTCGATCGGTTCTAGGCACTTCAGCCGGAACCCCGCAGCTGCTACGGTCGCAGGTTGGAATCCTGCCTCGGGCATGGATGTGTGTGATGGTTCAAATGGCTCTGAGCACTATGGGACTTAACATATGAGGTCATCAGTCCACTACAACTTGGAACTACTTAAACCTAACTAACCTAAGGGCGTCATACACATCCATGACCGAGGCAGGATTCGTACCTGCGACAGTAGCGGTCCCGCCGTTCCAGACTGAAGTGCCTAGAACCGCTCGGCCACACCGGCCGGCTTTGTGTGTAATGTCCCTAAGTAAGTCAGGTTTAAGTAGTTCTAAGTATAGGGCACTGATGACCTCAAATGTTAAGTCGCATAGTGCTTAGAGGCATTAGAGCCTGGTCAGACGAGTCTCGTTTCAAATTGTATCGAGCGGATGTACGTGTATAGGCATGGAGACAACCTCATACATTCATGGACGCATGCTGGGAGGGGACTGTTCAAGCTGGTGGAGGCTCTGTAATTGTGTAGGGCATGTGCAGTTGGAGTGATATGGGACCTGTAATACGTCTAGATACGACCCTGAGAGGTGACACGCACATAGGCATCCTGTATGATCACCTGCATCCATTCATGACCATTGTCCATTCCTACGAACTTGGGCAATTCCAGCAGAACAATGCGACACCTCAGACGCCCAGAATTGCTACAGTGATGCTCAAGGAACACTCCTCTGAGTTTAAACACTTCCGCTGGTCACCAAACTCCCCACACTCGGTCAGTATTCACTATATGTGGGATGCCTTGCAACGTGCTGTTCAGAAGAGATCTCCACCCCGTCGTACTGTACTCATTTATGGACAGCCCTGCAGGATTCATGGTGTCAGTTCCCTCCAACACTACTTCAGACATTAGTCGAGTCCAGGCCACATCGTGTTGCGGCAGTTCTGCGAGCTCAAAGGGGCGCTACACGATGTTAGGCAGGTGTATCATTTTCCTTGGCTCTTCAGTGTATAACCACATGGCACTTACTCTTCAACACGTAACTTTTCTCTGGACAAAGACATGTATTGTCGAAACACTGAGATGCACTAAATGCAGTAGATTGGTGTACTTTAAAGTAGCCTTGTGCTTGACATTCCGAATGATCATGAAGATACGGAAAATTAGATGTAACAATTTAGCAAATACGACACTTACATACAAAAAAATGTTAAAAATGAAAATGCTGATACTTTGCTGAAGTACGACATCCCAATTGTTTCATTACTACGAGTAATGCAAGCGTGCATAGAATATGGACTGGGAATGCTTCATGTTCAACAAAAATACTTATAAATTATATTTCTATCAGAAAACATCATTTTCTGGCATCTTTTGCATCTGCACATCTCAAACCCTCGGTGTGCCTGACATTGCAGAGTATGGCGGCCATTCTTATTTGTTGCTGCTATCCCAGATCTTACACGATCTGGGCTGCTACCCAGAGCACTGGAACCCACCTGTGTGTTTTGATTACACAGGATGCGTTAACCAAAAGTTTACATGCTGACATGGCACATTGGGCACACAACACTCCGTCTTCAGGCCACAAGTGGCCCATCGGGACCATCCGAACGCGTGTCATCGTCAGTTGAGGATTCGGATAGGAGGGGCGTGGGGTCAGCACACCGCTCTCCCGGTCGTTATGATGGTTTTCTTGACCGAAGCCGCTACTATTCGGTCGAGTAGCTCCTCAATTGGCATCACGAGGCTGAGTGCACCCCGAAAAATGGCAACAGCGCATGGCGGCCTGGATGGTCACCCATCCAAGTGGCGACCACGCTCGACAGCGCTTAACATCGGCGATCTCACGGGAACCGGTGGATCCACTGCGGCAAGGCCGTCGGGCACAGAACAAGGATCACTAATCACATAGGGACTGGGGGTCCATAAACGCCACGAGAGGGCGCTGCGGTCACGAGAGGACGTTGCTGTACAAACACGGGCTGAGCATGGAGGCCATCACCATTTACGCCGTAGAAGCATTAGGAGCCAGAATTGAAAGGAAAACGATGCACATGCATGCTTGCCGATAACCATTTTGCTGTCGATGGTAACTGCATGTGTGTAGCACTATAAAAGGTGTCCCATGGGTCTGTTGTTCGGTTTCGTCACTTATCGGATTTGTCTGGAACAAATCAATGTCGAACTCCCTGTTTCTTTTTTTCTCCATTTCTACTAACGCCAGCAAACTAACAGCTGTAGTGTCAAAATTGTGTGGTGAAGCTAAGCGTTGCAGTTTCTGTTGGTAGCGCCGACCGCCGATTACGTCAGCATTTCCCATGCCTACGCCCACCGCAAAGACCAATCTTAACATTTAAAGTTTTATTCATTATTTTCAACAACTTTTTTTGAAGAATGCCCATGTGAAGAAATAAGACACAAGAGGGTTTTTTTCTTTTTTTTTTACGCAACTGGTGTGCCATTTGTTGTAGTCGGAAATCTTGTTATTCCATTCACGGCGCCACTCCCCAGTGTAGTCGAATGTCAAATGTGTGTGAAATCTTACGGGACTTAATTGCTAAGATTATCAGCGCCTAAGCTTACACACTACTTAACCTAAATTATCTTAAGGACGAACATAGACACCGATGCCCGAGCGAGGACTCGAACCTCCGCCGGGACCCAGTGTAGTCGGATTTCTCCTTTGGTGCCACATGTACTTGCTCGCACAGTCAAACAGAAAAAGATTGGACGGGATGAAAACTCAAAAAATAGTAAGTGAAAGTACGAGGGTAACTTTAATAGTGGCAACTATTTATTTATGGCTCGTATAAAATAGATACATGTTTCGAAGCTTTGGTGGCCTTCAAAGTAGTCACCAGCATTGTGTATAACGCGTTGCCAGCGATGTGGAAGTCGTAGAATGCTCTTAGCAGTGCCAGTTGTGTTGACAGTTCGAGCGGCGCGGTCTATTGCCCGACGAATTTGTAGCAGTTCTGAAGCGAATGCCGTGAAGTGTTTCCATCAGTTTAGAAATCGAGTTGAACTCACGAGGGCTTAAGTCAGGGGAGTGCAGTAGGTGGTACGGCACTTAGCAGCCCCATCAGTCAAACAAATCAGTAACAGCTTGCACTGTACGTGCTTGAGCATTGTCCTGCAAAATGATGGTCAGGTCCTGCACAAAGTGTCATCACTTCTGTCTCTAAGCTGTTCATTTTTGGAACACAACCTACGACCAGCTAAGAGAGCGAAGTGATGACACTTTCTGCAGGACCTGACCATCATTTTCCAGCTTCAACCGGTTCAAATGGCTCTGAGCACTATGGGACTTAACATCTGGCGTCATCAGTCCCCTAGACTTAAAACTACTTAAATCTAACTAACCTAAGGATATCACACACATCCATGCCCGAGGCAGGATTCGAACCTGCGACCGTAGCAACAGCGCGGTTCCGGACTGAAGCGCCTAGAACCGCTCGGCCGCAACGGCTGGCTTATTTTGCAGGACAATGCTCAAGCACGTACAGTGCAAGCTGTTACTGATTTGTTTGACTGATGGGGCTGCTAAGTGCTGTACCACCTACTGCACTCCCCTCACTTAAGTCCTCTTGAGGTCAACTGGATTTCTGAACAGAAGGAAACACTTCACGGCATTCGCTTCAGAACTGCTACAAATTCGTCGGGGAATAGACCGCGCCGCTCGAACTGTCAACACAACTGGCACTGCTAAGAGTATCCTACGACTTCCACATCGCTGGCAACGCGTTATACACAATGCTGGTGACTACTTTGAAGGTCAGTACCACTTCTAAACACGTATCTGGTTTGAACGAGCTGTAAATAAAAGCCGGCCGGGGTGGCCCAGCGGTTCTAGGCGCTACAGTCTGGAACCGCGCGACCGCTTCGAATCCTGCATCGGGCATGCATGTGTTTGATGTCCTTAGGTTAGTTAGGTTTATGTAGTTCTAAGTTCTAGGAGACTGATGACCTCAAAAGTTAAGTCCCATAGTACTCAGAGCAATTTGAATAATTTTTTGTAAATAAACAGTTCCGACTATCAAAGTTCCAACCCCAGTAAAATTACATTCTACTACAACTTCAAAAGAACATCTTCAAATATTTACCGAAAACAGCGAAAAAATATAATTTAAAATAAAACTATCGGCACTCGATAATGCCATTTTGATATCGATATATGGATATTCTGGAGTAAAATATCCTTGATATTTTTCGATATTTTTGGAAAATATAGATATGTCGATATTTTATCAACAGCCCTAGTTAGTATGAACCTGCCTAGCTACACGTACCGCGAAGAAGTGGCCAACATGAATTTGATTTGTGGTGCAGCCAAGGGCTGCGCGGGATTAGCTGAGCGGTCACAGGCGCTACAGTCGTGGACTGTGCGGCTGGTCCCGGCGGAGGTTCGAGTCCTCCCTCGGGCATGGGTGTGTGTGTTTGTCCTTACGATAATTTAGGTTAAGTAGTGTGTAAGCTTAGGGACTGATGACCTTAGCAGTTAAGTCCCATAAGATTTCACACACATTTGAACATTTCTGCAGCCAACTGCAATGGACGAGAGATGACGTGATTGTATTGTGCGAAATACCCCGATACAAAGGTGCTGTGCCACACATCGTTCGCCGTCCTGCAACACCGTCAGTGCGAAAACAACTCGGTCTATGTGCACGAGCCGGAGGGTGGTCTCCAACGAAAGTCGGGAACAGTTACGGTGGAAGAAACCATTCTCGAAAGGGTGCGGAGTACGCCGTCAACAAATAGGCGAGGTGTTTTCCCCACGACTGATATCTATCCCCCCCCCCCCCCCCCCCACCTTCCTGTGGGGTGCATTGTGCACCACGAAGCACAGCATCCATTTCGATTGCAACATGTCCAGGCATTGCAACTGGGGACTACAACAAGCGCATAGGACTTGCACGGTGCTATCTACAGGAATCCACTGCAGACCGAAGCTTCACAGCGAATGCCCTCTTCCGTGGTAGCCGGCCGCGGTGACCGAACGGTTCTAGGCGCTTCAGTCCGGAACCGCGGTAACATATGATGAGTCACATCACTGTACACGAATGGGCCTCCCAGCAGGTTAAGCTACAAAGTTTTGTACAATTATCCACTCAAATTTTAAGCACACTTGTTTAAAACAGTTTATGGGGAAGTAGTTTTAAGATACATCTACATCCATAGTCCTCAAGCCACCTGACGGTGTGTGGCGAAGGGTACTTCGAGTACCTCTATCGGTTCTCGCTTCTATTCCAGGCCCGTATTGTTCGTGGAAAGAAAGATTGTCGGTATGCCTCTGTGTCGGCTCTAATCTCTCTGATTTTATCCTCACGGTTTCTTCGCGAGATATACGTAGGCGGGAGCAATGTACTGCTTGACTCCTAGTGAAGGTGTGTTCTTGAAACTTCAACAAAAGCCCGTACCGAGCTACTGAGCGTCTCTCTTGCAGAGTCTTCCACTGCAGTTTATCTATCATCTCCGTAACGCTTTCGAGATTACTAAATCATCTTGTAATGAAGCGCGCTGCTCTCCGTTGGATCTTCTTTCTCTCTTCTATCAACCTCATCTGGTACAGATCCCATACTGCTGAGCAGTACTCAAGCAGTGGACGAATAAGCGTACTGTAACCTACTTCCTTTCTTTTCGGACTGCATTTACTTAGGATTCTTCCAATGAATCTCAGTCTGGCATCTGCTTTACCGACGATCAACTTTATATGATCATTCCATTTTAAATCACTCCTAATGCCTACTCCCAGATAATTTATGGAATTAACTGCTTCCAGTTGCTGACCTGCTGTTTTGTAGCTAAATGATAAGGGATCTATCTTTCTATGTATTCGCAGCACATTACATTTGTCTACATTGAGATTCAATTGCCATTCCATGCACCATGCATCAGTTCGTTGCAGATCCTCCTGCATTTCAGTACAATTTTCCACTGTTACAACCTCTCAATATACAACAGCATCATCGGCAAAAAGCCTCAGTGAACTTCCGATGTCATCCACCAGGTCATTTATGTATATTGTGAATAGCAACGGTCCTATGAGACTCCCCTGCGGCACACCTGAACTCACTCTTACTTCGGAAGACTTCTCTCCATTGAGAATGACATGCTGCGTTCTGTTGTCTAGGTACTCTTCAGTCCAATCACACAATTGGTCTGATAGTCCATATGCTCTTACTTTGTTCGTTAAACGACTGTGGGGAACTGTATCGAACGCCTTGCGGAAGTCAAGAAATACGGTATCTACCTGGGAACCCGTGTCTATGGTCCTGTGAGTCTCGTAGACGAATAGCGCGAGCTGGGATTCACACGACCGTCTTTTTCGATACCCGTGATGATTCCTACAGAGTAGATTTCCAGTCTCCAGAAAGTCATTATACTCGAACATAATACGTGTTCCAAAATTCTACAACTGATCGACGTTAGAGATATAGGTCTATAGTTCTGCACATCTGTTCGACGTCCCTTCTTGAAAACGGGGATGACCTGTGCCCTTTTCCAATCCTTTGGAACGCTACGCTCTTCTAGAGACCTACGGTACATCGCTGCAAGAAGGGGAGCAAGTTCCTTCGCGTACTCTGTGTAAAATCGAACTGGTATCCCATCTGGTCCAGCCGCATTTCCTGTTTTGAGCGATTTTAATTGTTTCTCTATACCTCTGTCACCTATTTTGATATCTACCATTTTGTCATCCGTGGGACAATCTAGAGAAGGAACTACAGTGCAGTCGGTCGGAGTGGCCGAGCGGTTGTAGGCGCTTGAGTCCGGAACCGCGCAGCTGCTACGGTCACAGGTTCGAATCGTGCCTCGGGCATGGGTGTGTGTGATGTCCTTAGGTTAGTTAGGTTTAAGTAGTTCTAAGTTCTAGGACTGATGACCACCGATGTCCCATAGCGCTCACAGTCATTTGCCATCTTCCCTGTGAGAGTCCTCTCTCGCTCTACAGTGTGATGAACTCTCGCAACGTGCGTACGTGCATGGATGTGAACCCAGATGCTACTCGTGCGCGTGCGTCACGACGCAAATTTTCCGTTAACATGTGGGATGGCGTTGTCGGAGTCCAATCGGGCCGTAAATTCTCTCACGCTAACTTGACGGCCACACGTGTCCCGCATTCCTGCTAGAGGTTCTGGCAGACATGCCGCATGACCTTCCCATGCCTATTCGTCGCCGCATCCGTTTTCAGCACGACGGAGACCGCGTGCATTTCAGCAGAAGAGTGATGTCACATCTGTAGGCAAGCTTTGCCCGCTGCACGATTAGTTGCAAGGCCGACACGACCATTCGATCTGTCTCCGATCAGTTTTTTCCTGTGGGTGTTTCTGAAGGGCCTTGTGCAAGAAACACCTGCTACATCACCTTAGGCTCTAGTGCGCAGAATTGCGGTGGCAGCGGGATGTCTTCGAGATACTGAAACGGTACAGTAGTTTCCGCTCTATAAGCAGCAGGTTTCGCTGCTCTCTCGCACCGGGAAATACACTCCTGGAAATTGAAATAAGAACACCGTGAATTCATTGTCCCAGGAAGGGGAAACTTTATTGACACATTCCTGGGGTCAGATACATCACATGATCACACTGACAGAACCACAGGCACATAGACACAGGCAACAGAGCATGCACAATGTCGGCACTAGTACAGTGTATATCCACCTTTCGCAGCAATGCAGGCTGCTATTCTCAAATGGAGACGATCGTAGAGATGCTGGATGTAGTCCTGTGGAACGGCTTGCCATGCCATTTCCACCTGGCGCCTCAGTTGGACCAGCGTTCGTGCTGGACGTGCAGACCGCGTGAGACGACGCTTCATCCAGTCCCAAACATGCTCAATGGGGGACAGATCCGGAGATCTTGCTGGCCAGGGTAGTTGACTTACACCTTCTAGAGCACGTTGGGTGGCACGGGATACATGCGGACGTGCATTGTCCTGTTGGAACAGCAAGTTCCCTTGCCGGTCTAGGAATGGTAGAACGATGGGTTCGATGACGGTTTGGATGTACCGTGCACTATTCAGTGTCCCCTCGACGATCACCAGTGGTGTACAGCCAGTGTAGGAGATCGCTCCCCACACCATGATGCTGGGTGTTGGCCCTGTGTGCCTCGGTCGTATGCAGTCCTGATTGTGGCGCTCACCTGCACGGCGCCAAACACGCATACGACCATCATTGGCACCAAGGCAGAAGCGACTCTCATCGCTGAAGACGACACGTCTCCATTCGTCCCTCCATTCACGCCTGTCGCGACACCACTGGAGGCGGGCTGCACGATGTTGGGGCATGAGCGGAAGATGGCGTAACGGTGTGCGGGACCGTAGCCCAGCTTCATGGAGACGGTTGCGAAGTGTCCTCGCCGATACCCCAGGAGCAACAGTGTCCCTAATTTGCTGGGAAGTGGCGGTGCGGTCCCCTACGGCACTGCGTAGGATCCTACGGTCTTGGCGTGCATCCGTGCGTCGCTGCGGTCCGGTCCCAGGTCGACGGGCACTTGCACCTTCCGCCGACCACTGGCGACATCATCGATGTACTGTGGAGACCTCACGCCCCACGTGTTGAGCAATTCGGCGGTACGTCCACCCGGCCTCTCGCATGCCCACTATACGCCCTCTCTCAAAATCCGTCAACTGCACATACGGTTCACGTCCACGCTGTCGCGGCATGCTACCAGTGTTAAAGACTGCGATGGAGCTCCGTATGCCACGGCAAACTGGCTGACACTGACGGCGGCGGTGCACAAATGCTGCGCAGCTAGCGCCATTCGATGGCCAACACCGCGGTTCCTGGTGTGTCCGCTGTGCCGTGCGTGTGATCATGGCTTGTACAGCCCTCTCGCAGTGTCCGGAGCAAGTATAGTGGGTGTTACACACCGGTGTCAATGTGTTCTTTTTTCCATTTCCAGGAGTGTAGAAACAGAGGCGGCTCCGCAGACAATTTTATTACACGACGCGGCCAGCCGAGGGTGCAACGGAACCCATGTGGACGGGTGGAAGGAAATGTGTCAGGCTTCATAATACGTATTTGTATGTGTCGTGTTTTATGCATTTCTTGTACGTGAATGTGAAACTGCACATGAACTTTCCTAATCCTCCTCACACCTTTCCGTAAAGCGTGGCCAAATCTTTGTTGGGAAGTAGTTCTGTAGTACAGTAGTGCCAACCTTACTCCTGGCTAGGGGATCAGAGAGACAGCACAGACTTTCCAGTGTCACAAGATTTGGGGTGGAGAGGTTGGTCACGGCCAAGTGGTTCGACCACCCCCTCCACCGGTGCTCAGGAAGACCTCCGGGTGCCCGCCATATTCTTGGGGTCTTACAGAAGACGGGTAAGTGAGCAGACGTGCCCTCAGTGCGTCTGTTTCAATGTTCAAGCATGGAAGAGAGGTATTTGAATATTTGTACTAATTCTTTTATTTCCAGCTTCGGATTGTGTAAGGAAATGAATGTTCTCGTTTAATTTCGTAAATTTGACCCCCTGTGTTAAAGTATCTGGTCCCCAGTTGGCCCGTTATCCTCCTCACATAGTGGATGTCCTATGTAAAATATTGGGAGACTTTGGTGGTATACATTCGGCCACCGCAAGTCTGTCTTACCCGTAGAAATGTGCATGCAGATTAGTATATAATATACCCGAGCTATAAGTTGTAAAACTGTAATACCTGTAAACTGAAACAACTGCTGCTGTCGCTGTAAAGTCGAGTGCTAATGTTTAAAATAAACAGGTAATCAACTGTCATCAATCTTTAACATACCTTAAAAATAACAAAGAAGTCAAGTTAAAGGAATTTATTTAAAATAAAAGCTATAGAATGCAGGGACCCACACATCAGCTTGTGAGCCCTCCCCAGTTATCCGTTGCGCAATTTTGATTCAGGGCTTGACGACATCAACTTTCACCTGGCGTCCCTAGGCAAGGAGGTTGGACGGTAAACTTTCAATACACCAGGTATAGCTGAGAGGGTACGCCGTGCAATGCAGATCTGACGTCAGGCCCGCCTCTGTGCATCTGGAGGAAACTTGGAGTATTTCCTGCAATGGGCGTCCATATGTAGCATGTGATGAAATAACTGCAACGCCATTTACACTGAAGAGCCAGAGAAGCTGGTACAGCTCTCTGATACAGTGTACCGCCCCCGCGAGCACGCAGAAGTGCCGCAACCCGGCGTGGCGTGGACTCGACTAACGTCTGAAGTAGTGCTGGAGGGAATTGACACCGTGAATCCTGCAGAGCTATCAGTAAATCCTTAAGAGTGCAAGGAGGTGATCTTCTCAACGGCACGTTGCAAGGCATCCCAGACATGCTCAATAATGAAACTTCCTGGCAGATTAAAACTGTGTGCCGGACCGAGACTCGAACTCGGGGCCTTTGCCTTTCGCGGGCAAGTGCTCTACCAACTGAGCTACCCAAGCACGACTCACGCCCCGTCCTCACAGCTTTACTTCTGCCAGTACCTCGTCTCCTACCTTCCAAACTTAACAGAAGCTCTCCTGCGAACCTCTGCTGCAGAGTGAAAATCTCATTCATGCTCAATAATTTTCATGTAGAGGGACTTTGGTGGCCAGCGGAAGTGTTTAAGCTCAGAAGAGCCTTCCTGCAGCCACTCTGGAGCAGTTCTGGATGTATGGAGTATCGCATTGTCCTGCTGAAATTGCCCAAATGCAGAATGGACATTATTTGATACAAGTCATCAGACAGGATGCTTTCTTACATGTAACCTCTCAGAGTCGTATCCAGATGTATAAGGGGTCCCATATCACCCCAAGTGCACACGCCTCACACAATTTCAGAGCCTGCATCAGCTTGAACAGTTCCCTTGTAACCTCCCCATAGAAATAGTTTATAAGAAACTAAGAACCATGAACCAAGTGTAACCTCCGCACAAAAATTTAAATTAAAATATGAACCATGTGTGAACTCCCACAAAAATAATAATTAAATGAATTTTTTTTAAATATACTAACCTCTGAACAAAATTAGTTCCCATTTTTAGTCTCCGTGCAGAAATGCATTCACATTCAATGTAACCACAAAATTCAATTTGTAAATCCGGAAATAATAAAAAAAAAATCAGTAACCTGGTAAATTTTATGACGACAGCAGCGCTGCGCCTCGGCCCAGTATTCTGAATAAAAAAGGAAAAATTCTTACCTCAATAAAAACTCCGAATATATATCTGCTCTTATGTAGAATTTTTCGGCACAGCTTCGTGCAATGTTGGCCTATATTTTTTTTTTTATTCTTGGAAGGAATGATCATGCATTGGAAATATTCTTTAAATTGAAATGATTGCTTTTCTTTAAAAAATTACTTTATATTATAAAAATTATTATTGGGGGCATTTTTGTTAAGAAATTAATGACAGTTAATATACATTACTAGATATGCGCAAGGCTGCTTCTTTACCTTCTACAATAATACTCACCCTCAAGAGTCCCGGCCAGAGCAGACTGCCGACACGCGCCGACTACTGCCGTCTACTGTCGACTCACGCAGACTACTGAAGACTACTCAAGACTACTGCTTACTAGCACGGACTGACGACTAAAGCCGACAGACGCCGACTCGCGACAAGCGACAACTACCTACATACTACTCTCTGGTCAGAGACTCTGCCATGCCTCGCCCATCGCCGGCAACGCATACGTCTTACACCCTGCTGACATTCAGGGTCCACGGATTCATGAGATTGTCTCCATACCCGTACATGACCATCAGCTCGATACAATCTGATACGAGACTCGTGCGACCAGACAACATGTTTCCAGTTATCAATTCGGGTGTTGACAGGCCAGGAGAGGCTTATAGCTTTGTGTCATGCAGACGTTAAAAGCACACGAGCGGGCCTTCAGCTCCCAAAGCCCATATCGACAATGTTTCGTTGAATGGTTTGCAAGCCGACACTTGTTGATGGCCCAACTCCGTGGGCCAAGGACACAGGTTCCCAGGTAGACGCCCTGTTTCTTGACTTCCACATGGCGTTTGATACAGTTCCCCACAGTCGTTTAGTGAAAAAAGTAAGAGCATATGGATTATCAGACCAATTGTGTGATCGGATTGAAGAGTTCCTAGATAACAGAACGCAGCATGTCATTCTCAATGGAGAGAAGTCTTCCGAAGTAAGAGTGATTTCAGGTCTGCCGCAGGGGAGTGTCGTAGGGCCCTTGCTATTGACAATATATATATGACCGTGTGGATAACATCGGAAGTTCACTGAGGCTTTTTGCGGATAGTGCAGGGTTGTAACAATGGAAAATTGCACTGAAATGCAGGAGGATCTGCAACGAATTGACGCATGGTGCACGGAATGGCAATTGAATCTCACTGTAGACAAGTGTAATGTGCTGCGAATACATAGAAAGAAAGATCCTTTATCAATATAGCAGGTCAGCAATTGGAAGCAGTTAATTCCATAAATTATCTGGGAGTAGGCATTAAGAGTGATTTAAAATGGAATGACCATATAAAATTAATCATCGGTAAAGCAGATGCCACACTGAGATTCATTGGAAGTATCCTAAGGAAATGCAATCCGAAAACAAAGGAAGTAGGTTACAGTACGCTTGTTCGCCCACTGCTTGAATACTGCTCAGCAGTGTGGGATCCGTACCAGATAGGATTGATAGAAGACATAGAGAAGATCCAACGGAGAGCAGCGCGCTTCGTAACACGATCATTTAGTAATCGCGAAAGCGTTACAGAGATGATAGATAAACTCCAGTGGAAGACTCTGGAGGAGAGACGGGCTTTTGTTGAAGTTTCGAGAACATACCTTCACTGAGGAGTCAAGCAGTATATTTGAAACGTCCCCTTAGAAAAATTATACATGACTGTGCTTAAACTGACACACAATATTTTTGGCGCAACGCAATCTGACTTTCAAAAATCCCAACAAAAGAATGGCCCTGACTAACATTAACCTATACGTTTCACAAATCACTTACCTCACAAAAATCTTCGTTACTCGAACTACTGCAATACAGCGAGCCCCACTACTGCCAGCTAAATAAAAGATTGAAACTACTAAAGGTACTAACTGCTGATAGGCATAGTTAGCAAATGAAAGATTTTGATGGAGAACAAACAATGTATTTACCTTAATAGTGTTCAAAAGTCATAATATATATAGCAGTTCATGACATCCAGTCTTACAAATTTCAAAACTCCGCCATTTCTCTCCCCACATCCATCACTGCTGGCGGCTCACCTCCAACTGCGCAACGCTACGCGCTGTTCACAGCCGACTGCCCAACACTACAATGGCAAATTCCAACAATGCCACCCAGCCACAGACTGCACACAGCACAGCCAGTGATTTTCATACAGAGCGCTACGTGGTGTTACCATTAAAAAAACCTAAACAGCCTACTTACATATTGCTCCCTCCTACGTATATCTCGCGAAAAGACCATGAGGATAAAATCAGAGAGATCTGAGTCCTCACAGAGGTATACCGACAATCTTTCATTCCACGAACAATACGAGACAGGAATGGAAGGGGGAACCGACGGAGGTACTCAAAGTACCCTCCGCCACACACCGTCAGATCGCTTGCCGGGTGTGGATGTAGATGTGGATTGAAATCTGCAGAAATTTCCGGAAAGGTTGCGCTTCTGTAACGTTGAAGGCTTCTCTTCACTCGTCGTTGGTCCCATTCTTGCAGGATCATTTTCCGACTGCAGCGATGTCTGAGATTTGACATTTTACCGGATTCCTGATACTCAAGGTACACTCACGAAATGGTCGTACAAGTAAATTCCCACTTCACCGCTATCTCGGAGATGCAGTGTCCCATCGCTCGTGCGGCGACTATGGCACCATGTTTAAACTCACTTAAATCTTAATAAGCAGACATTGTAGCAGCAGTAGCCGATCTAAAAGCTGCTGGAGACACTTGTCTCATATAGGCTGGTTCAGATGGTTCGAATGGCTCTGAGCACTACGGGACTTAACTGCTGGGGTCATCAGTCCCCTAGAACTTAGAACTACTTAAACAGAACTAACCTAAGGACATCACACACATCCATGCCCGAGGCGGTATTCGAACCTGCGACCGTACCGGTCGCGCCGTTCCAGACTGTAGCGCCTAGAGCCTAGAGTCGGCCGACCACAGCACCGTATTCTGTCTGTTTACATATCGCCGTATTTGAAAAACAATGTTCAAATGTGTGTGAAATGTTATGGGACTCATGAGGTGTGGTTTCCCAGACCGCGTGAAAATTATCGAACTCACTCTGCTAGGCCAGTTCTAGTGGACTGCTTCTACACCCTCAGAACCGTCCTTATATCGCCAACCCCATAATGTTTTGCTATCGGTTGCGTTATCTGCTTCCTTGTTTGACGTTTACACGCGTTTCTGAAACGTGTTGTGAGGTAGGAATGTGTCCGTTTTAACGATCCTAAGGTCGATTAATTGTTAATCGGTATATAGTTGAAGATGTCAGTGATGCAGATAAAGAAACAGAACAAAAAGACGATTTTACAGTAGCCAGTGGTCACAGTTCTGCTACCGAACAGGACGATGATCAAGAGGAAGATCTTCAGGACAATTGTGATGCGGTATTTCTCCAATAAATTACTTAAAGCGTCAGTTAAAACCAAAAGTGCTCTGGGTGATGACAAAGAAAAATTTAGATCCCAGAACTGAATGTCAATTTGGCAGGCTTTCTTTTCGTATTATCCACGACTCTATAGGGAGGCTATTGAAATTTATGAACATGAAGATAATTTTAAGAGAAAAGAAGAGGCCTTGAAATTAAGCGAGATATGGACAATGGCGTTACAGAGTCGATAAGTGATTTTTATCTATGATGGACTATTATCGATAGTTACATTTGACTAGTTTTCTCTCTGCTACTAAGTGCAAGCTAGACCACGCCCACTTTCCTCGGTATTTAGGCCGCTCTCCGACCACCCACTCGTCAGTCGACAGGACTCATCAGGACCAGCCATAAGTCTGAAGATGTCCAACGTAGTATTAGACGAAACGTTAGAAGTAGAAGAATTCCATGGACCGCTGCCATATAACCCGGAAGAATTATCAACAACAGTACCATCCGGTCGTGAAAGCCTTCATTGTATGATTTCTTTTCGTACCTATCGAATGCAATTTGCTAATTTAAGCCCTGTAATTTAGTTTTATGTGAATATTTACTTGATACAGAGATACCGCAACGTTTCAGAATGTCAAATTCGGTTCTCCAACAGTTCATTTCCGTGTGCTATTAAAAAAAGAAATTAAAAAATTTAAAAAAACGCTAAAAATATATTATGTTGTGTAGTAAGAAGGAAAATACTTCAGACATTATTTAGTTCAAAAATGGTTCTGAGCGCTATGGGACTTAACTTCTGAGGTCACCAGTCCCCTAGAACTTAGAACTACTTCAACATAACTAACCTAAGGACATCACACACATCCATCCCCGAGGCAGTATTCGAACATGCGACCGTAGCAGTCGCGCGGTTCCAGACTGCAGCGCCTAGAACCGCTTTGCCACTCTGGCCGGCCCATTATTTAGTGCAATAATATCAACAAGAACTATTTAAACAAGATTTATAATTGTAAAATTTTCAAATGTGTGTGAAATCTTATGGGACTTAACTGCTAAGGTCATCAGTCCCTAAGCCTACACATTACACTTAACCTAGATTATCCTAAGGACAAACATATGCACCAATGCCCGAGGGAGGACTCGAACCTCCGCCGGGATGAGCCATACAGTCCATGACCGCAGCGCCTTAGACCGCTCGGCTATCCCCGTATTTGAATATGCAGGGCTATATTAGTTTCTTTGCCTCTTGTAGCAGCCCCAGATAGTCTTTGCGACCCCAAGTTCCTATGTGATTACTGATCCTTGTTGTATGCCCGACGAGCAATGTCAGTTTGTTTTCGTGGTGCGCTGTACAGTTCTTTGCTGCCACCGTAGTGACGGAGCACAGGTTGTTTGCGTGTGACTCGCATCAGCTCAGCGGTCGCCCTGGCTGTGGAGGCTGCGAGGCCAGTGCAGCCCAGTTGGCGCAGGAAGCTGGTCCTGGCACGGAACAGCTGTGTGCGTTGGCCCACTGCCAGCCCATCTGGCGACCGTCCACTGCTTCAGACCAGTCGCTGGTGACGCAACGCAGACGCACTGTTCCCTTGGCGAACATTCTACAGTGTCGTCAGCACGCTATGTCTTCGAGGTGCTATTACTCGGGCCATATTTTTATCTCGACATTTGACCGCAAACGACGGTAATGGAATGTAGTCGAATTAAGTCGGGTGATGCTGAGGGAATTAGATTAGGAAATGACACACTTAAAGTAGTAAAAGAGTTTTGCTATTTGGGGAGCAAAATAACTTATGGTGGTCGAAGTAGAGAGGATATAAAATGTAGACTGGCAATGGCAAGGAAAGCGTTCCTGAAGAAGAGAAATTTGTTAACATCGTGTATTGGTCAGGAAGTCGTTTCTGAAAGTATTTGCATGGAAGTGAAAGGTGGACGATAAATAGTTTAGACAAAAAGAGAATAGAAGCTTTTGAAATGTGGTGCTACAGAAGAATGCTGAAGATTAGATGGGTAGACCACATAACTAATGAGGAGGTATTGAACAGAATTGGGGAGAAGAGGAGTTTGTGGCACAACTTGAATATAAGAAGGGATCGGTTGGTAGGACATGTTCTGAGGCATCAAGGGATCACCAATTTAGTACTGGAGGGCACAAATCGTAGAGAGAGACCAAGAGATGAATACACTAAGCAGATTCAGAAGGATGTAGGCTGGAGTAGGTACGGGGAGATGAAGAAGCTTGCACGGGATAGAGTAGCATCGAGAGCTGCATCAAACCAGTCTCAGGACTGAAGACAACAACAACAACAACAACAACAACAACAACAACATTTGACGGCAACAGCATTGCCGTCATCATTATTACTGCAATATTCTCCCAGACTGACCTCTTAAGGGGGTGATGGGTTAACCAAGTAACAGCTAACGCCATATCTAACCAAAAGAATGCAAGAATTTGTACTTAGTAATTCGTCCAATGTAGCCTCAGGGTATTATTCTGATGGGGCAGAAATCACATATGTGGTTCCCCAGGGCTCAACCTTAGGTCCAGTATTGTTCCTCAAACAAGTAAATCTCGTTATACCTGACAATTATGTTCCACGGAATAGCAGCACGTGCCGAACTAGCGTAAAAAGAGAGCCTTTTTCTACGTAAAATATGCGTCAGGTTCTCGTTTACACACATATTAAATTTAAATAGCAGAGTTCCTTAGCACTGTACCTACAAATTACCGTTATCATCTTTCTGAAAAACATTTTAATGGAAAATTTATACACCTAAAAAAATTAACACTGAAACACCTAATACACCTAATAAGACACTGAAATCATTATCCCACTTCCAACGAACTCCCAACCTGCTCTTGTCACAATCCTTTTAGTGCCCTAGAATTTTTTAGTGGTAGATCATAAGCGGTTTTAACTGGCAATCTCCTACAGCATTTCCTCCGAAAGGAAGGGTGTATCGGTCTTAAATCTAGGTTTCGAACTATATGAACGTGCTGCTAGGACTCCATTTCCAAATATTCTCATTTCATCAAGGTCGAACACCTGTTTCGCAGTATAGCCATTTTCTTTCACAATTTGTTTAAGTCGTTATTTTGACCCTTAAACCACGAGGTGACTTTTCCGCAACGTATTCTATGAGGTGAGGTCTATGAGACCCTCACGTTTAACGCGAGAATAACACCACAAATGAAGTGAAATTTTTAATTTAAGTTATATAATATCTATTTTTACAATTATAGCAGCGCGGGATTAGCTGAGCGGTCTAAGGCGCTGCAGTCATGGACTGTGCGGCTGGTCCCGGCGGAGGTTCGAATCCTCCCTCGGGCATGTGTGTGTGTGTTTGTCCTTAGGATCATTTAGGTTACGTAGTGCGTAAGCTTAGGGGCTGATGACCTTAGCAGTTAAGTCCCATAAGATTTCACACACATTTGAAAATTTTACAATTATAAGTGTTGTTTAAATACTCCTTTTGGATATTATTACACTAAATAATGGGTCGGCCGGAGTGGCCGAGCGGTTCTAGGCGCTACAGTCTGGAACCGCGCGACTGCTACGGTCACAGGTTCGAATCCTGCCTCGGGCATGGATGTGTGTGATGTCCTTAGGTTAGTTATGTTGAAGTAGTTCTAAGTTCTAGGGGACTGATGACCTCAGAAGTTATGTCCCATAGTGCTCAGAACCATTTTTGAACTAAATAATGTCTGAAGTATTTTCCTTTTTACCACACAACATAATACATTTTAAGCGTATTTTAAAATTTTTTATTTTTTTTAATAGCACGTAAATGAACTGTTAGAGAACAGAATTTGACATTCTGAAACATTGCAGTATCTCTGTATCAAGTAAATATTCACATAAAACTAAATTACAGGGCTTAAATTAGCAAATTGCATTCGATAGGTACGAAAAGAAATCATACAATGAAGGCTTTCACGACCGGATGGTACCGTTGTTGATAATTCTTCCGGGTTATATGGCAGCGGTACATGGAATTCTTCTACTTCTAACGTTTCGTCTAATACTACGTTGGACATCTTCAGACTTATGGCTGGTCCTGATGAGTTCTGGCGACTGACGAGTGGGTGGTCGGAGAGCGGCCTAAATACCGAGGAAAGTGGGCGTGGTCTAGCTTGCACATAGTAGCCGAGAGAAAACTAGTCAAAGATAAAATGTAACTATCGATAATAGTCCGTCATAGACAAAAATCACTTATCGACTCTGTAACGCCATTGTCCATATCTCGCTTAATTTAAAGGCCTCTTCTTCTCTGTTAAAATTATCTTCACGTTTAGAAATTTCAATAGCCTCCCTATACAGTCGTGGATAATACGAAAAGAAAGCCTGCAAAATTGATTTTCACGCAATTTGGCTGCATAGACGCTGAGAAGTCAGTACCCAGAACAACCACCTCTGGCCGTAATAACGGCCTTGATACGTCTGGGCATTGAGTCAAACAGAGCTTGGATGGCGTGTACAGGTACAGCTGCCCATGCAGCTTCAACAAGATACCACAGTTCATCAAGAGTAGTGACTGTCGTATTGTGACGAGCCAGTTGCTCGGCCACCATTGACCAGACATTTTCAATTGGGGAGAGATCTGGAGAATTTGCTCGCCAGGGCAGCAGTCGAACATTTTCTGTGTCCAGAAAGGCCCGTACAGGACTTGCAACATGCGGGCGTGCACTATCATTTATGGAAGAAAACGAAAGTTGTTACTGTTTTATAAGATGGCATCGTCTTCTATATGAGTTTAAATAAAACTTTCTTAATATCTGCATGTGAACTGATTATTTTTTATTACGGTAAAAGAAAAGATAGCTGAAGATACGTTTAGCGCCCCCTCCTTGAGGTTTTTCTGTATCCGCCACTGTGTCAAAGAACCTACTCCCATGTACCAGCAGCTCACTGGACCAACGTAGAATACCTAGCAAATTGGTTAATTACATCGTCAGTAGGAGAATCAGTGTCAGAGCTAAGCCATTAAATCGGTCCTCGTTCACTGTCGACCTCAGTTACGTCTTTGTACACCGCAATGTTGAGAAACTTTCTTCTACTGTAGCAACAGATGCAGTTGTCAAGCGGATATTTTGTACAGCGTGCGCTAAGTAGGATAGTCACATCTAGGACAAAAAGACAGAGCTTGCATAACATAATCACGATCATTAAGGGCGTTTATGCTCGTTTGCTTGTATTGGAGGACTTCTCCCATTAGTCTCTTTCTAGTGGCTCTTCTTCAAAGAACGGCAGTACGGTTAAGCACTGATTCAATTTATGTGCGACATCATTACCGTCATGTTTCAGTAGCTGTCAGGGCAAAAGTACAGGGGTATTACAAATGATTGAAGCGATTTCATAAATTCACTGTAGCTCAATTCATTGACATATGGTCACGACACACAACAGATACGTAGAAAAACTCATAAAGTTTTGTTCGGCTAAAGCCGCACTTCAGGTTTCTGCCGCCAGAGCGCTCGAGAGCGCAGTGAGACAAAATGGCGACAGGAGCCGAGAAAGCGTATGTCGTGCTTGAAATGCACTCCCATCAGTCAGTCATAACAGTGCAACGACACTTCAGGACCAAGTTCAACAAAGATCCACCAACTGCTAACTTCATTCGGCGACGGTATGCGCAGTTTAAAGCTTCTGGATGCCTGTGTAAGGGGAAATCAACGGGTCGGCCTGCAGTGAGCGAAGAAACGGTTGAAAGCGTAGCCCGCGGAAGTCGACGAATAAAGCAAGCAGGGAGCTAAACGTACCACAGCCGACGGTTTGGAAAATCTTACGGAAAAGGCTAAAGCAGAAGCCTTACCGTTTACAATTGCTACAAGCCCTGACACCCGATGACAAAGTCAAACGCTTTGAATTTTCGGCGCGGTTGCAACAGTTCGTGGAAGAGGATGCGTTCAGTGCGAAACTTGTTTTCAGTGATGAAGCAACATTTTTTCTTATTGGTGAAGTGAACAGACACAATGTGCGAATCTGGGCGGTAGGAAATCCTCACACATTCGTGCAGCAAATTCGCAATTCACCAAAAGTTAACGTGTTTTCTGCAATCTCACGGTTTAAAGTTTACGACCCCTTTTTCTACTGCGAAAAAAACGTTACAGGACACGTGTATCTGGACATGCTGGAAAATTGGCTCATGCCACAACTGGAGACCGACAGCGCCGACTTCATCTTTCAACAGGATGGTGCTCCACCGCACTTCCATCACGATGTTCGGCATTTCTTAAACAGGAGATTGGAAAACCGATGGATCGGTCGTGGTGGAGATCGTGATCAGCAATTCATGTCATGGCCTCCATGCTCTCCCGACTTAACCCCATGCAATTTCTTTCTGTGGGGTTATGTGAAAGATTCAGTGTTTAAACCTCCTCTACCAAGAAACGTGCCAGAACTGCGAGCTCGCATCAATGATGCTTTCGAACTCATTGATGGGGACATGCTGCGCCGAGTGTGGGAGGAACTTCATTATCGGCTTAATGTCTGCCGAATCACTAAAGGGGCACATATCGAACATTTGTGAATGCCTAAAAAAACTTTTTAAGTTTTTGTATGTGTGTGCAAAGCATTGTGAAAATATCTCAAACAATAAAGTTATTGCAGAGCTGTGAAATCGCTTCAGTCATTTGTAATAACCCTGTATGTTGAATTTTAAATGACAAATATGTTCTTCAGCAAAACGTTCTTTCATGTCAGTCGTCACTATTACCGGGAGATTCATGCATCAGTAGTTTCCCAGTTTAGGTATGGGAAACTATTGTTACGTTATTAGTAAAAATATTGTTACAAGTTTCGTAACAATATTTTTACCGAGAAATTACTATGAGTTACTATTGTTAATACCTCACAATCAACTGATCACTCTCACTCTTCACTAATCTTCTCACTTGCACTTGCCACGACTACGACTTTTTACTTGTTCATTCTTCAGCCTTAATATTTCTGCTTCAAAAAGTGAACTAGCTTTCTATTCGACGAATTGCCCGTATTTATAACGCTCCGTATCGAAGGTTCTCTGTACAATAAAACAGCAGAATATTCGCGACTTTTCTCGAACAAATGCCAGACGGAATAACGTATCGAGATCACAAGAATGGCCGAAACTTTTCTCGTAGGTATGTGTTAGTAGGTATTAAATTCGGAGTATGTATTAAAGTCCATGGAGAAGAAATAAAAACGTTGCGGTTCGCCGATGACATTGTAATTCCGTCAGAGACAGCAAAGGACTTGGAAGAGCAGTTGAACGGAATGGACAGTGTCATGAAAGGAGGATATAAGATGAACATCAACAAAAGCAAAACGAGGCTAATGGAATGTAGTCGAATTAAGTCGGGTGATGCTGAGGGAATTAGATTGGGAAATGAGACACTTAGTGAATACACTATTTGGGGAGGAAAATAACTGATGATGGTCGAAGTAGAGGGGACATAAAATGTAGACCGGCAATGGCAAGGAAAGCGTTTGAAGAAGAGAAATTTGTTAACATCGAGTATAGATTTAAGTGTCAGGAAGTCGTTTCTGAAAGTATTTGTAAGGAGTGTAGCCATGTATGGAAGTGAAACATAGACGATAAATAGTTTAGACAAGAAGAGAATAGAAGCTTTCGAAATGCGGTGCTACAGAAGAATACTGAAGAAGATCAGATGGGTAGATCACATAACTAATGAGGAGGTATTGAATAGAATTGAGGAGAAGAGGAGCTTGTGGCACAACTTGACCAGAAGAAGGGATCGGTTGGTAGGTCATGTCCTGAGGCATCAAGGGATCACCTATTTAGTACTGGAGGGCAGCGTGGAGGGTAAAACTCGTAGAGGGAGACCAAGAGATGAATACACCAAGCAGATTCAGAAGGATGTAGGCTGCAGTAGGTACTGGGAGATGAAGAAACTTGCACAGGATAGAGTAGCATGGAGAGCTGCATCAAACCAGTCGCAGGACTGAAGAACACAACAACAACAACATTCTACAGTGAGCTGTCATAGTTTAATCAATTCTGTGAAATCCTATGCCCGAGGATGTATGATGGATAACACCTCTTTCCATTTTCTTGAGCTCATCACGTCATTCACTGGTGTGAAGCGCTGCTTTAGCTTTCTCCGACGGAATGATCTGATAGATCTGCAGAAGCGCCAACGAATTGTCGACCGAAAGAATGTGTGTATATGTGTATATGTGTGTGTGTGTGTGTGTGTGTGTGTGTGTGTGTGTGTGTGTGTGTGTGTGTGTGTGTGTGTAGTGTAGTGTAGTGTAGAGTGTACTGTACTGTAGAGTGTAGTGTGCAGTGAAGTGTGTAGAGTGTGGTGTAGACTGTAGTGTTGTGTGGTCTGTGACCAGTGATGTGATCAAATGAATAGTGCAAAATAATTTTTTACTAGATGACATTACTGTATGCATGCGTTTGCAGTTAGAGTTCCGTGCCTCAGTACGTGAAAACGGAACCCTTACGAGATCACTTTGTTGTCCGTCTGTCGCTCTGTCTGACTGTTGACTGTTAAAAACCCTTTTTTTCTCAGCAACTGTGTCTTGACACTATAGTAAATTCAAATTACCAAGTCAATGCAATCGAAAGACACGGCCATTCATGTCACATACGTAGGTTGGAACTTAAATAGTGGCAACACTGCTGTGGAGACACTATGCAATGGAATCTACTACTGTCGCTGATAGCACACGTTGTTGACATAACTACCTTACCTCCGAGCAAATGGACTCCCCCGTCGCACGTCACCGGCGTACGCACAATCGAGGGAAACACAGTCACTTGTGGGCGAACAGTCTAACGTATCGGTGTCACTGTGTTTTCGAAACGGAACAACCGAGTTGGACCAAGATTTTATGTGCTAGAAGTCGTACAGCACGACAGTGTCATCGAGGTCTTCAAGAGGCGTGCGGGGAATCGGCATTGCCGTGCTGAACAGTGGCACGTTGGGTAAAAGCCTCTAACGAAGGTCGGCAAACTGCGGCAGACATGCATCGGGCAGGTCGTCCTAGCGTCTCTGAAGAAGTGCATGCTGTTGCCGCGTTAGTGGACAGTGATCGACGCCATACGATTCGTGACCTCGTCCACAAAACCGGATTAGCGCGTACGACTGTGCTTCGCATCCTGGAGGACCATGCAAAAAATTGCATCACGATGGGTTCCGAATGACTTGACGGAAATGCAGAAATGAATGCGTTACGACGCTGCTCAGACGCACTTGGAGCGCTACGAGCGCGAAGGAGAGGCTTTCCTACGCCGTATCGTAACACTGGATGAGACGTGGGCCACATCGTACGAGCTAAAACTGGTACGCCAGTCCAACGAAAGGCATCATTATGGGTAGCTGCGAAAGCCGAAAGTGCGTCAGAGCCCCAATATGGTGAAAGTTACGGTGATTCTCGTGTACGGCTTTGACGGTGATATCCTAACGCATTACGTTCCCCCACGGCATACCGTCAATGCACGGTATTACTGTTCGTTTTTGGAGCATCACCTGCGACCAGCTTTGCGAAAAAATCGGCGACACTTTCTGCGCAACCCACCCATCATTTTGCACGACTATGCGCGGGCGCAAACAGCGCAAGCTGTGGCTGCTCTGTTCGGTCCATGAGACTGGGAAGTACTGTACCATCCACCGTACTCCCCTGACTTAAGTCCTTGTGACTTTGATTTGATTACGAAGATGAAGGAACCACTTCGTGCCATTCGCTTCAGAACTGTTACAGAGATTCGACAGGCAGTAGACCGCTCCATTCGCACCATCAACAGAACAGGCTCTGCTACGCCTTCCACATCACTGGGAACGGGTTCTACACAACGCTGGTGACTACTTTGAAGGACGACGGTTCAGTCCCGCGTCCGGCCATCCTGATTTAGGTTTTTCGTGATTTCCCTAACTCGCTCCAGGCAAATGCAGGGATGGTTCCTTTGAAAGGGCACGGCCGACTTCCTTCCCCAACCTTCCCTAATCCGATGAAACCAATGACCTCGCTGTCTGGTCTCCTTCCCCAAACAACCCAACCCAAACACTTTGAAGGACAGTAACAGGTGCAAACATGTAACTCTTTTGTATCGGTTATGAATAAATAGTTACCACTATTTAAGTTCCAACCCTCGTAATTTGATCCTCGCAAACTCATTCATCAAAACTTGCAGAACACTTCGCGTTGACCTAGAATCATGAAATCTGGCAAGCAGCGGGCTTTCACAAGTAAAGGAAAAAAAAAAATCCGAAAATTTTTAGTTTTTGATTGTACCACCCAAGAAACCTTTTTTGTCATATGTTTTTCGTATGTCTTCGTGTTCGTCTGTTAAAAGCACTATTTATCAGGAACAAGTAGATGTATCAAGTTTAAATGTATCTCACTTAATAAAATCTACACTCAATTGGATGTGTAAGTAATTTATTCATCTACGGAAACGCAATCAAAAGATACCCCGATTTACGTTGAATTTTTTTTTTTTTTTTTTTTTTTTTTTTTTTTTTTTTTTTTTTTTTTTTTCTACTGACTGGTTTGATGCGGCCCGCCACGATTTTACCCTCTACAGCTCCCTCTAGTACCATGGAAGTCATTCCCTCATGTCTTAGCAGATGTCCTATCATCCTGTCCCTTCTCCTTATCAGTGTTTTCCACATATTCCTTTCCTCTCCGATTCTGTGTAGAACCTCCTCATTCCTTACCTTATCAGTCCACCTAATTTTCAACATTCGTCTACAGCACCACATCTCAAATGCTTCGATTCTCTTCTGTTACGGTTTTCCCACAGTCCATGTTTCACTACCGTACAATGCTGTACTCCAGACGTACATCCTCAGAAATTTCTTCCTCAAATTAAGGCCGGTTTTTGATATTAGTAGACTTCTCTTGGCCAGAAATGCCTTTTTTGCCATAGCGAGTCTGCTTTTGATGTCCTCCTTGCTCCGTCCGTCATTGGTTATTTTACTGCCTAGGTAGCAGAATTCCTTAACTTCATTGACTTCGTGACCATCAATCCCGATGTTAAGTTTCTCGCTGTTCTCATTTCTACTACTTCTCGTTACCTTCGTCTTCCTCCGATTTGCTCTCAAACCATACTGTGTACTCATTAGACTGTTCATTCCGTTCAGCAGATCATTTAGTTCTTCTTCACTTTCACTCAGGATAGCAATGTCATCAGCGAATCGTATCATTGATATCCTTTCACCTTGTATTTTAATTCCACTCCTGAACCTTTCTTTTATTTCCATCATTGCTTCCTCGATGTACAGATTGAAGAGTAGGGGCAAAAGGCTACAGCCATGTCTTACCCCCTTCTTAATACGAGCACTTCGTTCTTGATCGTCCACTCTTATTATTCCCTCTTGGTTGTTGTACATATTGTATATGACCCGTCTCTCCCTATAGCTTACCCCTACTTTTTTCAGAATCTCGAACCGCTTGCACCATTTTATATTGTCGAACGCTTTTTCCAGGTCGACAAATCCTTTGAAAGTGTCTTGATTTTTCTTTAGCCTTGCTTCCATTATTAGCCGTAACGTCAGAATTGCCTCTCTCGTCCCTTTACTTTTCCTAAAGCCAAACTGATCGTCACCTAGCGCATTCTCAATTTTCTTTTCCATTCTTCTGTATATTATTCTTGTAAGCAGCTTCGATGCATGAGCTGTTAAGCTGATTGTGCGATAATTCTCGCACTTGTCAGCTCTTGCCGTCTTCGGTATTGTGTGGATGATGCTTTCCAGAAAATCAGATGGTATATCGCCAGACTCATATATTCTACACACCAACGTGAATAGTCGTTTTGTTGCCACTCCCCCCCATGATTTTAGAAATTCTGATGGAATGTTATCTATCCCTTCTGCCTTATTTCGCTGTAAGTCCTCCAAAGCTCTTTTAAATTCCGATTCTAATAGTGGATCCCCTATCTCTTCTAAATCGACTCCTGTTTCTTCTTCTATCACATCAGACAAATCTTCACCCTCATAGAGGCTTTCAATGTATTCTTTCCACCTATCTGCTCTCTCCTCTGCATTTAACAGTGGAATTCCCGTTGCACTCTTAATGTTACCACCGTTGCTTTTAATGTCACCTAAGGTTGTTTTGACTTTCCCGTATTCTGAGTCTGTCCTTCCGACAATCATATCTTTTTCGTTGTCTTCACATTTTTCCTGCAGCCATTTCGTCTTAGCTTCCCTGCACTTCCTATTTATTTCATTCCTCAGCGACTTGTATTTCTGTATTCCTGGTTTTCCCGGAACACGTTTGTACTTCCTCGTTTCATCAATCAACTGAAGTATTTCTTCCGTTACCCATGGTTTCTTCGCAGCTACCTTCTTTGTACCTATGTTTTCCTTCCCAACTTCTGTGATGGCCCTTTTTAGAGATGTCCATTCCTCTTCAACTGTACTGCCTACTGCGCTATTCCTTATTGCTGTATCTATAGCGTTAAAGAACTTCAAACGTATCTCGTCATTCCTTAGTACTTCCGTATCCCACTTCTTTGCGTATTGATTCTTCCTGACTAATGTCTTCAGCCTACTCTTCATATGTTCATATCTTTCCAGTACCGATATGAATAACAAGCAAAAATCGTCGAAATTCACTGTTTTCGGAATGGATGAAGTACCTATATGCTTAAGTGTGTACTGAACCCTCGCTACACGAGTCCTGATCACACTTGTCCCTTTTTATTTTGCTTCGTTTTCTCAATTAAGCTGACATGTCTGATACTTTCATATATCAGCTGTGGATGAATAAACAACTAACTAACTAAGGGTACTGACATAAATGGCGCATACGGTCGTCTTGTTATTTTCTGAAAGGCAACAGTAGTAAGAACAGAATTTCACAAACAGAGAAATCCGTTAACATCGAATACAGATTTAGATGTTAGAAAAAGTTTCCTGAAGGTGTTTGTATGTAATGTACCACCGTACAGAAGTGAAAAATAGACGATAAGCAGTTCAGAGAACAGGAGAATAGAAGTTTTTGGAATATGGTGCTCCAAAAGAATCCCGAAGACTGGATGGGTAGATCGAGTAACTAATGAAGAAATACCGAATCGAATGGGGGAAAAAATTAAGTTTATTGCTCAGTTTTACAAAAAGAACAGCTTGGGTCATAGGGCACTCCCTGAGGCATCACGGAATGGTCAATCTGACAACAAAAGGAAGTGGGGGGTGGGGGGAGTGGGGGGGGGGGGGACAAAGAACTGAATTCAGTAAGTTGGTTTAATTCAATATAGGTTTCACAAGTTATACAGAGATGAAGAGGTTTGCAAAGGATAGACTGCCGTGGAGAACTCCATCAAACTGGTCTTGGAACTGAAGCCCACAGCAGAAATAAACAGCATAAAAACGCAAGCAAAGTACTAAAAGAAGCTATATTCATGTGTTCTTATAATAGATCACCTGCTACTAACAAGTGATTTGACGGATCGTGTTCTTCACTAAAACGGGTGCCAGTTGCATTGCAAAGTATATACTCATATGGTCTTAATATAGATGAGCAGGTAGTACCAAGTGACTTGACAGATCGAGTTCTTCGAGCGAGTGTGAGACAATTTTCAGTTTTGTGGGAAGGTGTTTACTGACGTAGTCGTATTGGAAGGGATTTCCCAGCAACAGGTGACAACACGGTGTATCGCGTTCTGCACCAAATCGAGTGTGGCATAATGCTGAGGTTCATTGCAAGGTATACACTGATAAGACAAAATATTATGACCACTGCCCACCCCGATATTGGATGCCACCTGGTGGCCTGTGGGCACGTGATGCGGTAGCGAAAGTATGTAAGCGGAGCAGACACGGACTTGGGACCACCCTATCGAAGATATGGCCTGGGATAACGGGCAGATTATTATTACGCAGAGCCTGTGAACGAGTATCACGAAAACGGGGAAGCTGGTCGAATGTTCCCGTGCTACTGTCGTGAGCACCTACGGGAAGTCGTCCGCAGCCCGTGGTCTCGCGGTCGTGTTATCGCTTCCGGAGCGCAGGGTCCCAGGTTCGCTTCCGGGCGGGGTCAGGGATTTTCACCTGCCTCGAAATGACTGGGTGTTTGTGTTATCATTTCATCATCATTCACGAAAGTGACAATATTGGACTGAGCAAAGGTTGGGAATTTGTACGGGCCCTGATAACTGCGCAGTTGAGCGCCCCACAAACCAATCATCATCATCTACGGAAAGCTGTAGAAGCACAGTAAGACTACCACTTGGCGCTAAATGGTTGAGCGTAAACAACTCTTCACAGAACGGGGGGGTCTGTAAAGTAGGACAGATGCTGAACTGTGCTATCGCTGCCGAAATAGCACAACGCTGGTGCATGTACAAGGGTTTTGGAGCATAGTGTTCATCGTACGTAACTCAAAGTGGAGCTCCACAGTGGACCACTCCTACATGGTCACATGTCAACATGTTGGCCAGACGACATCGTCAATTACGATTTCAGGACCGGCAGGAGTGACCGAGCGGTTCTAGGCGCTACAGTCTGGAACCGCGCGACCGCTACGGTCGCAGGTTCGAATCCTGCCTCGGGCATGGATGTGTGTGATGTCCTTAGGTTGGTTAGGTTTAAGTATTTCTAAGTTCTAGGGGACTGATGACCTCAGCAGTTAAGTCCCATAGTGCTCAGAGCCATTTGAACCATTTTGAACGATTTCAGGGGGCACAGTCCACCAGTCAGCGTTACTCTTACAAATGGGAGAATGGCTAAGCTGACCAGTCTGGAAATAGGTAGCATCAGCGTTAGGCGTTTACTGTCCACTTGTGAGAACTCTGAAACTGCGAACTAGGTCTGTCAGGATTTGACCATTGATCAATGGAAACGAGTCGCCTCTTCGGGTTAATCACGTTTTTGTTACACTAGGTCGCTGGTCGTCTCCACGAACCCTGTCACCAAGGTGCATGGCTGTTCTAAACGTGCAGCCCACCACTGACATAGGTTAGTGGGAGCAGTGTTGGGCTATGGAAGACATTCTCCTGCGCTTCCATGGGACATGTGATGGTAACCAAAGCCACGCTGACAACTGCAAACCACGTGCCTCCTGTCACGCTTGGTGCCTTCCCCGACGGTGATATCATCTTTCAGGAGTGTAATTATCTGCGTTTCAAAGCCAGAAACGTACTACAGTTGTTTTGAGAGCGTTATAGTGAACTCAAAATTCGACTCATGTGAATCGTATGGAGGCAGCCTTGGTCGCTATCAGGCGCCACCAGTACGTACACAAATCAGCGGACCAGTATTTATGCGAATTACATGACCTGTTGCATGGGGGCTTAATTATATAAAATGAAATTAATTTTTAGTAGCTGTAAGTCCGATTACGCTGTTTCGTAAACGGTTGGCCCTGACTAGTATTTGTCCGCAATCTGACTGCATAGAACAACAACAAAGAATGAAATGAAAATTTTGTTAACACAATTAATTAATTAAGTCCCCAGCAACTATGAAACCTACGAAACCAAAGCACAAGTATAACTGTTCTGTATGTGGAAGTATGACTCAACGCACATCTGGCACGGTTCTTCTTCAACAAGACAAGAATTTTTAAATACCAATTTTACTGACGTGATAAAAGAAAATTAGAAATACTATAATTGCGTAAGGAAAGCAGAATTAAACTCTAATACAAGAACACACGCCAGATGCTTTGTTGACTGAACCTGTAATGACGCATTATTTAGGACACTGAAATAATGAGAAAAAAAGAAACGGAGTTTGTTACCTCATTTATATTGATGAACATCACTCTAATCCTTACAATATATCTCCACACCGACTCTCTACTACCACATCTCAACAAGACTCTTCAGTATCACATCTCAGCAAGCACTGCCTACTAGCACATCTCAACAAACACTCTCTGCTACGAGTTCTTAACAAGCACTGACTGCTACGAGTTCTTAACAGGCACTGTGGAGGCGGCTTAATAATACTCTTTGGCGCAATCTCTGGCGCAGTGACTCAGTGTAGCCACCTTTCATATGCCCCTCCTCCACAGGCCAGAATTTGATGGTATTTTTGCCAGCATTGGTGGTGAAAATACCACCAAATTCGTCCATAAAAATACAGACAAAAATAAGAGATAATGTTAATACCTAAATATCATATAATTAGTTAAAATTTTGGCTTTGCACTGACCTTTCAATAACCTAATATATGAAATACAGTAAGCAATACAACTTCTTTTCATACATGTGACTTTACATAAGAGTTCACACAATACACAAAAACTCAGTTTATACAAATGTTCACATAAATGCATTCAATGGTTAGTTTATACAAAAAAGACACCAACAGGTGACATCTTTTCAGTAGAAGCAGTCCATCAGTGGCACCCAGTAAAGTTGAGCAGGTACACCCAGCAACAAGCCACATTTCTCAGCAGAAGCAGTTCCATTAGTGGCACCCAGCACTGTTGAGCAGGTGCAGACAGCAACAAGTGACATTATTTCAGTAGAAGCAGTTCCATCTGTGGCACCCAGCAATGTTGAAGAGGTACACACAGCAACAAGTCACATTAGTTCAGTAGAAGCAATCCATCAGTGGCACCCAGCAATGTTGAGTAGGTGCAGACAGCAAGAAGTAACATCATTTCAGTAGAAACAGTTCTAACAGTGGCACCCAGCAATGTTGAGTAGGTGCAGACACCGGCAAGTGACATCATTTCCATAGAAGTAGCTTCATCTGTGCACCCAGTAATGTTGAGCAGGTCCAGAGAGCAGTCCATGATATTCACTATCACTGATTACACTGTTCATCAGAGTTTATAAGCAGAAATTAAACATGTCCTAGTGGCACCAATCATGTAGAAAAAGTGCAAGTAACAGTCCATAATATTCACTATCACTAATCAGACAGTTCAGGCATGAACAATAGTTTGAATGCACATACAAACGCTTTTACACTAAACATACAAATCATATCAAACACTCAAATGTTGTCAAATAATTGTCATATTAACTATTACAAATACTCAAATATCAGTAAACCTATAATATTTATGGGTGTCAGTGCAAGCCACAACAAACAATAAAATAATATTTAGGAGATAGGTGGGTAGGATTAGGAGAGGAAAACACACAAAACACACTCACTCATCTCTCATCCACATTAAGTACTACTGTGTAATTGAGTAGTGTTAACTGTGTAAATGCAATTCTGTCGAAATTGATGTTCATCTTGTGTATCAAGTAGTAGTGGCAGCAATGTATAACAGTCAATAATAGTTAAGTCAACGTCATAAGCATCATGTCAAGACCAATGTTTACCAAGCCAGATCAAATGTACTGTTGTTGAACAACTGTCAGTGTGCCAAGATATGCAAATACTTCCTCTCTTCAAAAAAAAAGTATATACTGCTTAGTGATTTAACAAAGTGTGTGTAGACAATCTTCCTTCTACTTGAGTGTTCTAGTCTGCTATCTTCATCCTCCTTGTTCCATATAGACCAACAAAAAAAAAAAAAAAATATGCTCCTCACTTACTTTGCCTCTTATATACCAAAACTCCAATAATCATCAGCATCACATAATCTCAATACTTCAATAATAGCTCTTACGTCGATACATATAAACCTTACCATTAATAGCATTTACCTTACCTCTTGTCCACCAAAACTCCAATAATCATCAGCATCACATAATCTCAATAATACCTCTTCAATACGTCGATACATATAAACCTTATTACCAATATCATTTCACTTCCATAACAACTCTTTCCTCTAGTCAGTCTCCTCGAACAAGTACAAATAAAATCCTAGTGCAAACTTCAGTTCATCATCCCATACAATCCGAAGACACATTGTCAACACACAACCTCTGTGTAATCCATCTGACCCAAATCTTCTACTCATTATGAATTATAAACAAAAGAAATGCATACATGACCTCTAACAGGCTTAGTGCGAATAACTCTCAGTAATTAATTACGATTACGGAGTGTGAATGATCATAATATTTCACAGTGTGTACATCACTTCAAGAATTATGGCAGAAGCAAACATGTGGAGTATTTCTTGTGTTAAGTGTCACTTCCTATTTCAATTGCTCACGAAGAATGCAGTGTAATAATTATTAATGGTCTAAACCTAGTAATGGCATGTCATGTCGTTAGCTTCCTTCCTATTAGCATACATTTATACAGCTTTCATAAACCTCTAGCTCATGTGACTTCTATGAAGTTTCTTGTACTAATGTCGTTTATGTCGAATTATAGCAGTTCATTTTCCTATCTTAAAAATATAAGGCACTGAGCGTAAGCAAAACAAGCAACAGCGAGTAAATATACCAGTAGAGAGCAGAATGTCAACAAGTGGATGCAGCACAATTCTTACAACGAGGCTCTGCCAAGCGAACAATCTGTAACTAATACCATAGTGTAACCTAAACTCTATGTTCATACACTGTACATCAGCATTGCTATATACGAAATTAAAGAGTAGTTGTGACGACAAACAGAAATGTATAAATATGCAATCCATACGCATAGCAGCAAACGGGTCATTAGCATCATATCAGCATAAGCAAATAAATGTTCATATGTAATCTTAATAAGTAAACATGAAGGCGCAAGCAGATAAATCACAAAGTATAACTTACATACATAATCACAGTCAGCACAATTAATCAGGTTACAATTATAATTTAAATAAATGAGCACAGCAGGCACATAATTAAAAAATTTGACATCAGTGAAAAAGCAGTGCAGCCAAGCGAGGCATAATATACACAAGTTACAACCCTATTCAATCATCAATCATTGTCAAAATCAGTTAATGTACGCAAGCACGTCGCTTCACACGTAAATTCATAGAACATGAAATTAGCACAAGGTATGAATCACGTAATCGCGAGCAGCAAATTACGTCTAAAGTACGTACCTAAGTGGAAATATGTTACCTGAAAAATGAACTCAATTAATAGTTACCCTTTTTAGTTTATTAGTTTCTTTTTCGAAATTACATTCTTCCTGAAAATTTCTCGATAGCAAGTCCTCTTAACGTCGGAGACACACAGAATTTACCTGAAGTTCTTAAATATTTTATAGAACCGTATCCTGAAAAATACTGAATGTTAATAACATAATTCATCAAGTCACTATAGCTTTATACTGAATTTAGTCGGAGAAATTAGACTGTGTATTTGTTTACGGCTGTCAGTGCATTCGCACTGAGCGCTCGATCAGCTGTAGGCGCGTGACGTAGGAAGCAATTGTTCGCGGTCAACGACTGCCTTGTGCGGCGCGCAGACTTGACTGTTGCTTTGAGTATGTGCCGCCGCCAAAACACAGCGCGGTATCCTTGTATTCTCTGCATGTTTACATCTAGCTGTTAGTTTCTCACAAGTATGTCATTCTACAAAAATTTTTCAAAAGTATATCATTCTACAAAAATTTTAGAAACTACGAACCTCATGTTTTGTGGCAGGAACAGCATAATTACGAATAGCGTCTAATTTCTCTGGATCAGGAAGAATACCTTCTGTAGAAATAATGTGACCGAGAAATTTCACCTGAGAACGACCAAATTCAGATTTTTCTAAGTTCACTGTAATGCCAACTCGTGCAAAAATACGTAATAATGAATACAAAATTTTGTTGTGCTCACTCCAAGAATATTTAGCAACAAGAATGTCGTCAACATAGGAAGTAATATTGTCACGAAGATAAACAGGTAAAATTTCGTTTAAGCTATGAATGAATGCTGATGAAGATACAGTAAGTCCAAACGGTAATTTCCGAAATCACTTTTGGGTAAATAGTCATATCCGGTTATTGTTTATCTACTGTCTAGATAGATTGATAGTCGAAGAGTTGGTTTGACAGATGCAAAGTGATGTGTTGGCAAATGTGCCAACACCTTGTAGATAGAGGAGGCCGAAATGCACGCTATCTAACGCAGACGGGCGAGAATTCTGGAACAGGATAAGTGGTGAATTCTAATAAGAAAAGTATGCAGCTCCTCGAATACTTAACTTTTATCTATCCTTGTTGGTTTACAATGTTCTTGATGAGACATTTCATACGATAACTATCAAACTATGTAAGGCTAATGGCGCCTTGCTAGGTCGTAGCCATGGACTTAGCTGAAGGCTATTCTAACTGTCTCTCGGCAAATGAGAGAAAGGCTTCGTCAGTGTAGTCGCTAGCAAAGTCGTCGTACAACTGGTGCGAGTGCTACCCCGTCTCTCGAGACCTGCCTTGTGGTGGCGCTCGGTCTGCAATTACTGACAGTGGCGACACGCGGGTCCGACATGTACTAAATGGACCGCGGCCGATTTAAGCTACCACCTAGCAAGTGTAGTGTCTGGCGGTGACACCACACAAAGAATAGTAAAAGAGTAGGCAGCGGTGCAGAAAACTAAAAGGGAAATAGCACCACTACAGCTCGGGGCCCTATGCTCGCTACGGCACATATTCACTTAGAGTAGTTAATCCCCTGAGGACTTTAATAGCCGCACATAATTTCCAGTTTGTGACTTAGTGGCAAATTTGGCGGAAGTGCGTACGTAAATTGATCTAACCATGCACATGGATGTATGTCATTCTTAGAATTGCGGAAGATCTTAAATTTCCGGACAGTCAAAAAGTGTTTATAGTCAAAGTTTTCGCCTCGTGGCGACAAAGACCTACCGCGTCTGTCCCAGTCCGAATGTCGATTATTGTCAAGTTCGCGCGCCTGGCGCTCTCTTGTTGCATCCCGTAAATGAAACAAATTATTTTCTTCAAACCCTTCTGGTATCTGTGATTCTAAATTTCCATTGCCGTCTTTTCCTACGATTTCGCCTTCAATTTGTTTGACTTGCTTTTTTAATACCTCAAATTCCCTTTTAACGCGTTCATTAAATTTTCCCTGATTTTCAACATGCTTATTTATGTTCTGATACTCTTCGGTTTCTGCAAATGATAATGGAGCTGCATCATCCGAATCTCTGTCCCCATGTAAACTAAGATTTGTCAATTTATCTGAAATCTCCTCAACTCTTTCCGATAAGTCACCTATTTGTTCTTTCTGTTTATTTACGTCTTCCGTAAGTGTCGTGACTCGGGTTTCAGTATTGACACATTTGGTAGTTAACTGTTCATATTGTTGTGTTAGGTTATTTAATCTGTCATTTGGTACGGATTCCTCGATTCTTTCAAATATTTCTTCCTTATCTCTTGCACGTTGTAAATTTAACTCTGAAAATTTCTGTACTATCACGCGATCTCTTTCTTCCTGTTCTCTATCCTGTTCCCTTTGTCTAATCTCTACTGCAATTAATCTATTATTGTGAGAATTCAAAATCGGTTGTACTTCTTCTCTGATTTCTTTCTTTAATTCATCTTTCATATTTTTGAAACATGTCCCTATTCGTGAATCTAACCGTGTTTCCAAAGTTCCCATCTCTGTTTTAATTGTTCCAATCTCTGTTTTTAATTCTGATCCAAACCGTGTTTCCATTGTTCCTATATCAGTTTTTAATTCAGATCCCAAAGTTCCCATCTCTGTTTTAATTGTTCCTATCTCTGTTTTAATTGTTCCTATCTCTGTTTTAAATTCAGATCACAAAGTTCCCATCTGTGATTTCATTGTTCCCATTTGTGAGTCTAACCGAGATCCCAAATTTAATATTGCACCCATCAACTGCTCCATATTAAATGGTTCAGAATTCTTTTCGCCCCTAACATTTCCCGCAAAACTAACTTCCTTCGTCATAGCTGTAAGGCTATCTGTGTTCGATACTATTTCAGAATCTTCTGTAGTTAATCTCGTATTCTGTGAATTTTCTGATTGAGAAAAATTTTGAAATGGTTCCGGACTATTTTCCCGACTTATTAAATTGTTTTCCACTTCATTATTCATCATACTGTTGTCCTGTGTTGGCGAGTTCGCCATGTCAACAATTTCGTCATTCTCATTATTCATCATTTTCGCCTTTTTCATTGATCGCGTAATCATTTACAAAATATACAAAACTCGTCACTATATGAAAATTGCACACAATGACACTTCATCTCCAACAATACCATTCACACGAAATGTTTCCTTCAAACACGATTAACGAACAATTGAAATAATTGCACTAAATTGTCAAACGCGTATACAAGACAACAAATCAAATTCTGAAAAAAAAAATACCATTAGAAGAATGACAATTACCAAATCTACACATGCAAAATAGACTACAATTACTAAACTACAAATTACTACAACAATACTACGGTCTACTATTTTTACAATCAGAAGAATTCCAAGGGACGATCCGAAGCAGCGGTCGCCACGTGCATGGGGGCTTAATTAAATAAAATGCAAATATTTTTAGTTTTTAGTAGCTGTAAGTCCGATTACGCTGTTTCGTAAACGGTTGGCCCTGACTAGTATTTGTCCGCAATCTGACTGCATAGAACAACAACAAAGAATGAAATGAAAATTTTCGTTAACACAATTAATTAATTAAGTCCCCAGCAACTATGAAGCCTACGAAACCAAAGCACAAGTATAACTGTTCTGTATGTGGAAGTATGACTCAACGCACATCTGGCACGGTTCTTCTTCAACAAGACAAGAATTTTTAAATACCAATTTTACTGACGTGATAAAAGAAAATTAGAAATACTATAATTGCGTAAGGAAAGCAGAATTAAACTCTAATTCAAGAACACACGCCAGATGCTTTGTTGACTGAACCTGTAATGACGCATTATTTAGGACACTGAAATAATGAGAAAAAAAGAAACGGAGTTTGTTACCTCATTTATATTGATGAAAATCACTCTAATCCTTACAATATATCTCCACACCGACTCTCTACTACCACATCTCAACAAGACTCTTCAGTATCACATCTCAGCAAGCACTGCCCACTAGCACATCTCAACAAACACTCTCTGCTACGAGTTCTTAACAAGCACTGACTGCTACGAGTTCTTAACAGGCACTGTGGAGGCGGCTTAATAATACTCTTTGGCGCAATCTCTGGCGCAGTGGCTCAGTGTAGCCACCTTTCACTGTGCATATGCATCTAATGGCACGTATCTCCCGCAAGCCTACCAACAAACTGTCGGATCCCTTGTAAAGGTGCAGGGCTTATGTTTCTGCTTATTCTTCAATTGAGAACAACTGTATGAGGTGAAATGACAAGTTTAATGGCGCAATATTTCTCACCAAATTACAGCTTTTCGCACAGATTTCAACTCGCCAACATAAAAACAACGCAATCGATAATGCATCTTGTCGAATCATAGCTGATAAGGAAAAGCTGAACGAAGCGAAAAAGAGCGTAAAGAGAGCAATGAGAGAAGCATTCAACGAATTCGAACATAAAACATTGGCAAACAATCTAAACAAGAACCCTAAAAAGTTTTGGTCATATGTAAAATCGGTAAGCGGATCTAAATCCCCTATTCAGTCACTCGTTGACCACGATGGCACCGAAACAGAGGACGACCGAAGAAAGGCAGAAATACTGAATTCAGTGTTCCGAAACTGTTTCACTGCGGAAAATCGTAACACGGTCCCTGACTTCAGCCGTCGCACGGACGCCAAAATGGAAAATATTGAAATAAACGATATCGGAATTGAAAAACAACTGCTATCACTTAGTAGCGGAAAAGCATCCGGACCAGACGAGATACCCTTAAGATTCTACAGTGATTATGCTAAAGAACTTGCCCCCTTTCTATCAGCAATTTATCGTAGATCGCTGGAAGAACGTAAAGTACCTAGCGACTGGAAGAAAGCGCAGGTCGTTCCCATTTTCAAGAAGGGTCATAAATCAGATGCGAATAATTATAGGCCTATTTCGCTTACGTCAATCTGTTGTAGAATAATGGAACATGTTTTGTGTTCTCGTATTATGACGTTCTTAGATAATACAAATCTCCTTCATCATAACCAACATGGATTCCGCAAACAGAGATCATGTGAAACTCAGCTCGCCCTATTTGCCCAAGAAATTCACAGTGCCGTAGACACTGGCGAGCAGATTGATGCCGTATTCCTGGACTTCAGGAAGGCATTTGATACGGTTCCGCACTTACGTTTAGTGAAAAAAATACGAGCTTACGGAATATCGGACCAGGTTTGTGATTGGATTCAGGATTTCCTAGAAGAAAAAACACAACATGTCATTCTTAACGGTTCAAAATCTGCAGATGTAGAGGTAATTTCGGGAGTACCGCAAGGAAGCGTGATAGGACCTTTATTGTTTACAATATACATAAATGACTTAGTTGACAACATCGGTAGCTCCGTGAGGCTATTTGCAGATGACACGGTTGTCTACAAGAAAGTAGGAACATCAGAAGACTCGTACGTACTCCAGGAGGACCTGCAGAGGATTAATGCATGGTGCGACAGCTGGCAGCTTTCCCTAAACGTAGATAAATGTAATATAATGCGCATACATAGGGGCAGAAATCCATTCCAGTACGATTATGCCATAGGTGGTAAATCATTGGAAGCGGTAACGACCGTAAAATACTTAGGAGTTACTATCCGGAGCGATCTGAAGTGGAATGATCACATAAAACAAATAGTGGGAAAAGCAGGCGCCAGGTTGAGATTCATAGGAATAATTCTAAGAAAATGTGACTCATCGACGAAAGAAGTAGCTTACAAAACGCTTGTTCGTCCGATTCTTGAGTATTGCTCATCAGTATGGGACCCTTACCAGGTTGGATTAATAGAAGAGATAGACATGATCCAGCGAAAAGCAGCGCGATTCGTCATGGGGACATTTAGTCAGCGCGAGTGCGTTACGGAGATGCTGAACAAGCTCCAGTGGCGGACACTTCAAGAAAGGCGTTACGCAATACGGGGAGGTTTATTATCGAAATTACGAGAGAGCACATTCCGGGAAGAGATGGGCAACATATTACTACCGCCCACATATATCTCGCGTAATGATCACAACGAAAAGATCCGAGAAATTAGAGCAAATACGGAGACTTACAAGCAGTCGTTCTTCCCACGCACAATTCGTGAATGGAACAGGGAAGGGGGGATCAGATAGTGGTACAATAAGTACCCTCCGCCACACACCGTAAGGTGGCTCGCGGAGTATAGATGTAGATGTAGATGTAGATCTTGCCAATATCAAAAAGTGAAATAAATTTATACACAACAATGTTAGATATTAACTCTCTGAAAGAACATTAATCCTAAGCACAATATTATGAAAGTTTCATTGGAAGTTTCTTTACATTATTCCTAAGCACGATAATATGAAAGTTAAATTGGACGTTTCTTTACAAAACTGCTCCTACACATGCATTATGATGTTGGTCAGTACTACGAAAATCGTCCAATTCCGGTTCAAAGTTCGGTACTATTTAGGATGACAATCAAGTCTACGGTGGATGGTTAGTCAAGTGACAAATTTGAGAACAAGATTACCCAAGGCCACTCGAGTTTATAGTGGACGCAAGCTGGTGAACCAACAAAGTTTACGCCTCTGCACGCTGCATTTACCTTAAGCTGCAACGTGCTGCTGTGTACAAGGCCGCTCTCTCCCACTGAAATTCCTACAAAACTAATCTGACCTTTGCTGAACTTTCCAGCAGAAATTTTCTCTGTGTTTCTCGTTATGTGAGAAAACATGCACTCAGCCCTAGTCTTATTATGTGGCGATATACACGCACATGGTTGGAGCAGCGTGCATACTATAGTGCCCTCTCAGTTCTCGAAGAACTATTAACTAATTTGGCTGGTTCGTTTCTCCACAGTTGGAGCTAAACGTTGCTACAGCTAATTTTAGCTGAAGTGCAGCCGCTGTGAACACAGTGTCCACACAAATTTCTTCTCTACCTCGTATGGAGCGTTAAGCGCTCCGTTCTGCACTTCGCGCCAGTTCAGAGAAGAGTCTCCTCGAAAAATTTCTCTCTTGTCCTACTCATGGCAGAAATGCCTCCCTCCACTTGGGTTCCTTTTACACGCCACGGCTTTTTTCGACCAATAGGGGCGTTCCTCTTATTTTGTAGAAACACCCTCTACCAATCGCAACGTCCCTTCCACCAAACTGCGTCGAAACTTCAGTATTTTTCTCCTTCCTAGTGCGTATCCGCCAATCGGACGTTTTTTGCCCATTCCAGACGTCTAAAGTACATTGACCTTACCGTGTGTCACACTCACTAGACGAAAATGCGTCAGTTGCTTTTGTTCGTATCCCGTTGTAATTTCGAAACGCAGTTTTCTAAAGCTTCTTCTCTGCCCTTGTACCGATGCCCTCGCTACAGGCGGTCCTCCAGCATCAATCACCTGGCCCAGGGTCGCTGTCCTCCTTTCTGCCACCCCTTTAAGTGGTTTCCAGCGTCACTCCTGCAGCACAGCTTCGCTATGCCGTTGTGGAGCTGGCTTTTGGATACTAAAAGCGACTCGACTCGTGTTCCCTGTTCTACCTTCTGCTCAAAGACATTCATTGTATAGGAATGGTGAGTTAATTACTGTCGATTGACTGTAATTGATAGGCAAATACTCTCGTAACTGTAGATTTACGTTAGGTGTCATCTTCGCCTTCTCATTACGATTTCTAATGGTCTCATGTAAGGTGCGAATCTGACCACTTATTCTGCCACCTTACACCCTCATAACCCGAATAAGTGATGTGTTTCGTTCCAATAAGGAACAACAAGCTCTTAGGGAGGTCGTCATAATGTTTTGGTTCATCAGTGTATACTAATGTGCTCTTAATATAGACGAACAGCTAGTAACAAGTGACTTGATGTTCACTAAAACGACTGTGGAACAATGTCCTATTTCGCTGTAAGGTATTTGCTCATGGAGTACTAGTCTAGATGACCTGCCAGTAACCAGGGACAAGAGGTATCGTACTGTTCCTTAAGACGAATGTGCTGTCCACAGGCCGAAGGCTGGGTCCAAGACGGAGCTGCGAGGCAAGAAGGCGTCATCGCAGGTGCACAAGGAGATGCTGGAGCTGTGCACCATCATCAGCGAGCACGGCGAGCCGCTGGAGGGCGGCGGCGCCGTCATCTTGTTCGGCGAGCTCTTCCAGGTGAGGTAACAGCCCACCCTTTCTCAACCATATGCCGATCTCCAGCCGCATTGGTGTGCTAAACAAATGTACCCGTACTCTGTATTTTGCTCGACTACGGTGCAGCGGTCACGAAGCAACTCTAGAATTCGAAATGAGGCTGGTATGTCGCTCACGCCGACACAGCAAAATTAGTGATCAAAATTTGCAAAAGTTAATTGAGCAAGGAAAGAAACGTCTGTTTCCCCAATAACAACAAAATCGCAATTGCATTTTCTTACAGGTATGAAGACTGTCAGTATGTGGGTGTTATGTTGACGAGCTGCACAACATATTGATCTGACAAGTACACTTTGGCTCCTGCAAGAAGCAATTTCCACCCCACACTACTACAGAAGTCAGACAGACGCTCCTAACGTACCAAAAAGAAATCCCTAAAAAACTTTCAGCAGTAAATATCTTCTGGAGTCGTCCGCTGAACGGAAAAGACACAAAAATATATTATTTTCTTATGTAACGAGTGGGATACTTGGGTGTGGAGTATTGAAAGTTGGTGCAAGAAAAACATTAAACGAACGGAAAATACTATTTATTGCAAAATTTAAGAAAATCAAGTGAAATTTTTATTTATAAAGTGATACACAAATTTCCGGGTTCTTTTCGGAATGGGAGGTTACCTTTTATGTTCACACCGCACATTAAGTATTGTGGTCAATACAGTGAACAAACGCTTAATCGCGAGCAACTCAATATAGTGCATCACTCCACTAGCGACAGAGGTGCTCTCTCAGAGCAGTACTGAGTAGAGACTTTGTTCCTCGCTCTCTGCATACACACACGAGAGCAATCGCACACGCTACGTGTTCCCGCTACAAGAATATCACCGGAACGACTTCCCTCAGAGCAAAAAGCGAAAGGGCATATCATCCCTTCATTCCTCCGGCTCATTGCGTCAGAAATAGTCCACCAATCAGCATTACTCTTACAAATGGGAGAATGGCTAAGCCGACCAATCCAGAAATGTATAGCATCTGTATTAGGCATTTACTGTCCACTTGTGAGAAATCTGAAACTGTGAACTAGGTCTGTCAAAAAAATGCGTATGCCGGGGCTCTCCCAAACAATACAGTGGGTTTAACGTTTAAGGTGAACATGCAGGCTATTATCCCTTTTCTCTGGCGAAAACTGTTTTGGTCCCTTGGCAGACGGCCAGCTGGCGCAGCTGCGTGTTAACTCACCCTCCTATGGACTTTCCAGCGGGCTGGTTGCCTCCGCCGAACAAAAACTCCTGTGGTCGTCGTGTCTTGAATGTTTTTATACGCCAGCCTCGACTTTTTAATCTCGGTGCACACTTGCTATTTATTTATTGGATTTGCATATCGATTAAATGGAAATATGTAAAATTGACTCTACCCTATCGAGTTTGGTCTCAAATGAAACGTCTTGATACGCAGAATACGATGATGAGGTCGGAATATGTAAGAAATGAAGGTCAGGAGACCATGCCACCTTACAAGACTTGACAGCATGGTAATGCCATAATCTGACAAATACGCTGGTATAGAAAATGTTCTAAGTCCGGTGAAGCTATCCTGAATACTATTATGTGAAAGAACTTGCTCCCCTCCTAGCAGTAAGTTATCGTGCTTCACTTGAGCTACTGAAATATGTCTAACGACTGGAAAAAAACGCCAGTCATTCCTGCTTTTAAGAAAGGCCGTAAGATCAACACAATTGTAGACCTATATCATTGACGTCAATCTATTGTAGAATTATGGAACATACACTCCTGGAAATGGAAAAAAGAACACATTGACACCGGTGTGTCAGACCCACCATACTTGCTCCGGACACTGCGAGAGGGCTCTACAAGCAATGATCACACGCACGGCACAGCGGACACACCAGGAACCGCGGTGTTGGCCGTCGAATGGCGCTAGCTGCGCAGCATTTGTGCACCGCCGCCGTCAGTGTCATCCAGTTTGCCATCGCATACGGAGCTCCATCGCAGTCTTTAACACTGGTAGCATGCCGCGACAGCGTGGACGTGAACCGTATGTGCAGTTGACGGACTTTGAGCGAGGGCGTATAGTGGGCATGCGGGAGGCCGGGTGGACGTACCGCCGAATTGCTCAACACGTGGGGCGTGAGGTCTCCACAGTACATCGATGTTGTCGCCAGTGGTCGGCGGAAGGTGCACGTGCCCGTCGACCTGGGACCGGACCGCAGCGACGCACGGATGCACGCCAAGACCGTAGGATCCTACGCAATGCCGTAGGGGACCGCACCGCCACTTCCCAGCAAATTAGGGACACTGTTGCTCCTGGGGTATCGGCGAGGACCATTCGCAACCGTCTCCATGAAGCTGGGCTACGGTCCCGCACACCGTTAGGCCGTCTTCCGCTCACGCCCCAACATCGTGCAGCCCGCCTCCAGTGGTGTCGCGACAGGAGTGAATGGAGGGACGAATGGAGACGTGTCGTCTTCAGCGATGAGAGTCGCTTCTGCCTTGGTGCCAATGATGGTCGTATGCGTGTTTGGCGCCGTGCAGGTGAGCGCCACAATCAGGACTGCATACGACCGAGGCACACAGGGCCAACACCCGGCATCATGGTGTGGGGAGCGATCTCCTACACTGGCCGTACACCACTGGTGATCGTCGAGGGGACACTGGATAGTGCACGGTACATCCAAACCGTCATCGAACCCATCGTTCTACCATTCCTAGACCGGCAAGGGAACTTGCTGTTCCAACAGGACAATGCACGTCCGCATGTATCCCGTGCCACCCAACGTGCTCTAGAAGGTGTAAGTCAACTACCCTGGCCAGCAAGATCTCCGGATCTGTCCCCCATTGAGCATGTTTGGGACTGGATGAAGCGTCGTCTCACGCGGTCTGCACGTCCAGCACGAACGCTGGTCCAACTGAGGCGCCACGTGGAAATGGCATGGCAAGCCGTTCCACAGGACTACATCCAGCATCTCTACGATCGTCTCCATGGGAGAATAGCAGCCTGCATTGCTGCGAAAGGTGGATATACACTGTACTAGTGCCGACATTGTGCATGCTCTGTTGCCTGTGTCTATGTGCCTGTGGTTCTGTCAGTGTGATCATGTGATGTATCTGACCCCAGGAATGTGTCAATAAAGTTTCCCCTTCCTGGGACAATGAATTCACGGTGTTCTTATTTCAATTTCCAGGAGTGTATTTTATGCTCTAGAATTATGGCGTATTTGGAAAGTGAACATCTCTGTAAAAATCAACATGGATTCCGCAAACAGAGATCCTGCGAAACTCGGACAATGGCGTTCAAGTTGATGCCGTGTTTCTTGATTTCAGTAAGACATTTTGAAACGTCCCCTTTGAACAATTATTAATGACTGTGCTGATAAACCTCTACGTTATTTGATTTTCAAACAGCTGAGCAAAACTGAACGCACTCAGACATTTCGCTCTTTACTTATTCTGATCAACACTAAACTGACACACAATATTATTAGCGCAACGCAATCTGCCTTTCAATAATCCCCACAAAAGAATGGCCATGACCAGCAGTAACCTATACCTTTCATGAATCACTTACCTCACAAAAATCTTCGTTACTACCGCAGTACAGCGAGCGCCAATACTAAATAAAAGATTCTAACTACTGAAGGCACTAACTACTGATAGGCACAGTTATCAAAAGAAAGATTTTGGTAGAGAACAAACAATGTATTTACCTTAATAGTGTTCAAAAGTCATAATACATATATATACATCAGTTCATGACATCCAGTCTTACAGATTTCTATTTTCTGACGGACAGACACCCAGATCGTCCGCTCTTAAATTTCTGCCATCTCTCTTCCCACATCCATCACTGCTGGCGGATCACCTCCAACTGCGCAGCCCTACGCACTGTTCACATCCAACTGCCCAACACTACAATAGCGAATATTACAACAATGCCAACCAGCCACAGACTGCACACAGCACAGTCAGTGATCTTCATACAGAGCGCCACGTGGCGTTACCAACATAAAAACCTAAACAGCCTACTTACTATTTGACACCGTCCCACATTGCCGTTTAATGAAAAAATAGGAGCTTACGGAGTATCGGAGCGGACTTGCGATTGGGTTCCAGACTTTCTTGCAGACAGAACTCAACACCTCGCTCTTAACGAAACAAAATCGACATATGTAAAGGTAATATCCGAAGTACCACAGGGAAATGTGATGGGAACGTTGCTGTTTACGATATCTAGTAGAAAGCATCGGATGCCCTTTAAGGCTATTCGCAGATGATGCACATGTCTATACCAAAGTAGCAAAGCTAGAAGATAGTCAGGACTTCCAGAACAACCTGCAGAGAATTGATGAATGGTGCAGGATCTGGCAGTTGACCATGAACGTAAATAAATGTAGCATATTTCGCATACTTAGGAAAAGAAATCCACTACTGTTCAGCTACACTGTTCATGACAAACAGCTGGAGACAGCGTCTGCCGTAAAATATCTAGGTGTAGCTATCTAGGCGTAACCATCTAGACCAGACCTTAAATTCAATGACCATATAAAACAGATAGTGGGAAAAACAGACACCAGACTCTGATTCATCGGAAGAATCTTAAGAAAATGTAAATCATCCACGAAAGAAGTGGCTTATAAGGCGCTTGTTTGCCCGATTCTTGAGTACTGTTCATCCCTCTGGGACCCCTATCAGGACTGATAGAGGAGATAGAGAAGATCGAACGAAGAACTGAGCGTTTCGTCACGGGATCGTTTAGATGGCGGGAGAGCGTTACGGAGATGCTAAACAATCTCCACTGGCAGACGTTACAAGAGAGACCTTAGGCATCACGGTAACAGTAATTTCTGGACAGCACTTTTCAGTAGGAAACATACATCTCCACGAGGAGGAAATTCGAGAAATTAGAGCCAATACAGAGGCTTACCGACAATCATTCTTCCCACGCACTATTCCCGAGTGGAACGGGGTTGGACGGATCACGTTGTGGTACTCTGTGGTACTCTCCGCCACACACCATTAGGTGACTTGCAGAGTATGATGTAGATGGAGATTAGCACAGGAACATAAAAGTCCTTCCTGCATGCAGTCCGATTGCACCAAGGGAGACAACGACGAGTGCTGTATAAACCCGGCGTCGGTTCCTATGATGGGCTTCGACAGCATCTTAAGACGATGGGTGTGTGTAGCACTCGCCCAGAGGTTAGGAGAGACTGTCGAAGGTGGAAGACCAGATCTGTGCTGCTCTAGCGCCGACCTATATAGCGGAAGGCGACGGAATACTCGCGGCACTATTTTCTGGCCACGTCTGTGTGTGTGTGCAGTGTCCGTCTGTTACTGCGACAGGGATAGTACGCGACGCTGATGTGTGCAGGGGCAGTGTAGGCTGCACGCGTGGCTGACGTGCCCGAAGGGTTGCCGAACGCTTTGGTGAAGATCTCCGGTCCACCAAAGACAATTTCCGACCCTATGCTCGCGTGAAGCTATTATGTCGGATGATTCAGATTACTGGAGGACCAGGCAAATGCACAAAAACAGTTGACAATTTTTCAGAATAATCTCAGGAATCTCCTGTGACACCGTAACGTTTACATCTAAAGTAAGGTGTGATCTTTATGTCTCACGAAGAACAGTTATATCAAGTGGTGTGCTGACTGCGTGTCTAATTACGTATATCTGTATATTTACCCTACCCAGTTTTGAACAGTCTGTCTACTAGCAAGAAGGCAATACCCATAAACGCAAACTAATGAAAACCTGTTCGTGATAATGACAAATAAGAGGTAAGTACGTTCAGATCTACTCGATCTTACTAAGGTCCTGTAAAACTGAATAAGTACAAAAGCGATCCCTGTGCGAAAACACAAAAACTCTGTAAATTATATTTCTTAACTCGTATTGCTGTCGTCTTGAGTAATGCGGTGTTCTGCTCTCTGGCCGGCCGATGTGGCCGAGCGGTTCTAGGCACTTCAGTCTGGAACCGCGCGACCGCTACGGTCGCAGGTTCGAATCCTGCCTCGGGCATGGATGTGTGTGATGTCCTTAGGTTAGTTAGGTTTAAGTAGTTCTAAGTTATAGGGCCTCCCCATGAACCATGGACCTTGCCGTTGGTGGGGAGGCTTGCGTGCCTCAGCGATACAGATAGCCATACCGTAGGTACAACCACAACGGAGGGGTATCTGTTGAGAGGCCAGACAAACGTGTGGTTCCTGAAGAGGGGCAGCAGCCTTTTCAGTAGTTGCAAGGGCTTCAGTCTGTATGATTGACTGATCTGGCCTTGTAACAATAACCAAAACGGCCTTGCTGTACTGGTACTGCGAACAGCGGAAAGCAAGGGGAAACTACGGCCGTAATTTTTCCCGAGGGCATGCAGCTTTACTGTATGATTAAATGATGATGGCGTCCTCTTGGATAAAATATTCCGGAGGTAAAATAGTCCCCCATTCGGATCTCCGGGCGGGGACTACTCAAGAGGATGTCGTTATCAGGAGAAAGAAAACTGGCGTTCTACGGATCAGAGCGTGGAATGTCAGGTCCCTTAATCGGGCAGGTAGGTTAGAAAATTTGAAAAGGGAAATGGATAGGTTAAAGTTAGATATAGTGGGAATTAGTGAAGTTCAGTGGCAGGAGGAACAAGACTTCTGGTCAGGTGACTACAGGGTTATAAACACAAAGTCAAATAGGGGTAATGCAGGAGTAGGTTTAATAATGAATAGGAAAATAGGAACGCGGGTAAGCTACTACAAACAGCATAGTGAACGCATTATTGTGGCCAAGATAGATACGAAGCCCACACCTACTACAGTAGTACAAGTTTATATGCCAACTAGCTCTGCAGATGACGAAGAAATTGAAGAAATGTATGATGAAATAAAAGAAATTATTCAGGTAGTGAAGGGAGACGAAAATTTAATAGTCATGGGTGACTGGAATTCGAGTGTAAGAAAAGGGAGAGAAGGAAATGTAGTAGGTGAATATGGATTGGGGCTAAGAAATGCAAGAGGAAGCCGTCTGGTAGAATTTTACACAGAGCACAACTTAATCATAGCTAACACTTGGTTTAAGAATCATGATAGAAGGTTGTATACATGGAAGGACCCTGGATATACTAAAAGGTATCAGATAGATTATATAATGGTAAGACAGAGATTTAGAAACCAGGTTTTAAATTGTAAGACATTTCCAGGGGCAGATGCGGACTCTGACCACAATCTATTGGTTATGACCTGTAGATTAAAACTGAAGAAACTGCAAAAAGGTGGGAATTTAAGGAGATGGGACCTGGATAAACTGAAAGAACCATAGGTTGTACAGAGTTTCAGGGAGAGCATAAGGGAACAATTGACAGGAATGGTGGAAAGAAATAAAGTAGAAGAAGAATGGGTAGCTTTGAGGGATGAAGTCGTGAAGGCAGCAGAGGATCAAGTAGGTAAAAAGACGAGGGCTAGTAGAAATCCTTGGGTAACAGAAGAAATATTGAATTTAATTGATGAAAGGAGAAAATATAAAAATGCAGTAAATAAGCGGGCAAAAAGGAATTCAAACGTCTCAAAAATGAGATCGACAGGAAGTGCAAAATGGCTAAGCAGGGATGGCTAGAGGACAAATGTAAGGATGTAGAGGCTCATCTCACTAGGGGTAAGATAGATACTCCCTACAGGAAAATTAAAGAGACCTTTGGAGATAAGAGAACCACTTGTATGAACATCAAGAGCTCTGATGGAAACCCAGTTCTAAGCAAAGAAGGGAAAGCAGAAAGGTGGAAGGAGTATATAGAGGGTCTATACAAGGGCGATGTACTTGAGGACAGTATTATGGAAATGGAAGAGGATGTAGATGAAGATGAAATGGGAGATACGATACTGCGTGAAGAGTTTGACAGAGCACTGGAAGACCTGAGTCGAAACAAGGCCCCCGGAGTAGACAACATTCCATTGGAACTACTGACGGCCTTGGGAGAGCCAGTCCTGACAAAACTCTACCATCTGGTGAGCAAGATGTATGAAACAGGCGAAATACCCTCAGACTTCAAGAAGAATAGAATAATTCCAATCCCAAAGAAAGCAGGTGTTGACAGATGTGAGAATTACCGAACAATCAGTTTAATAAGCCACAGCTGCAAAATACTAACACGAATTCTTTACAGACGAATGGAAAAACTAGTAGAAGCCGACCTCGGGGAAGATCAGTTTGGATTCCGTAGAAATACTGGAACACATGAGGCAATACTGACCTTACGACTTATCTTAGAAGAAAGATTAAGGAAAGGCAAACCTACATTTCTAGCATTTGTAGACTTAGAGAAAGCTTTTGACAATGTTGACTGGAATACTCTCTTTCAAATTCTAAAGGTGGCAGGGGTAAAATACAGGGAGCGAAAGGCTATTTACAATTTGTACAGAAACCAGATGGTAGTTATAAGAGTCGAGGGACATGAAAGGGAAGCAGTGGTTGGGAAGGGAGTAAGACAGGGTTGTAGCCTCTCCCCGATGTTATTCAATCTGTATATTGAGCAAGCAGTAAAGGAAACAAAAGAAAAATTCGGAGTAGGTATTAAAATCCATGGAGAAGAAATAAAAACTTTGAGGTTCGCCGATGACATTGTAATTCTGTCAAAGACAGCAAAGGACTTGGAAGAACAGTTGAACGGAATGGATGGTGTCTTGAAGGGAGGATACAAGATGAACATCAACAAAAGCAAAACTAGGATAATGGAATGTAGTCAAATTAAATCGGGTGATGCTGAGGGGATTAGATTAGGAAATGAGACACTTAAAGTAGTAAAGGAGTTTTGCTATTTGGGGAGCAAAATAACTGATGATGGTCGAAGTAGAGAGGATATAAAATGTAGACTGGCAATGGCAAGGAAAGCGTTTCTGAAGAAGAGAAATTTGTTAACATCGAGTATAGATTTAAGTGTGAGGAAGTCATTTCTGAAAGTATTTGTATGGAGTGTAGCCATGTATGGAAGTGAAACATGGACAGTAAATAGTTTGGACAAGAAGAGAATAGAAGCTTTCGAAATGTGGTGCTACAGAAGAATGCTGAAGATTAGATGGGTAGATCACATAACTAAAGAGGAGGTACTGAATAGGATTGGGGAGAAGAGGAGTTTGTGGCACAACTTGACCAGAAGAAGGGATCGGTTGGTAGGACATGTTCTGAGGCATCAAGGGATCACAAATTTTGTATTGGAGGGCAGCGTGGAGGGTAAAAATCGTAGGGGAAGACCAAGAGATGAATACACTAAGCAGATTCAGAAGGATGTAGTTTGCAGTAGGTACTGGGAGATGAAGAAGCTTGCACAGGATAGAATAGCATGGAGAGCTGCATCAAACCAGTCTCAGGACTGAAGACCACAACAACAACAACAACAAGTTCTAGGGGACTGTTGATCTCAGACGTTAAGTCCCTTAGTGCTCAGAGCCATTTGAACCATTTTTTTTCTTTTTTTTCTGCTCTCTGCACTACTACAGTTTCGAAAGCGAAAATGCAAGACTTTTGACTGAGACACATTTAGAATTTGTTCAAATAAAAACGACTTGGAATTGGAAGGCGGAACGTGACTGAGGAGAATGACTGTAATAACTTAATTGAAAATCTTACTGTATTGTGAAACTGACTTGCAGTTGTTAAGCTACACTATGTGATCAACAGTATCCGGACACCCCAAAAACCATACGTTCTTCATATTAAATGCACTGTTCTGCCACTTACTGCCAGGTACTCCATACCATCGTGAGGGAGCAGAATGGGGCGCTCCGCGGAACTCACGGACTTGGAACGTGGTCAGGTGATTCGGTGTCACGTGTGTCATACGTCTCTACGCGAGATTTCTACGCTCCTGAACATCCCTAGGTCCACTGTTTCCGATGTGACAGTGAAGTGGAAACGTGAAGGGACACGTTCAGCACAAAAGCAAAATGGTTCAAATGGCTCTGAGGACTATGGGACTTAACATCTGAGGTCATCAGTCCCCTAGACCTTATAACTACTTAAACCTAATTAACATCACAGACATCCATGCCCGAGGCAGGATTCGAAACCGCGACCGTAGAGGTCGCGTGGTTGCAGATTGTAGCGCCGAGAACCGCTCGGCCACGCCGGCCGGCAGCACAAAAGCGTACAGGCCGACCTCGTCTGTTGACTGGCAGAGACCGCCGACAGTTGAAGAGGGTCGTAATGTGGAATAGGCAGACATCTATCCAGACCGTCACACGGTATATATGAAGACAGTAACTGTTCTCGAAAGAACAGAATACTGTTGATGACCGTGCAGCTTTTCCGTGGAATAAATGATGACTAACTGAAACCCTCAGCTGCCGACAGGTGTTGTTGATATACCTCGATGTGGACAGCTGAAAATGTGTGCCCCGACCGGGACTCGAACCCGGGATCTCCTGCTTACATGGCAGACGCTCTATCCATCTGAGCCACCGAGGACACAGATGAATAGCGCGACTGCAGGGACTTATCCCTTGCACGCTTCTTTCGAGAACAGTTACTGTCTTCATATATATAGTTAAAGGCTACCCAGCCATTGACCTTCGTCTGTGCGAATGCGCACAGCTTGCCCAAACTCTTACGGGAATCGCCAAAGCGTGCACAAGTAATGAGTGGGTGGGCAAATGTCTATAAGGTGCAATACATATGTAGAATTGTGGACAGTTGGGAATGTGAGTCTCACGGGAAGCGTGCAAGGGATAAGTCCCTGCAGTCGCGCTATTCATGTGTCCTCGGTGGCTCAGATGGATAGAGCGTCTGCCATGTAAGCAGGAGATCCCGGGTTCGAGTCCCGGTCGGGGCACACATTTTCAGCTGTCCACATCGAGGTATATCAACAATACCTGTCGGCAGCTGAGGGTTTCAGTTAGTCATCTTTCATCACACGGGAATTCCAAACTACATCAGGATCCACTACAAACACTATGACAGTTAGGCGGGAGGCGAGAAAATTTGGATTTCATGGTCGAGTGGCTGCTCATAAGCCACACATCACGCTTGTAAATGCCAAAGTAAGCATTGCTTGGTGTAAGGAGCGGAAACACTGGACGATTGAACAGTGGAAAAACGTTCTGTGGACTGACGAATCACGGTACACAATGTGGCGATCCGCTGGTAGGATGTGGGTATGGCGAATGACGGGTGAACGTCATCTGCCAACGTGTGTAGTGCCAACAGCAAAATTCGGAGGCGGTGGTGTTACGGTGTGGTCGTGTTTTTCATGAAAAGGTCTTACACCCGTTGCTATTTTGCGTGGCACTATCACAGGCCAGGCCTACAATGATGTTTTAAGCACCTTGTTGCTTCCAACTGTTGAAAAGCAATTCGGGTATTGCGACTGAATCTTTGAAAACGATCGAGCATCTGTTCATAATGCACGGCCTGCGTCGGAGTGGTTACACGACAATAACATCCCTGTAATGGAGTGGCCTGCACAGAGTCCTGACCTGAACCCTACAGAACACCGAGGGGATGTTTTGGAACGCCGACTGTGCTCCTGGCCTCACCGACCGACATCGATACTTCTCCTCAGTGCAGCGCTCCGTGAAGAATGGGCTGCCATTCCCCAAGAAACGTTTCAGCACCTGATTGAACACAAGTCTGAGGGAGTGGAAGCTGTCATCAAGGCATACTGAATTCTAATATTACCGGTGGAGGACACCACGAACTTGTAAGTCAGCCAGGTGTCCGGATACTTTTGAAGGTATTTTTTTTGTTTTTTAGTTTTTGTACATACTGCCACCTCCAAAAGTTTGTTGAGGGAGTTCTGGTTCATCCTATTTATCCAATAGGACATGACTTTCGAATTATCGCGTGCATAAATGACTTAGTGAATAGTGTCTGAAGCTCCGTGAGGCTAATCAGGGTCTACGCTGTTGTTTACACTGGGGTAGCGACGCCAGAAGGGCTGCAGCGAGACGTGGGAAGGTCTGCAGGGGGTCTGCTATTGGTTCCGCGACTGGATATAGAACCTGACCGTAGATAAACGGAACGTACTTTGCGTAAATAGGCGAAGGGACCCATGGTGTCCCATTATGCTGTTGTTGGCAAGTAACGACAAACAGTAACTACCTACCATACCGTAGCTAGGAGTGATCGCATGGAGCGGCCTGGATTCGAACGTCCACACGATACAAATGGTAGGAAAATCAGATGCCAGACAGAGATTCGTTGGAAGTATCTTAAGAAAATGTAACTCATCCACGAAAGGAGCGGCTTACAAGACACTTGTTCGACCGACCCATGAGTACCAGTAAACCCCTCCCACTCCTGATTCCTTAAAGAATCGAAGTATCACGTGTGAAACAGCTTCGGACCTCCTATTATTTCTATATGAGTTAATAAAATATTTGACGTCAAGCACGTAACGCAGAGAAAGTTTAGAAAATATCTGAATTTATATTTGAAGTTTGTTGGAAGTCACTAAGTGCTCACGTTCTCATAGGCTGTGATGGGTGAATATAGTCTGGGTAAATTGCGCGCCATGAGTTACACTGCCTCAATGTGTTAAACGTGTGATATAGAATTATACCGCTTAATGAGCAGATTACGACAACATTTTAAATTTTTTGATTTCGGCCATTAATTATTTGAAATAGTGAAAATCAAATTCTTGTTGTTCCTGGAAGTCGTTAGCTAAGCAGCCTGCAACTGAGATCATGCACCGTATTAGCCATTTACTAAAACAGACTGACCATCAGTCTGGCCCCCTTACTAGCTTGGATTAACAGAAGGCGTAGGCAACGAGGAACAATGCATTTCATAGCAGTCTTTTTTTTTTTTAGTGAACACTAGTGCGGTACAGAGATGCTCAACAAACTCCAGTGGTAGATGCTACATGCTGCGACAGAAAAGGTTACTGTCGAAATTCAGGGAGTGTGTGTCAGAAAACTAATTGTGCAACATATTACTTTTTTCCCACATATGTTTCGGTCCATGGTTCGTGGAGGAATCGCGAAATGTATGTGGGACAAACTGACTGGGTAACAAACTATTTTTTCCCCCATATATGTTTCGCGACCACCCCCCACGAACGATGCACCTTGCCGTGTGTGAGGTGGCTTGCGCGCCTCAGCAATACACACAGCCGTAGCGCAGGTGCAATCACAATGGAAGGGTATCAGCTGAGAGACCAGATGAACGTGTGGTTCCTGAAGAGGGGCAGCAGCCTTTACAGCAGTTGCAGGGGCAACACTCTGGATGATTGACTGATCTGGCCTTGTAACACTAACCAAAATGGTCTTGCTGTGCTGGTACTGCGAACGGCTGAAAGCAAGGGGAAACTGCAGCCATAATTGTGTCCGAGGGCGTGCAGCTTTACCGTATGATTAAATGATCCTCTTGGGTAAAATACTTCTGAGGTAAAACTGTCCCCCATTCGGATCTCCAGGCAGGGACTACTCATCAGAAGAAACAAAACTGGCGTTCTATAGAAGTAAATGTGGTGCTTTAGATCATGTAATCGCACAGATAGGTTAGAAAATTTAAAAAGGGAAATGGATGGGTGTGAAGTTAGATACAGTGGGAATTAGTGAAGTTCGGTGGCAGGAGGAACAGGACTTCTGGTCGGATCAATACAGGATTATAAAATCAGAATCAAATAGGGGTGATGTAGGATTAGGTTAAGTAATTGGTAAGGACCTAGAAATGTGGGAAAGCTACTATGAAGAACATAGTGAACGCATTATTATAGCCAAGACAGCCAACACCCACCACATTAGTTCATTAGATAGTTATGGAAGACGAAAATTTAAGAGTTATAGGGGACAGGAATTCGATAGTAGGAAGAGGAAGAAAAGCAAAAGCTGTGGCTGAATACAATCTGGGGGAAAGGAATGAAAGAGGAAGCTGCCTCGTGGAACATTGCACAGAGCATAAATTAATAATCAAATTGTTTTAAGATTCGTCAAGGATGGTTATATATGCTGAATAGAAGTGGAGAAACTGGAAGGTTTCAGTTTGACTATATAATGGTAAGACAGACATTTCAGAACCATATTTTAAATCGTAAGACATTTCCAGCTGAAGATGTGGAGTCGAACCGTAATGTGATAGCTATGGGCTGTAGATAAAAACTGAAGAATTTGCAAATATGTAGGAATTTAAGGTGATGTGACCTGAATAACCTGAAATATCCGGAGGTTGCTGAGAGTTCAATGGGAGAGTTAGGCAACTACTGACTAGAACGGGGGAAATGAATACAGCAGAAAACGAATGGGTGACTGTGAGAGATGAAATACTGAAGATAGCAGAGGACAAAGCAGGTAAAAGATGAAGCGTAATAGAAATCCTTGAATAACACAGGAGATATGGAATATAATTAACGAAAGGAGAAAATATAAAACTGCAGCAAATGTTGTCGAAAGGAAATAAAAACGTCTAAAAATGAGATTGACAAGAAGCGCAAAATGGCTAACCGGGAATGGAAGGATTTCGAAGCGTATTTCACTAGAGGAAGGAAAATGAAATAGGCCTTTGGAGGAAAGAGGAGCAAATACATGAAGTGATTCTTGAGTTTCTCCCGGCGTATTTGATAATCAAAATATGCACGGGTGTACTGCCGGTCTACAGTGTCCAACGGGCACAATATTTCGGCGATCATACATGTCGCCATCATCAGGTGAACTGACGGACTGAGCTCCTGTGAACAAACGGAGGGAGTCGCCATGAGTAGCCCATTCTCACCGGTGGTAGCGAATTTGTACATGGAGAACTTCGAGGAGGAAGCCCTGTCGTCGTCCGAATGGAAACCTACTTACTTTTTCCGTTGGTATGGATAAACCCCTTGACTTCCTTACACATCTAAACTCCATACACCCCAACATCAAATTCACCATGGAGACTGGAACGGAGGGTAAATTACCTTTCCTTGACGTCTTGGTCAAGAGAAAGGCTGACGGCACCCTAGGTCATGGCGTGTATCGGAAGACAACGCACACTGATCTGTATTTGCACGCAGACAGCTGCCACCACCCTTCACACAGGAATGGGGTACTTAAAACTCTAGTACATAGGGCGCGCACTATCTCTGACGCAGAGAGTCTACCCCAGGAATTGGAACATCTGAGAACTGTATTTCGAAAAAATGGGTACTCAGAGTGGCAGATTCAACGTGCTCTCCGCCCAACCACTATAGCACAACCTGTGGAGATGGATGAAATCACGAGGGAGGAGGTAGGCACTGCGTTTATTCCATATACAGGCGCACTCTCGGGGAAAGTCGCCCGCATTTTCAAGAAACAGCGGGTCGGAACTGTGTTTTGTCCTCCGAATAAAACTCGTGCACTGGTGGGGAGCGCCAAAGATGGCCTCGGTCTGAGGAAGGCCGGCGTGTACCAGATTCCGTGTCAATGTGGCAAGTCGTATATTGGTCAGACGATGCGTACCGTCGAGGACCGATGCCGTGAACACCAGAGGCACACTCGACTGACGTATCCGAGCAAGTCGGCGGTCGCTGACCATTGTTTGTCGGAAAATCACACTATGGAATATGAACGCAGGAGGATTCTGGCACAGACGTCGAGATACTGGGACAGCGTTGTTAGAGAGGCCATCGAAATTCGCACCAATGACGACCTCATAAACCGTGACTGTGGCTATAATCTTAGCAAGGCTTGGGAACCAGCGATTGGGTTAATCGAGAGTAAATCGAGCAAACGTATAGTTGTGACGATCACGGCGGACAGACCGACGTCATCTCAGACGCCGTCGCAATCTGTTCCACCGCGCGACCGTGGCGCGGGGCGCGGACGGCGGAGGGAGCGGGCCGCGGGCGGAGGGTATTTAAATCGGCCACCGCCGCGACCGAACTCACCTGAGCAGCCATAGCGTACGGATCTCCGTGCCGGCACGTTCACAGGAGCTCAGTCCGTCAGTTCACCTGATGATGGCGACATGTATGATCGCCGAAATATTGTGCCCGTTGGACACTGTAGACCGGCAGTACACCCGTAGGTATTTTGAAATGCATGAATAACAAGAGTGCAGTTGGAAAACCAGTCCTAAGCAAGGAAGGGAAAGCAGAGACGAGGAAGGAGTTTATAGAGGTTCTATACAAGGGAGAATAACACGAAGGCAATGTTATAGAAATGGAACACGACGTAGATGATGATGAGATGGGAGTTACACAATACTGCGAGAAGAATTCGACAGAGCACTGAAAGTCGAAACAGGACTCTCAGTTCAAATGGTTCAAATGGCTCTGAGCACTATGGGACTTAACATCTGAGGTCATCAGTCCCCTAGACTTACAACTGCTTAAACCTAACTAACCTAAAGACATCACACGCATCCATGTCCAAGGCAGGATTCGAACCTGACACCGTATCAGCAGCGCGGTTCCGGACTGAAACGCCTGGAATCGCTCGGCCACAGCGGCCGGCAGGACTGTGGGAGTCGGCGACATTCCACCAGTGCTACTGACAGCCTCGGGAGAGGCAACCATGATAAAACTCACGATGCATGGTGCAGGCAAAGTACCCATAGACTTAAAGAAGAACTTAATAATTCCAATTCGCAAGAAAGCAGGTGCTGAGAGGTTTGCGTATTATCGAACTGTCACTTTAATAAGTTATATTCGCAAAATACGAAACTAATTGTTCACAGAAGAATGGAAAAACTGGTGAAAGCTGACCTCGAGGAAGATCAGTTTGCATTCTGGAAAAATATAGGAACATTCAAGACTTATATTAAAAGATAGGTTAAGGAAAGGAAAACCAATGTTTATAGCATTTGTAGGCTTAGAGAAAGCTTTTGGCTTTTGACTGGAATAGTCTCTTTGAAATTCTAAAGGTAGCAGATGTAACGTACAGGAAGATATTTACAACTTGTACAGAAACCAGACAGCAGTCACCACAGTCGAGGGGTATGAAAGGGAAGCAGTGGTTGAGAAGGGAGTGAGACAAGTTTGTAGACTCTCCCCGATATTATTCAGTTTGTACATTGAACAAACAATAAATAAAACCAAAGAAAAATTTGGTGAAAAGATTAAAGTTCAGCGAGAAGAAATAAAAACCCTAAGGATTGCCGATGACATTTTAATTTTATCCGGTACAGGGACTTGGAAGAGCACTTGAACGGAATGCGCAGTGTCTTGAAAGGAGGATGCAAGATGAACATCAACAAAAGCAAAACAAGGATAATGGAGTGTAGTCGAATTAAAACAGGTGATACTAAGAGATTCAGATTAGGAAACGAGACGCTTAAAGTAGTAGATGAGTTTTGCTACTTGAGCAGGAAAATAACTGATGATGGCCAAAGTAGAGAGGATGTAAAATGGAGACGGGCAACGGCAGCAAAAGCATTTAGGAAGAAAAGAATTTTTTAAGCTCTAATGTGGATTTAAGTGTTTGGAAGTCTTTTCTGAAGCTGTCTGGAGTGTAGCCATGTATTGAAGTGAAACGGCCGGCCGCGGTGGCCGTGCGGTTCTAGGCGCTGCAGTTCGGAACCGCGGGACTGCTACGGTCGCAGGTTCGAGTCCTCCTTCGGGCATGGATGTGTGTGATGTCCTTAGGTTGGTTAGGTTTAAATAGTTGTAAGTTCTAGGGGACTGATGACCTAAGGTGTTTAGTCCCATAGTGCTCAGAGCCATCTCAACCATTTTTTTAAGTGAAACGTAAATGGTTAACAGTTCAGGCGAGAAGAGAATAGAAGCTTTTGAAATGTGGTGCTGCAGAAGAATGCTGAAATTTAGGTGGGTGGATCACGTAACTAATGAGAAGGTACTAAACACAATTGGGTTGGCAGGAAGTTTATGCTACTACTTGACTAGAAGAATTGATTGGTTAGTTGCGCATATTCTGGGACATCAAGGGATCACCAGTTTAGTACTGGAGGGAAGTGTGGGGTAGGGGATTGCAGAGAGAAACAAAGAGGTGAATGCAGTACGCAGATTCAGAAGGATTTAGGCAGCCCTTGGCCGGCCGGAGTGGCCGTGCGGTTCTAGGCGCTGCAGTCTGGAGCCGAGCGACCGCTACGTTCGCAGGTTCGAATCCTGCCTCGGGCATGGATGTGTGCGATGTCCTTAGGTTAGTTAGGTTTAATTAGTTCTAAGTTCTAGGCGACTGATGACCTTGGAAGTTAAGTCGCATAGTACTCAGAGCCATTTAGGCAGCAATAGTTGTTCGGTGTTGGAAAGGCATGCGTGGGATAGAGTAGCATGGAGAGCTCCATCAAACCAGTCTTGGGAAAGAAGACCACAACAACATGTCTCGCCAAATGAGCGTAGCGAAAAAATCTGTGGAATTACATCGAATGTTCTTCTTCTCATGAAACAGTCGCGAATGGAAGAGAGAGTGCGTGAAATGATAGTGGGACACAAAGTATTCTCCGCCACGCACCGCGAGGCACCTTGCAGATACTTAGCATTGAGTGGCGTGCGAGACAAATCACGCAACGTTCGGGTCCGCAGGTTGACTAAGAAACGCGAGATCGCGAGCACGAATTGAGTTTCTGGACTGCTACACTGTCACACAAAGCAGCCTAAAAATGAGTCACCAGCCGTGCTTTTACACGAGAGACGGGGTTAAATTGGACATCAGTACCGTTCCGCTAGTAAACGCCCTGAAGCAGTTCAGCCACCTTCAAAAAGTCTCTCAGTTTCGAGCACTGGACTCTAGACCGTGCACCACAGTCACCACGCCTTCTCCAGCTGGTTTAGGCAACACCGCCGCTGAGCTGTCCATACGCAGAAACAGGATTCAAATACACAAAGGACAAGCTCGAATACACCGTCTCATCAAAAGTTTTCGGACACTCCTATGTAATGCGGAAGTGACCACTATATTTTAACAGGCGGACCATCCATTATACAGGGTGAGTCACTAACTACAGCCATCTAGAATGACTCCGAAAGTACGATAATAGCTGAAAAGTTTGTAGGAAAAATGTTACATGTGACAATGGTGGCCATAATATGACGTTGGTTTTTTTTTTTTTAGATAGGATGCTATAGTTTGACACTTATTTTCTGATAGCATCTATCGAGACGAATCCAATGATGTGTAACAGTAAGGTCTTTGAAGGTCAACGAAGGTCAAAAAGGTGGCATGGTCGTCCATTTATAGAAGGTGTTCGAAGTGATGACCATTGGTATCATTGCAGTGCTGCAATCTTCTTATCATGGATTGAATGGTGTTCCTTATCACTTCGGAACTTATCGAAGCACATGCTCTGACAATTCTGTCTCGTATATCGTGCAAATAAGGAATATTCGCCGAATACGGCGTATCCATGTAACGTGCCATTCACATGTAAACACAATTCGACGGGTGGGCAATACAACACTAATAGGAACGGTAAGATTAGTATAGTCGAATCAAGCGAGTGTGAATGATGTATTCCTTCGAAGAAAAATTCGATATGCTTCTCATTTACTGAGTATGCCAACGAAATTCAGTCAGAGCTAGAGAGTTATGCGCTGAAAGATATCCTCAATGTAAAAAAATGGCTCTGAGCACTATGGGACTTGACTGCTGTGGTCATCAGTCCCCTAGAACTTAGAACTATTTAAACCTAATTAACATAAGGACATCGCACACATCCATGCGCGAGGCAGGATTCGAACCTGCGACCGTAGCCGTCGCGCGGTTCCAGACTGGAGCGCCTAGAACCGCTCGGCCACTATCCTCAATGTACTCACCCTACACGTCGTACATTTGAATATGATAAATTGAGAACAACTGGATCTTTAACGCATCGGAAACATATCCGGCAAAGGACAATTACTAACGAGGAAACGAAAATTGCTACTCTTGCCATTGTAGTTCGAGATTCTTCTGTTACTTCGCGTCAAATCGCAAGGGAATCTGGATGCGCCAGAGAAGTGTTGTTTGTGTTCTGCATCGCCGTAAATATCATCCTTACCATACCAGTCTCCACCAAGAATTAACTGTTACGGACTATATGTGTCGCATTGAATTCTGCCTATGGGCTAAACTTCAGATTCAGAGGGATGACACATTTATTAATTTGATTTTATTAACTGACGAGGCTGCATTTACGAACCATGGAAATGTTAATTTGTATTACATGCATTATTGGGCAAATGAAAATCCATGTTTGCTGCGGCAAGTTGCACAGCAAAAACCGTGGTCGGTAAATTATGGGGTGGGATTCTGGAGGACAGATTTATAGGCTCCTATTTCATCGAAGGAAATCTTACTGGTAGGAAGTACACCACATCCTTGCAAAAACTATTATGTCTGTCATTGGAAGGAAGAAATACCTTTAGGGACAAGGAAAAGAAGCTGGTATTAACACGATGGGTGTCCGGCACATTTTTCGCTGATGGCTAGAAATGAGTTGCAGAGAGAATTCCCAAATCGTTGGATTAGACGCGGAGGAGATGTGTCCTGGCCGGCTCGTTCGCCAGACTTGACGCCTCTGGACTTTTGCTTGTGGGGTTTCGTAAAAGACATTGTTTATAAAGGCGTTCCAACTACGCCTGAAGATATACGAGAATGAGTTGTCGGAGCATGTGCTTCGATAAGTGCCGAAGTGGTAAGGAATAACTCGCAGTCCATGATAAGAAGACTGCAGCACTGCATTGGTACCAATGGTCTTCACTTCCAACACCTTCTGTAAATGGGCGTTCGTGCCGCGTTTGTGACCTTCGTTGACCTTCAGTGACCTTACTGTTATACATCATTGGATTCGTCTCGATAGCCAGTATCAGAAGATAAGTACCAAACTATAGCACCCCATTAAAAAAAAAAAAAAAGTTGACCTTCATATCTCTGACGCGACCGCACCTGGCAACAAAAAAACAGCGTCATATTATGGTCCCTGTTGTCCCATGCATCTATTGTCCCCCAAACTTTTCACCCCTATGATACTTCCGTAGTTATTCTTGTTGGCAATAGTTAGTGACTCACCGTGTACGAAAGGAGACGGACACTACTGTGTTGTCAGTAGCTAATGACGATGATGCGATTCTTCAATTTCTCCAGGCGTATTTTATGACGGAATAATTCTCGGGTGAACAGTCTGGTACGAGTGTGCATAGGACACAATATTTCGGCAATCGACCACGTCGCCATCATCAGGTGCGTTGATGTACTGACCGGCGGTGCCACTGCAGAATATATTGGGGCATCAAGGATTGCCCAGTCTGAAAATAGAAGTTCAAGCCATACGGCTACCCCTTCAATAATAAAAAATTGACATTAAAACAATAGCTTTTTGATATTTCACTGTAAAAATACAGCAACCAGCGACTTTTTATTTAAAAAGTAACTGGTTGCTGTATTTTTACAGTGGAATGTCATTATCCACGGCCACGGAGCTCAATAGTCCAAATAAAATGGACAAATTGTTAATAGCTTTTTGGTTGTCATATTTTTTCTGCTTTTAAATGATTTAAAAATACATTGGCTGTATGATAGATTTTTTTATTTTTTTATTATTTTTTCTTTTATATATATTTTTTAATTTTTTCTGTTTTTCTTTTACTTTTATTTTTTTTCATTTTTTTCTCATCTTTTTTTTCCATTCTCTCACACATTCACACAATATATACATTGTACACACTCATTCATATTACAGTTTACACATACTCACACTCATTCATTCACCTTTTTATATATAAAAATGATAATAATAAATAAATAAAAAATAGATATAATAAAATAAGATTTAAAATATAGTTAAAATAAAATAAAATTAAGGTTAAAATTAAATTAAATTAAAATTAAAAACTTAAAATTATTAAAATTAAAATTATATAAAAATATATACACAAGATGTGTAGTCTTGTTATTCCCATAGATCATCGGGCCATCTGGTAGAGGCCAGGTAGTGCACCCTGTGTCCAAGTTCTCGTACTAGTTCGTTATCTGACTGTTGTGTGTTTTCGTAAAAGGTTTTGGCAGTGGTTCTGAATCGGTCTTTCGAATAGGGTACCCCGGCGGTGGGCCGGCGCCAGGTATATACAGGGTGTTACAAAAAGGTACGGCCAAATTTTCAGGAAACATTCCTCACACACAAAGAAAGAAAATATGTTATGTAGACATATGTCCGGAAACCCTTACCTTCCTTGTTAGGGCTCATTTTATTACTTCTCTTCAAATCACATTAATTATGGAACGGAAACACACAGCAACAGAACGTACCAGCGTGACTTCAAACACTTTGTTACAGAAAATATTCAAAATGTCCTCCGTTAGCGATAATACATGCATCCACTCTCTGTCGCACGGAATCCCTGACCGAGCGAGGTGGCGCAGATGTTAGCACACTGGACTCGCATTCGGGAGGACGACGGTTCAATCCCGTCTCCGGCCATCCTGATTTAGGTTTTCCGTGATTTCCCTAAATCGTTTCAGGCAAATGCCGGGATGGTTCCTTTGCAAGTGCACAGCCGATTTCCTTCCCAATACTTCCCTAACCCGAGCTTGCGCTCCGTCTCTAATGACCTCGTTGTCGACGGGACGTTAAACACTAACCACCACCACCACCACGGAATCCCTGATGCGCTGATGCAGCCCTGGAGGATGGCGTATTGTATCACAGCCGTCCACAATACGAGCACGAAGAGTCTCTACATTTGGTACCGGGGTTGCGTAGACGAGAGCTTTCAAATGCCCCATAAATGAAAGTCAAGAGGGTTGAGGTCAGGAGAGCGTGGAGGCCACGGAATTGGTCCGCCTCTACCATTCCGTCGGTCACCGATTCTGTTGTCGGGAAGCGTACGAACACTTCGACTGAAATGTGCGGGAGCTCCATCGTGCATGAACCACACGTTCTGTCGTACTTGTAAAGGCACATGTTCTAGCAGCACAGGTAGAGTATCCCGTATGAAATCATGATAACGTGCTCCATTGCGCGTAGGGTGGACGAAACTAAAATGAGCTCTAACATGGAAATTAAGCGTTTCCGGACACATGTCCACATAACATTTTTTCTTTATTTGTGTGTGAGGAATGTTTCCTGAAAATTTGGCCGCACCTTTTTGTAACACCCTGTATAGGACAATCCCCCTCCTGCTGCGCCCTAAGGCGCTTCCTACGAGTAGGTGCGGTCCAGGTGCAGCGTCCGTTCTCCCGCCGTCCTAGGTCTAACCGTTCAGGGGGGTCTGCCGGCGCCGCTCTCGTTACTCTTCCCTCCTCCCCCGAGGTCGGTACACTCTGGGAAATATCCTTTTTCTCCTTAATCCGGGTGACCGCGGGTTCCCACGCCTTGCTAAGGATGTAACCGCTGTCACGATGTAGTTGTGGCTCCCTTACTCTGATCTCTATGGCATCTTTGAGGTAATGTAGGAGCACATGAGCCTACACTGAGTTTACACATTATGTTAGAAGATAAACTGAACAAAGACGAAAGTACATCAGTGGCACAGGTGGATTTCTTGAGAAAGCTTTCGACTAAGTTGACTGGAATTCGCGCTCTGAAACTCTGAAGGTATCAGGAGCACTATATCGTGAGTAAAAAGTTATTTACGTCTCATTCAGAAAGAAGAGTGCAGTTAGGAGAGTAGGAGGACGTGAAATAGAAGCAGTGGTTGAGAAGTGAATGACGTGGGGTTTTAGCCTCGCTCTGATGTTACACAATCTGCACATAGTGCAAAAAGTAAAAGAAACCAAGCAAAAATTTCGAAAGGGGATTAAAGTTCAAGGACAAGAAACAAAAAATTTAGAGATTTGCCTATGACATTTGAATTCCGGCAGTTACGGTGAATGACTTGTAGTAGATGAACAGAGTGCACAGACTTTTGAAAAGAGATTGTAAGATGAACATAAAAAAGTAAAATGACGGTCATGGAATACAGTCAAATTAAACTGGGCAATGCTGAGGGAATTAGATTAAGTAATGAGAGACTAATAGTAGCAGATCAGTTTTGCTATTGGGGCGGCAAAAGAATTGACATGGCCGAAGTAGATAGCACATAAAATGCAGACTGTCAACTGCAAGAAAAGCGTTTCTGAAGAAGAGAACTCTGTTATCATCGAATATAAATGTTAGTGTTAGGAGGTCTCTGTTCGAGATACACTATGTGATCAAAAGTATCCGGACATACCCAAAAAACATATGTTTTTTCATATTAGCTGCATTGTGCTGCCACCTGCTGCCAGGTACTCCATATCACCGGCCTCAGTAGACATCGTGAGAGAGCAGGATGGGGCGCTCCGCGGTACTGACGGTCTTCGAAGGTGGTCAGGTGATTGGGGTCACTTGCGTCATACGTCTGTACGCGAGATTTCCACACTCCTAAATATCGCTAGGTCCACTGTTTCCGATGTGATAGTGAAGTGGAAACGGGAAGGGGCACGTACACCGCAAAAGCGTACAGGCTGACCTCGTCTGTTGACTGACAGAGACCTCCGACAGTTGTAGAGGGTCGAAATGTGTAACAGGCAGACATCTATCCAGACCATCACACAGGAATGCCAAACTGCATCAGGATCCACTGCAAGTACTATGACAGCTATATGGGAGGTGAGAAAACTTGGATTTCATGGTCGAGCGGCTGCTCATAAGCCACACATCACGCCGGTAAATGCCAAACGACGCCTCGCTTGGTGTAAGGAGCGATTGAACAGTGGAAAGAACGTTGTACGGAGTGACGAATCGCGGTACACAATGTGACGAACCGAAGGCAGGGTGTGGGTATGGCGAATGCCTGGTAAACGTAATCTGCCAGCATGTGTAGTGCCAACAGTAAAATTCGGAGGCGGTGGTGTTATGGTGTGATCGTATTTTTCAAGGAAGGGGCTTGCATCCCTTGTTGTTTTGCGTGGCACTATCACAGAACAGGCCTACACTGATGTCTTAAGCACCGTGTTGCTTCCCACTGTTGAGCAGTGGATGGCGATTGCATCTTTCAACACGATCGAGCACCTGTTCATAATGCATGGCCTGTGGCGGAGTGGTTAGAGGACAGTAACATCCCTGTAATGGACTGGCCTGCACAGAGTCCTGACCTATAGAACACCTCTGGGATGTTTTGGAACGCCGACTTCGTGCCAGGCTTCACCGACCGACATTGATACCGCTCCTCAGTGCAGCACTCCGTGAAGAATGGGCTGCCATTCCCCATGAAACGTTCCAGCACCTAATTGAATGTATGCCTGCGAGAGTGTCATCAAGGCTAAGGGTGGGCCAACACCGTATTGAATTCCAGCATTAGTGATGGAGGGTGCCACCAACTTCTAAGTCATTTTCAGCCAGGTGTCCATATACTTTTGATCACATAGTGTATTTGTCTGGAGAGTAGCCTCGTACAGCAGCGAAAGGTTAATGATAAGCATTTCAGACAAGAAAAGAATAGAAGCTTTTCAAATGTGGTGCTACAGAAGAATACTGACAAGGGAACCTCCCCATCGCACCCCCCTCAGGTTTAGTTATAAGTTGGCACAGTGGATAGGCCTTGAAAAACTGAACACAGATCAATCGAGAAAACAGGAAGAAGTTGTGTGGAACTATGAAAAAAATTTGCAAAATAATCAAACTGAGTAGTCCATGCGCAAGATATGCAACATCAAGGAGAATGCCGGAACAGGAGCGCCGTGGTCCCGTGGTTAGCGTGAGCAGTTCCGGAACTAGAGCTCCTTGGTTCAAGTCTTCCGTCGAGTGAAAAGTTTAATTTTTTATTTTCAGGCAATTATTATCTGTCCGTCCGTCCGTCCGTCCGATGTGATCACTTTTTTGGGAGTGATTATCACATCCACAAGAAAACCTAAATCGTGCAAGGTAGAATAATCTTTTTACCCATTCGCCAAGTGTACAAGTTAGGTGGGTCGACAACATATTCCTGTCATGTAACGCATATTCCGTCACCAGTGTCTTATAGAATATATCAGACGTGTTTTCCTGTGGAGGATTCGGTTGACATATGACCTTGCGATCAAATGTTTTCGGTTCCCATTGGAGAGGCACGTCCATTCGTCTACTAATCGCACGGTTTTGCGGTGCGGGCGCAAAACACAGACACTAAACTTATTACAGTGAACAGAGACGTCAATGATCGAACGGACAGATAATAATTTTGCGAAAATAAAGTAAGAAAACTTTTCACTCGGGGGAAGACCTGAACCAAGGACCTCTCGCTCCTGACCTCACACTATCCTTGATGTTGCCTATCTTGCGCATGGACTACTCGGTTTGTATATTATGCTTATATTTTTCGTAGTTTTCTCGATTGATCTGTGTTCAGTTTTTCAAGGCCTAACCACTGTGCCAACGTATAACCTCTATGAAGTAATGAGGAGATAATAGAATTGGGGAAAAATAAATTTATGGCACAAACTGAGTGAAACAAGGCGTCGGTTGATGAGACACCTCCTTATGTATTATAGGTTTTGCAGTTCGCTAATTCAGCGAAGTGTGTGTGTATGTGTGAATGGGGTGGGGGGAAAAATTGTAAAGCTAGAGCAAGGCCTGACGGCTGTAAAAAGGTTCAAGTGGACTTTACTTGCAGTAAGCATGCTGACATAGGCTAACACGGAGAGCTACATCAAACCAGTCTCCTCAGTGAATACCACAAAGACAACAACATGAACGACACGCCAACGGTCGAAAAACTTTGACAAAAATTTTCAACGTAGCTGCTAAGGTTCAGTGACCGTGTCAGAATTATATTGGAACAAATAAGCCCTCGGTCACAAATATTAAGTCAAAATTGACCTGGCGGTGCGGCTACCCTGCCCCTTGTCTGGTAAACAAGTCGTGTAGCTGGGCCTTCGTTTGGTCAAATGTTTGGGCAGAACCAAAACAAGCACTACCTAGAAATGACACAGTGGATTTTTGGGGGAGGAGAAGGTTAGTGGCCGGCCGGTGTGACCGAGCGGTTCTAGGCGCTTCAGTCTGGAACCGCGCTACTGCTACGGTCGCAGGTTCGAATCCTGCCTCGGGCATAGATGTGTGTGACGTCCTTGAGTTAGTTAGGTTTAAGTAGTTCTAAGTTCTAGGGGACTGATGACCTCAGATGTTAGTCCCATAATGCTCAGAGCCATTTGAACCATTTTTTGAAGGTTAGTGTTTAACGTCCTGTCGACAGTGAGATCATTAGAGACGGAGGAAAAGCTCCTTTCAAAGGAACCATCCCGGCATTTGCCTGAAGCGATTTAGGGTAATCACGGAAATCGTAAATCAGTAGAGAAGGAGGGTTCCCTGCCGTTCTTGGACGTGCTTGTCCGTCGTACACCCAATGGGTCTCTACGTCATAGCGTTTACCGCGAGCCCACTCACACGGATCGGTATCTACATGGCACCAGCTTCCATCACCCAGCACATAAACAGTCCGTTCTGAGGACCTTAAGTAGATCGAGCTGAAACCGTCTCAGAAGCTGAAAACTTGCCGAAGAAGACCTCTGAAGAAGACACCAATCAGGTTGCATTCTTACCGTCTTGTGGTTCGACAACAGGAAAGACTAGTCGGCTCCTGAAGAGGCATAAAATAGACACAATCTTCAGGCCTCCGGCGAAGATCCGGCAACTAATGAAATCTGCGGAAGACGGTTGAGGCCTCAGAACGCCAGGAATTTACAAGATACCGTATGGATGTGGGCAGTTCTGTGTCGGCCAGACTGTTCGCACTATTAAAGAGCGCCGCATGGAACATGAAAGGTGTTACAGTCAGCTGTAGCAGAACATACTCTGGAAAACGGACACCGAATTCCATTCGATGAGACGTCTATTATTAAACGGACTATGACTTCTGAGATGGCGTGATAAACGAGGCCATAGAGATTAGAATCTCTGACAACACCTTCAATAGAGACGGTGGACTGCAACTGAGTACAGCGTGGGATCCGGTGTTGAGGGTTGAAGCGGGCCCGCCGGTCGCGCGGCCAAAACATTACCATACATGGTGCGGGACCGAGCACCAGTGACGTCACGAGCGACGGCGCGGCTATATAAGCACGGCAGTGACAACCACACGACAGCCGTCCACTTGGCAATGGCAGAGGAGATCTCTGCCCTTAAGCTCGTGGGCAGTAAACCACTAGACGCGGCTTGAAACCCGAGAATGTTTTATTAACGGACATCGCCGCGAAAACACGCATTCTTACATCATTGAGCGTATGTGGGATGCCTTGCAACGGGCAGCCTGCTGGATTCATGGTGTCAGTTCCCTCCAGCACTACTAGGGTCATTAGTCGAGTCCATGCTACGTCGTGTTGCGGCACTTCTGCGTGCTCAAGGGAATGCTACACAGATGTACCAGTTTCTTGGACTCCCCACTCTCCAGTTAACTGTCAATGGAAAGGTTTTGAAATACAAACAAATTGAAAAGTGTAGAGTCTTTAAAAAAAAGAATGACCACATTTTGAAACCACATATGTTGTGACAAAAGCATAGTACAAACATGGGATGGATTGCAAAATACTCACGAAATCCTGAAGTGGTGTTACAAATGCTCTATGTGTCCATTAGCAGCACCAGGAACAACATCTAGAAGATAGCTAGATTCTTCAAGTTACTTTTATTCTGTTCGTCACTTCCTCTAGGTCGCGAGGTAAAGCTTCACACACCCCCAAAAGAAAAAATCGCGTGGGGTCATATATGGTCATGTCAGAGGTCAATGATGCAGGGCAGTGTCTCGGGGTTCCCTGCTCCGTATCCAGCGTTGAGGCAGAGCATCATTGAGAAACTGAAGCGCGTTGTTATGCCATTGTGGTGGAGCTCCATCCTGCTGGAAAATGAAGTCACCGGAGTCCTCCTGAAGTTGTGGAAACAGCCAGCTCTGCACTATTTCAAAACAGCTCACGCTGGATAGGGCGCACCGGACACCGAGACGCTGCCGTGCATTCTTGGCCTCCAAGACCACCAGACACGACCCCGTGGCATTTCTTCTTGTGGGGATATGTGGAGGAAAGCGTGTTCATCTCCCCTTTAGCTTGCGACGTACATCAAGTGAAGAACAGGATACCAGCCGCCGTAACTTTTGTAAAAGCAGGCGCATTGTGTAAAATTTATGACGAATTTAGCTGTCGTCTAGATGTTGTTCATGGTGCTGCTTGTGGACACGTAGAACATTTGCAATAGCATAGTTAAAACGTTAGGATTTTGTACTTTTCATTCCAGTCCATGTCTGTAGTACGTTTTTCTCAAGAAATATGGAGTTCTGAAATCAGGTCATTCGTTTTCAAACACTCTGTATGTAAGTGTTTTCTAACATGATTTTTCTAAAAGCATACAATAAAACAAAATAGAGAAACACTTGATGCGTCTTTGAATGATGCTCGAAATCATGTAGCACAACAGCACGTAAGATGCCGATTGAGAATTTGAAGTTCAATCTTTAACTTTTAGTAGTGCGGGATAGCTTCGTCGTCTTTTGCGTCTTGCCACGGTTCGCACGGTTCACTCCGTCCGGGGTTTGAGTCCTCCGTCGGGCATGGGTGTGTGTGTTGTCCTTAGCGTAAGTTACTTTAAGTAGTGTGTAAGCGTAGGTACCGATGACCTCAATAGTTTGGCCCCATAGGAACTTACCACAAATTTCCAAGATTTTAGCTTGTAATCGTCCGCTACCGATAGCTGAGTTGTCAGTGCGAAAGAATGTCAATCCTATGGGGCCCGGGTTCGATTCCTGGCTAGGTTCGAGATTTTCTCCGCTCAGGGACTGGGTGCTGTGCTGTCCTAATCATCATCATTTCATCCCCATCGACGCGCAAGTCGCCGAAGTGGCGTCAAATCGAAAGACCTGCACCCCGCGAGCGGTCTACCCGACGGGAGGCCCTAGCCGCACGGCATATTTGTCTAGTTGATTATGTAGACCGTGCAGTACTTTTGCTGTACATAATTTCCAGCACTATCGAAGGTGTGTCGAATCTATATTACCAAACTACTAACCCAGGACACTTTCACAGTTGCATGCTGCCTACCTAACTGCTTTCAGGGGCGAAAAATGTTGATTTTCAATGTTCCGTGTAAGTATTGACGCTGTTAAAAATTTAAAATGCTGTCGTAATCTACTCGTTAACGGGTGTAATACACTCTATACCACAAAAAAAGAAAATAAAGAATGACGCACCATGAAGGAATTATTCGAATAGCACGGAAACCGATAAGTATCATTGACATCTATAGACAAACAAATGATTGTAATTTCAGAAAAATTTAATGATTTATCCAGGAGAAAGAGCTTCACAGCAGGAACAAGTTAATAACGCCATGACCCACATCTGGCTCCTAGGCAAGCAGTAATTCGGTTTGGCACGGATGTCGTGCTTACGGGTATCTACATCTACGTGATTACTCTGCTATTCACAATAAAGTGCTTGGCAGAGGGTTCAATGAACCATTTCCAAGCTTTTTCTCTACCGTTCCGCTCTCGAACGGCGCGCGGGAAAAACGAGCATTTAGATTTTTCTGTGCGAGCCCTTATTTCTCTTATTTTATCGTGATGATCAGTTCTCCCTAAGTAGGTGGGTGCCAATAGAATGTTTTCGCAGTCGGGGGAGAAAACTGGTGATTAAACTTTCATGAGAAGATCCCGTCGCAACGAAAACCGGCTTTGTTTTAATGATAGCCACTCCAATTCACGTATCATGTCTGTGTTACTATCTCCCCTATTTCACGATCATACAAAACGAGCTGCCCTTCTTTGTAGCCGGCCGCGGTGGCCCTGCGGTTCTAGGCGCTTCAGTCCGGAACCGCGCGACCGCTGCGGTCGCAGGTTCGAATCCTGCCTCGGGCATGGATGTGTGTGATGTGCTTAGGTTAGTTAGGTTTAAGTAGTTCTAAGTTCTAGGGGACTGGCGACCTCAGATGTTAAGTCCCATAGTGCTCAGAGCCATTTGAACCATTTGAACCTTCTTTGTACTTTTTTCCTTCAGTCTCACCTGATGCGGATCCCACACCGCACAGCAATACTCCACAGTATGGCGGACAAGCGTGGTGTGAGCAGTATCTTTGGTAGACCTGTTGCACCTTCTAAGTGTTCTACCAGCGAATCGCAGTCTTTGGTTTGCCCTACGCACAACATTATCTATGTGATCGTTCCAATTTAGGTTATTTGTAATTGTAATCCCTAAGTATTTAGTTGAATTTAAAGCCTTCAGATTTGTGTGACTTATCGCGTAATCGAAATTTAGCGGATTTCTTTTAGTACTCATGAGAATAACTTTACACTTTTCTTTATTCATGGTCAATTGCCCCTATTCTCACCATACAGATATCTTATCGAAATCGTTTTGCAATTCGTTTTGGTCATCTGATGACATTACAAGACGGTAAATGACACTATCATTTGCAAACAATGTAAGACAGCTACTCAGATTGTCTCCTAGGTCAGGAAACATAGAGGGCCTATAACCCTTCCTTGGGGAACGCCGGATATTACTTTTACTCGATGACTTTCCATCTATTACTACAGACTGTGACCTTTCTGACAGCACAACGATGGCGATATTCCACAGGCACGCAGTTTGGTTAGAAGACGCTTGAGAAGAAACCTAAGAATATGGAATCAATGTGGCATCCCGTGTCAAATATCGAACAAATATTGACCAATTGGTGCGTTAGGTCGTCAAAATCCGGAGCTGCTTGGAGGGCCCTTCAAATAATGCTGCACACGTTTACAACTGGGAAGAGGTCTGGCGACCTTGCAGCACAAGGTAGGGTTTGGCAAGTACGAAGACAAACAGCAGCAACTGTCGCCGTGTGCGGGCAGCCATTATCTTGCTGAAATGTACGTACAGGATGGTTTGCCGTGAAGCGCAATAAAAGCGGTTGTACAACATCGTCAACGTAACACTCTGCTATAAGGGTGTCGCGGATGGCAACCAACGGGATCCTGCTATGAAATGAAATGACACCCCAGACCGTCACTCCAGGTCGTCAGACAGACAGGCCGACACCCCACCGCTATCTGGAGCGCCTACAGAGACGTCATCGCTGACCACTGGGGCACAGTTCGGAGCGGGACTCATCGCTGAAGACAGTTCTACTCCAATCAGTGAGATCCCAGGCCGAAGAACCAAACTATACGCGTTCACCGTTTAATAATGAGTGCACTTACCCACTTCCAGCAAACATTAACATACACTACTGGCCATTAAAATTGCTACACCACGAAGATGGCGTGCTACAGACGCGAAATTTAACCGACAGGAAGAAGATGCTGTGATATGCAAATGATTAGCTTTTCAGAGCATTCACACAAGACTGGCGCCGGTGGCGACACCTACAACGTGCTGACATGAGGAAAGTTTCCAACCGATTCCTCATACACAAACAGCAGCTGACCGGCGTTGCCTGCTGAAACGTTGTTGCTATGCCTCGCGTAACATGGAAAAATCCGTACCATCACTTTTCCGACTATGATAAAGATCGGATTGTAGCCTATCACGATTGCGGTTTATCGTATAGCGACATTGCTGCTCGCGTTGGTCGAGATCCAATGACTGTCAGAAGAATATGGAATCGGTGGGTTCAGGAGGGTAATACGGAACGCCGTGCTGGATCCCAACGGCCTCGTATCACTAGCACGCGAGAAGACAGGCATCTTATCCACATGGCTGTAACGGATCGTGCAGCCACGTCTCGATCCACGAGTCAACATACGGTGACGTTCGCGAGACAACCATCATCTGCACGAAAAGTTCGACGACGTCTGCAGCAGCACGGACTATCAGCTCGGAGACCACGGCTGCGGTTACCCTTGATGCTGCATCACAGACAGGATCGCCTGCGATGTTGTACTGAACGACAACCTGGGTGCACGAATGGCAAAACGTCATTTTTTCTGATGAATCCACGTTCTGTTTACAGCATCATGATGGTCGCATCCGTGTTTGGCGACATCGCGGTGAACGCACGTTGGAAGCGTATATTCGTCATCGCCATACTGGCATATCACCCTGCGTGATGGTATGGGGTGCCAATGGTTACACGTCTCGGTCACCTCTTGTTCGCATTGAGGGCACTTTGAACAGTGGACGTTACATTTCAGATGTGTTACGACCTGTGGCTCTACCCTTCATTCGATCCCTGCGAAACCTTACATTTCAGCAGGATAATGCACGACCGCGTGTTGCAGGTCCTGTACGGGCCTTTCTGGATACAGAAAATGTTCGACTGCTGCCCTGGCCAGCACATTCTCCAGATCTCTCACCAACTGAAAACGTCTGGTCAATGGTGGCAGAGCAACTGGCTCGTCACAATACGCCAGTCACTACTCTTGATGAACTGTGGTATCGTGTTGAAGCTACATGGGCAGCTGTACCTGTACACGCCATCCAAGCTCTGTTTGACTCAATGCCCAGGCGTATCAAGGCCGTTGTTACGACCAGAGGTGGTTGTTCTGGGTACTGATTTCTCAGGATCTATGCACCCAAATTGCGTGAAAATGTAATCACATGTCAGTTCTAGTATAATGTATTTGTCCAATGAATACCCGTTTATCATCTGCATTTCTTCTTGGTGTAGCAATTTTAATAGCCAGTAGTGTAATTTCAAAGCTTTTCTAAACTTTTTCTGGCTTACATGCTTAACGTCAGATATTTAACGCATTAACTCACTTGTAAGGGAATCACACGTTCGAGGCTGTTTTGTACGTGCGAGTTCTGTTCTTTAACGAATCTGAAGATTACTGGTGTTTCTCTAATATATTTAATACCTACTTTTAGACGAATAAATTTCACAAAAGATTTTTCTACATGTTTCATTACACTTTCAACAAAAGCAATGAAAGAACAACATTTTTTTTTTTTAAATCGCTTCATCATCTCAAGTTATTCTCCTTTAATGTATACACTTTAGCAGGCGTTCGGATCAGTTCATATGTATCATCATCTACATGACTACGCTGCAAAGCAAACGTGTTAGACTTCAAAGCACCACTTTTGCACTATTCCGCTGCCGTTGCTCTGTCGATTAGCAAGTGGGAATAACGAACACGTAAATATTTCCGTAAGATCTCTGGTTGCTCTTATTTTATTACGATGGTCATTTGTCCCTATGTAGGTAGGACTCAATAAAATATTTTCGAAATTGTGGGAGAAAGTTGGCTATTGAAATTCCTTGAAAACATCTCGTCGCAACGAAAAAGTCTTTGTTTTCAAGATTGTCACCGCCACTTGCTTATCATCTCCGTGGCATTCGGTCCCCTATTCCGCAATAATACAAAACGAGCTTGAAGTGTCCTGAAGTTTCAACACTTCAATAAGAAACACACGAGCACGTAGTATTTGTATTTAAGAACGTAATAATGTCGACTCAGGTGGCCTTAGTTGACCATCAAAACAGGTAACCAATTCTGTAACTACATCCCAACAGGGAAATAAGCTCACACCTAAACGCCGCGAATCGCTCGGCCACAGCAGCCGGCGTTCGTAGTATAGCTGTGGCGCATCATACTGCATCCACAGCAGCAATTTGAACAGCAGTTGGCACCACAGTTGCACAAAGAACTGTTACAAATCGGTTACTTCAAGCACACCTCCGAGCCAGACGCCCTGCAGCTTGTATCCCACTGACCCCAAACCACTGCCGTTTGCCGCTTCAGTGGCCTCAAGCGAGAGCTCATTGGAGGACGGGGTGAAGGTCTGTTGTGATTTCTTATGAAAGCCGGTTGTGCGTCGGTGCCAGTGATGGTCAGAAGGAGGCCACTTACGGCCCTGCAACACACCTGGCTGCCTGCGGAAAAAACTAGATCTACATCTGGAGCTGCGGTCTGGAATGCGGTTTCGAATGACAGCAGGAACACTCTCGTGGTTATCCCACGCACACTGACTGCAAATTTGTACACTAGTCTCATGATTCGACCTGTTGCGCTGCCATTCATAAACAGCATTACAGTGGGTGTTTTCCAACAGGTTAGCGACCGCCCAGATACAACTGTTGTAACCCAACATGCTCTACATTGAGTCGACGTGTTGCCTTGGCCTGGTCGATTACCATGTCTGTCTCCAATAGAGCGCATACGAGACATCATCGGATCGCAGCCCCAGCGTCATCCACAAGCAATGTGAACAGTCCCTTTGTTCGCCGACTAGATGTGTGGAACTGCATCCGTCCTTGTATTGGCCGACTAGATACATGGAACTCCATCTATCCCTGTATTGGCCGACTACATGCGTGGAACTCCATCCATCCCTGTATTGGCCGACTAGATGCGTGGAACTCCATCTATCCCTGTATAGGCCGACAAAAGATGCGTGGAACTACATTCGACCTGTATTGGCCGACTAGAAGTGTGGAACTTCATCGGTCCCTGTATTGGCTGACTAGATGCGTGGAACACCATCCGTACCTGTATCGGCCGACTAGATGCGTCGAACTCCATCCGTCCCTGTATTGGAGGACTGGATGTGTGGAACTCCATACCTGTATTGGCCAACTAGAGGCGTTGAACTCCATCCCACAAACTGATATGCAGCACCTGTACAACAGAATGCATTCACGTTTGCATGCTTGCAGTCACAGCGGTTGTTAATGTTGCAGCATTTGGCATTTCCAATTGGTTATCTCGCATTTATGTAATCTTGTGATCTTGCAATGTTAATCACTTAAATACGCTACCTAGACACATGTATTCCCGAAATTTGATTCCTCTACATTAATTGACAATTTCTTTCCGTCAGTTCATCTTGTAAATTTTCGTCACGAGTGCCCAGAATACCAAACATCGGGCATTACCTCTGACTACAGACAACGCAGTGGCCGACGGCCTTCACTTAACGACCGAGAGCAGCGCTCTCTGCGTAGAGTTGTCACTGCTAACAGGTAACCAACACTGCATGAAATAACCGCAGAAGTCAATGTAAACGTACGACGAACGTATCTGCTCGGACAATGACCCGATATCTGTCGTTAATGGCGTATGGCAGCAGACGACCACGCGAGTGCCTCCGCCAACATCTACATCATACTACGTAAGCCACCTAACGGTGTGTGGCGGAGAGTATTTTTGCTTCCACTATCTGATAAACGAAAGGATAACGTTCTACGATTCGGGGCGTGGAATGTCAGAAGCTTGAACGTGGTAGGGAAACTAGAAAATCTGAAAAGGGAAATGCAAAGGCTCAATCTAGATATAGTAGGGGTCAGTGAAGTGAAGTGGAAGGAAGACAAGGATTTCTGGTCAGATGAGTATCGGGTAATATCAACAGCACCAGAAAATGGTATAACAGGTGTAGGATTCGTTATGAATAGGAAGGTAGGGCAGAGGGTGTGTTACTGTGAACAATTCAGTGACCGGGTTGTTCGAATCAGAATCGACAGCAGACCAACAACGACAACGATAGTTCAGGTATACATGCCGACGTCGCAAGCTGAAGATGAACAGATAGAGAAAGTGTATGAGGATATTTAAAGGGTAATGCAGTATGTAAAGGGGGACGAAAATCTAATAATCATGGGCGACTGGAATGCAGTTGTAGGGGAAGGAGTAGAAGAAAAGGTTACAGGAGAATATGGGCTTGGGACAAGGAATGAAAGAGGAGAAAGACTAATTGAGTTCTGTAACAAGTTTCAGCTAGTAATAGCGAATACCCTGTTCAAGAATCACAAGAGGAGGAGGTATACTTGGAAAACGCCGGGAGATACGGGAAGATTTCAATTAGATTACATCATGGTCAGACAGAGATTCCGAAATCAGATACTGGATTGTAAGGCGTACCCAGGAGCAGATATAGACTCAGATCACAATATAGTAGTGATGAAGAGTAGGCTGAAGTTCAAGACATTAGTCAGGAAGAATCAATACGCAAAGAAGTGGGATACATCTACATCTACATCTATACTCCGCGAGCCACCTTACGGTGTGTGGCGGAGGGTACTTATTGTACCACTATCTGATCCCCCCTTCCCTGTTCCATTCACGAATTGTGCGTGGGAAGAACGACTGCTTGTAAGTCTCCGTATTTGCTCTAATTTCTCGGATCTTTTCGTTGTGATCATTACGCGAGATATATGTGGGCGGTAGTAATATGTTGCCCATCTCTTCCCGGAATGTGCTCTCTCGTAATTTCGATAATAAACCTCTCCGTATTGCGTAACGCCTTTCTTGAAGTGTCCGCCACTGGAGCTTGTTCAGCATCTCTGTAACGCTCTCGCGCTGACTAAATGTCCCCATGACGAATCGCGCTGCTTTTCGCTGGATCATGTCTATCTCTTCTATTAATCCAACCTGGTAAGGGTCCCATACTGATGAGCAATACTCAAGAATCGGACGAACAAGCGTTTTGTAAGCTACTTCTTTCGTCGATGAGTCACATTTTCTTAGAATTTTTCCTATGAATCTCAACCTGGCGCCTGCTTTTCCCACTATTTGTTTTATGTGATCATTCCACTTCAGATCGCTCCGGATAGTAACTCCTAAGTATTTTACGGTCGTTACCGCTTCCAATGATTTACCACCTATGGCATAATCGTACTGGAATGGATTTCTGCCCCTATGTATGCGCATTATATTACATTTATCTACGTTTAGGGAAAGCTGCCAGCTGTCGCACCATGCATTAATCCTCTGCAGGTCCTCCTGGAGTACGTACGAGTCTTCTGATGTTCCTACTTTCTTGTAGACAACCGTGTCATCTGCAAATAGCCTCACGGAGCTACCGATGTTGTCAACTAAGTCATTTATGTATATTGTAAACAATAAAGGTCCTATCACGCTTCCCTGCGGTACTCCCGAAATTACCTCTACATCTGCAGATTTTGAACCGTTAAGAATGACATGTTGTGTTCTTTCTTCTAGGAAATCCTGAATCCAATCACAAACCTGGTCCGATATTCCGTAAGCTCGTATTTTTTTCACTAAACGTAAGTGCGGAACCGTATCAAATGCCTTCCTGAAGTCCAGGAATACGGCATCAATCTGCTCGCCAGTGTCTACGGCACTGTGAATTTCTTGGGCAAATAGGGCGAGCTGAGTTTCACATGATCTCTGTTTGCGGAATCCATGTTGGTTATGATGAAGGAGATTAGTATTATCTAAGAACGTCATAATACGAGAACACAAAACATGTTCCATTATTCTACAACAGATTGACGTAAGCGAAATAGGCCTATAATTATTCGCATCTGATTTATGACCCTTCTTGAAAATGGGAACGACCTGCGCTTTCTTCCAGTCGCTAGGTACTTTACGTTCTTCCAGCGATCTACGATAAATTGCTGATAGAAAGGGGGCAAGTTCTTTAGCATAATCACTGTAGAATCTTAAGGGTATCTCGTCTGGTCCGGATGCTTTTCCGCTACTAAGTGATAGCAGTTGTTTTTCAATTCCGATATCGTTTATTTCAATATTTTCCATTTTGGCGTCCGTGCGACGGCTGAAGTCAGGGACCGTGTTACGATTTTCCGCAGTGAAACAGTTTCGGAACACTGAATACGGAAGTACTAAGGAATGACGAGATACGTTTGAAGTTCTCTAACGCTATAGATACAGCAATAAGGAACAGCGCAGTAGGCAGTACAGTTGAAGAGGAATGGACATCTCTAAAAAGGGCCATTACAGAAGTTGGGAAGGAAAACATAGGTACAAAGAAGGTGGCTGCGAAGAAACCATTGGTAACAGAAGAAATACTTCAGTTGATTGATGAAAGGAGGAAGTACAAACATGTTCCGGGAAAATCAGGAATACAGAAATGCAAGTCGCTGAGGAATGAAATAAATAGGAAGTGCAGGGAAGCTAAGACGAAATGGTTTGCAGGGAAAATGTGAAGACATCGAAAATGACATGATTGTCGGAAGGACGGACTCAGCATACAGGAAAGTCAAAACAACTTTTGGTGACATTAAAAGCAGCGGTTGTAACATTAAGAGCGCAACGGGAATTCCGCTGTTAAATGCAGAGGAGAGAGCAGATAGGTGGAAAGAATACATTGAAAGCCTCTATGAGGGTGTAGATTTGTCTGATGTGATAGAAGAAGAAACAGGAGTCGATTTAGAAGAGATAGGGGATCCAGTATTAGAATCGGAATTTAAAAGAGCTTTGGAGGACTTACGGTCAAATAAGGCAGAAGGGATAGATAACATTCCATCAGAATTTCTAAAATCATTGCGGGAAGTGGCAACAAAACGACTGTTCACGTTGGTGTGTAGAATATATGAGTCTGGCGATATACCATCTGACTTTCGGAAAAGCATCAAAAATGGTTCAAATGGCTCTGAGCACTATGGGACTTAACATCTATGGTCATCAGTCCCCTAGAACTTAGAACTACTTAAACCTAACTAACCTAAGGACATCACACAACACCCAGCCATCACGAGGCAGAGAAAATCCCTGACCCCGCTGGGAATCGAACCCGGGAACCCGGGCGTGGGAAGCGAGAACGCTACCGCGCGACCACGAGATGCGGGCGCAAAAGCATCATCCACACAATTCCGAAGACGGCAAGAGCTGACAAGTGCGAGAATTATCGGACAATCAGCTTAACAGCTCATGCATCGAAGCTGCTTACAGAAGAATGGAAAAGAAAATTGAGAATGCGCTAGATGACGATCACTTTGGCTTTAGGAAAAGTAAACGGACGAGAGAGGCAATTCAGACGTTACAGCTAATAATGGAAGCAAGGCTAAAGAAAAATCAAGACACTTTCATAGGGTTTGTCGACCTGGAAAAAGCGTTCGACAATATAAAATGGTGCAAGCTGTTCGAGATTCTGAAAAAAGTAGGGTAAGCTATAGGGAAAGACGGGTCATATACAATATGTACAACAACCAAGAGGGAATAATAAGAGTGGACGATCAAGAACGAAGTGCTCGTATTAAGAAGGGTGTAAGGCAAGGCTGTAGCCTTTCGCCCCTACTCTTCAACCTGTACATCGAGGAAGCAATGACGGAAATAAAAGAATGGTTCAGGAGTGGAATTAAAATACAAGGTGAAAGGATATCAATGATACGATTCGCTGCTGACATTGCTATCCTGAGTGAGAGTGAAGAAGAATTAAATGATCTGCTGAACGGAATGAACAGTCTAATGAGTACACAGTATGGTTTGAGAGTAAATCGGAGAAAGACGAAGGTAATGAGAAGTAGTAGCAGTGAGAACAGCGAGAAACTTAACATCAGGATTGATGGTCACGAAGTCAATGAAGTTAAGGAATTCTGCTATCTAGGCAGAAAAATAACCAATGACGGACGGAGCAAAGAGGACATCAAAAGCAGACTCGCTATGGCAAAAAAGGCATTTCTGGCGAAGAGAAGTCTACTAATATCAAATACCGGCCTTAATTTGAGGAAGAAATTTCTGAGGATGTACGTCTGGAGTACTGCATTGTATGGTAGTGAAACATGGACTGTGGGAAAACCGGAACAGAAGAGAATCGAAGCATTTGAGATGTGGTGCTATAGATGAATGTTGAAAATTAGGTGGACTGATAAGGTAAGGAATGAGGAGGTTCTACGCAGAATCGGAGAGGAAAGGAATATGTGGAAAACACTGATAAGGAGAAGGGACAGGATGATAGGACATCTGCTAAGACATGAGGGAGTGACTTCCATGGTACTAGAGGGAGCTGTAGAGGGCAAAAACTGTAGAGGAAGACAGAGATTGGAATACGTCAAGCAAATAATTGAGGACGTAGGTTGCAAGTGCTACTCTGAGATGAAGAGGTTAGCACAGGAAAGGAATTCGTGGCGGGCCGCATCAAACCAGTCAGTAGACTGATGACCAAATCTCGGTATGCCCCTGTATTGGCTCTAATGTCTCGAATTTTCTCCTCGTGATCAATGAGCGAGATGTATGTGGGGGTAAGTGATATCTTGTCCGACTCCTCCTGTCCCAAAATTTCAACAGTAAGTCTCTCCGTGATGCACAACGCCTCTCTTGTAACGTCTGCCAGTGGAGTTTGTTTAGCATCTCCGTAACGCTCTTTCACCGGTTAAACGATCCCGTGACGAAACGAACCGTTCTTCATTGGATCTCCTCTAGCAGTCCTACCTCATAGGGATCGCAGATAGACGAACAACATTCAAGAATCGGGCGAACAAGCGCCTTATAAGCCACTTCTTTCGTGGATGAGATACATTTCGTTAAGATTCTTCCAAAGAATCTGGTGTCTGCTTTTCCCCCTATCTGTTTTATACGGTCATTCCACTTACGGTCGCTGTGGACAGTTACGGCTAGATATTTTACGCAGACGCTGTCTCCAGCTGTTTGTCATGAACAGTGTAGCTGTACAGTAGTCGATTTCTTTTCCTATGTATGCGAAATATGTTACATTTATTTACGTTCAGGGTCAACTGGCAGAGCGTGCACCATGCTTGAGCTCTGCAGGTCGTTCTACAAATTCTTCTACACTCCTGGAAATTGAAATAAGAACACCGTGAATTCATTGTCCCAGGAAGGGGAAACTTTATTGACACATTCCTGGGGTCAGATACATCACATAATCACACTGACAGAACCACAGGCACATAGACACAGGCAACAGAGCATGCACAATGTCGGCACTAGTACAGTGTATATCCACCTTTCGCAGCAATGCAAGCTGCTATTCTCCCATGGAGACGATCGTAGAGATGCTGGATGTAGTCCTGTGGAACGGCTTGCCATGCCATTTCCACCTGGCGCCTCAGTTGGACCAGCGTTCGTGCTGGACGTGCAGACCGCGTGAGACGACGCTTCATCCAGTCCCAAACATGCTCAATGGGGGACAGATCCGGAGATCTTGCTGGCCAGGGTAGTTGACTTATACCTTCTAGAGCACGTTGGGTGGCACGGGATACATGCGGATGTGCATTGTCCTGTTGGAACAGCAAGTTCCCTTGCCGGTCTAGGAATGGTAGAACGATGGGTTCGATGACGGTTTGGATGTACCGTGCACTATTCAGTGTCCCCTCGACGATCACCAGTGGTGTACGGCCAGTGTAGGAGATCGCTCCCTACACCATGATGCCGGGTGTTGGCCCTGTGTGCCTCGGTCGTATGCAGTCCTGATTGTGGCGATCACCTGCACGGCGCCAAACACGCATACGACCATCATTGGCACCAAGGCAGAAGCGACTCTCATCGCTGAAGACGACACGTCTCCATTCGTCCTTCCATTCACGCCTGTCGCGACACCACTGGAGGCGGGCTGCACGATGTTGGGGCGTGAGCGGAAGACGGCCTAACGGTGTGCGGGACCGTAGCCCAGCTTCGTGGAGACGGTTGCGAATGGTCCTCGCCGATACCCCAGGAGCAACAGTGTCCCTAATTTGCTGGGAAGTGGCGGTGCGGTCCCCTACGGCACTGCGTAGGATCCTACGGTCTTGGCGTGCATCCGTGCGTCGCTGCGGTCCGGTCCCAGGTCGACGGGCACGTGCACCTTCCGCCGACCACTGGCGACAACATCGATGTACTGTGGAGACCTCACGCCCCACGTGTTGAGCAATTCGGCGATACGTCCACCCGGCCTCCCGCATGCCCACTATACGCCCTCGCTCAAAGTCCGTCAACTGCACATACGGTTCACGTCCACGCTGTCGCGGCATGCTAACAGTGTTAAAGACTGCAATGGAGCTCCGTATGCCACGGCAAACTGGCTGACACTGACGGCGGCGGTGCACAAATGCTGCGCAGCTAGCGCCATTCGACGGCCAACACCGCGGTTCCTGGTGTGTCCGCTGTGCCGTGCGTGTGATCATTGCTTGTACAGCCCTCTCGCAGTGTCCGGAGCAAGTATGGTGGGTCTGACACACCGGTGTCAATGTGTTCTTTTTTCCATTTCCAGGAGTGTATCTTCTGGCGTTGTTACTTTTCTATAGACAACTGTATCATCTGCGAATAGCCTTAAAAAGCACCCGACGCTTTCTACTAGATTATTTATACACACTGTAAACAGCAACGGTCCTATCACACTTCCCTGTGGTACTCCGGATTTTATCTCTACATCTGTCGCTTTTGTTCCGTTAAGAGCGACGTGCTGATTTGTACCTGCAAGAAAGTCTTGAATCCAATCGCAAGTCTGCTCGTATTTTTTTTTTTTTCATTAAAAGGCAATGCGGGACGGCGTCGAATGCCTGACTTAAGTCGAGAAACACGACATCAAGCTGAGCGCCGTCGTCCACTGCGCTGTGGATCTCACGGAGGAACAGAGCGGGCTGAGTTTCGCAGGATCTCTGTATGCGGAATCCATGTTGATTTTTATAGATGTTCATTTTCAAAAAAACGTCATAATTCTTTAGCATAAAACATGTTCCACAATTCTACAACAGATTGACGTCAACGATATAGGTCTATAGCTTTGTGGATCTATCTTACGGCCTTTCTTAAAAACGCGAATGACCTGTGCTTTTATCCAATCATTAGGTACCTTTCGTTGCCCAAGCGATCTACGATAAATCACTGCTAGAAGGGAAGCAAGTCTTTATAGACTCTTGTAGGTAACTCATCTGGTCCTGATGCCTTTCCACCACTAAGCGATTGTAGCTGCTTTTCAATTCCGCGATCGGTTATCTCAATATCTGCCATTTCGACGTTCGCACGACGATTGAAAGGAGGGACAGTACTACGATCTTTCGCGGTGAAACAACTTCGGAAGACCGAATTCAGTATTTCGGCCTTCTCTCTGTTATCTCCGGTTTCGGTGCCGCTGTTGTCGTTGAGAGAATGAAAAGATGATTTTACCCACTTACTGAATTTACATACGTCAAAATCTCTTGTGGTTTTTACTCAGGGCTGTTGAAAACGTCAACAACACGTCATCACCTGCATCACATCTGCTGGGGCCTTCGCCATATCGGTTGGGCCCTAGACGTGTGGAAAACCGTGGGCTGCTCAGATGAGTCCAGGTTTCAGTTTGTAAGCGCTGATTTTTCGATTGTGGCGCTGACCCCAAGCAGCCAAGGACTTACGGCACTGTGCAAGCTGGTGGTGTCTCCATAATGGTGGCAACTGTGTTCACACGTAATGGACTCAGTCCTTTGGTTATGCCGGCCGCGGTGGTCTCGCGGTTCTAGGCGCGCAGTCCGGAGCCGTGCGACTGCTACGGTCGCAGGTTCGAATCCTGCCTCGGGCATGGATGTGTGTGATGTCCTTAGGTTAGACAGGTTTAAGTAGTTCTAAGTTCTAGGCGACTGATGACCACAGCTGTTAAGTCCCATAGTGCTCAGAGCCATTTCAACCATTTTGAACCTTTGGTTCAAATAAACAGATCATTGACTAGAAATGGTTATTTTCGTCTACTTGGAGACCATTTTCAGCCATTCATATACTTCATGTCGACAGAGAACGACAAAATTTTTATGGATGACATTGCACCATGTCACCGGGCCACAAATGTTCGTGACTGGTTTGAGGAACACTCTGGACAATTTGAACGAATGATTTGGGCACCCAGATCGCCCGCTCGAGTTCCTTCGAAATTTATAGCACATAATCGAGAGGTAATTTCATGCACGAAATCCTGTACCGGCAACACATTCAGAATTATGGACGGCTATAGCGGCAGCATGGGTAACAGAAGCAATACTTCAATTGATCGATGAAGGGAGGAAGTACAAAAATGATTCGGAAAACTCAGAGAAATACAATTCGCTGAGAAATGGAATAAATAGGAAGTGCAGGGAAGCTAAAACGAAATGACTGCAGGAAAAGTGTGAAGGCATCGAAAAAGAAATAATTGTCGGCAGGACAGACTCAGCATACAGGAAAATCAAAACAAACTTCGGCGACATTAAAAACAAGAGTGTTCACATTAAGAGTGCAACAGGAATTCCACTGTTGAATGAAGAGGGCGAATAGGTGGAAAGAGTACATCGAAAGCCCGTATGAAGGGGAAGATTTTTCTGATGTGATAGAAGAAGAAACAGGAGTCGATTTAGAAGGGATAGGGGATCCAGTATTAGAATCAGAATTTCAAAGAGCTTTGGAGGACTTACGGTCAAATAAGGCAGAAAGGATAGATAACCTTCCACCAGAATTTTTAAAATCATTGGGGAAAGTGGCAACAAAACGGCTATTCACGTTGTTGTGTAGAATGTATGAGTCTGGCGACATACCATCTGACTTTCGGGAAAGCACCATCCACACACAATTCTGAAGACGCCAAGGGCTGACAAGTACGAGAATTACCGCACAATCAGCTTAACAGCTCACGCGTCCAAATTGCTCACAACAATAATATACAGAAGAATGGAAAAGGAAATTGGAGATGCGCTAGATGACTATCAGTTTGGCTTTAGAAAAGGTAAAGGCACCAGAGAGACAATTCTGACGTTGCGATTAATAATGGAACCAAGACTAAAGGTTCGCCGATGACATTGTAATTCAATCAGAGAGCAAAGGACTTGGAAGAGCAGTTGAACGGCATGGAGAGTGTCTTGAAAGGAGGGTATAAGATGAACATCATCAAAAGCAAAACGAGGATAGTGGAATGTAGTCGAATTAAGTCGGGTGATGCTGAGGGAATTAGATTAGGAAATGAGACACTTAAAATAGTAAAGGAGTTTTGCTATTTGGGGAGAAAAATAACTGATGATGGTCGAAGTAGACAGGATATAAAATGTAGACTGGGAATGGCAAGGAAATCGTTTCTGAAGAAGAGAAATTTGTTAACATCGAGTATAGATTTAAGAGTCAGGAAGTCGTTTCTGAAAGTATCTGTATGGAGTGTAGCCATATATGGAAGTGAAACGTGGACGATAAATAGTTTGGACAAGAAGAGAATAGAAGCTTTCGAAATGTGGTGCTACAGTCGAATGCTGAAGATTAGATCACATAACTAATGAGGAAGTATTGAATAGAATTGGGGTGAAGAGGAGTTTGTGGCACAGCTTGACAAAAAGAAGGGATCGGTTAGTAGGACATGTTCTGAGGCATCAAGGGATCACAAATTTAGCATTGGAGGGCAGCGTGGAGCGTAAAATTCGTAGAGGGAGACCAAGAGATGAATACACTAAGCACATTCAGAAGGCTGTAGGTTGCAGTAAGTACTGGGAGATGAAGAAACTTGCACAGGATAGGGTAGCATGGAGAGCTGCATCAAACCAGTCTCAGGACTGAAGACCACAACAACAAGACTAAAGGAAAAAGCAAGACACGTTCACAGGATTTGTCGACCTGGAAAAAGAGTTCGACAATGTAAAATGGTGCAAGATGTTCGAAATTCTGAGAAAAGTAGGCGTAAGCTATAGGGAGAGACGGGCCATATACGATATGAACAACAGCCAAGAGGGAAAAGTAAGAGTGGACGACCTAGAACAAAGTGCTCCTATTGAAAAGGGTGTAAGACAAGGATGTAGCCTTTCGCCCCTACTATTCAATCTGTACATCTGTACATCGATTGAAATATAAGAAAGGTTCAGTAGTGGAATTAAAATTCAGAGTGAAAGTAAATCAGTGATACGATTTGCAGATGACATTGCTATCCTGGGTGAAAGTGAAGAAGAATTACATGTTCCACATGATTTCGGGATTGCAGCCGGATGTCATCGACTTCTTTCCACGATATTTCGGCTGACAACCTTACAGCCATCTTCAGGCGAGTGTTTGACACTGGAGATTGCTAGTGCAAGTTGCTCTATTTATACGTAAAAGTGCCGCAAGACGCGCATGCGCCTGAAGATGGCTTTAAGGTTGTCAGCCGAAATATCGTGGAAAGAAGTCGATGAGATCCGGCTGCAATCCCGAAATCTTGTGGAATATTCGATACGCCGGGAAAACTTCAAGAGTCAAGAATTACATGATCTGCTGAACGGAATGAATAGTGTAAAGAGTAAAGAGTATGGGCTGTGAGTAAATCGAAGAAAGACAAAGGTAATGAGATGTAATAGGAATGAGAACAGCGAGAAACTTAACATCAGGATTGATGGTCACGAAGAAGATGAAGTTAAGGAATTCTGCTACTTAGGCAGTTAAATAACCAATGACGGACTTCAAACGCAGATTGGAGTTAGCGTAAAGAGCCTTTCTGGCCAAGAAAAGTCTTCTAATGTCAATTATCGGCCTTAATTTGAGGAAGAAATTTCTGAGAATGTACGTCTGGAGCACAGCATTGTATGGTAGTGAAACATAGACTGTGGGAAAACCGGAACAGAAGAGAATCGAAGCAAATCTTCAGGTTTTGGCGGCGCTACGACTGTTCCATTAAGTTTCGGCTGCACAGCCGCAAGAACTTCTTCTTCTTCTAATATTTCGGCCGTATAACGTTCAGCCATCTTCAGAGTGAGCCGCAAGACTGCCGCTCCAGTTTTTTTTTTCTTTATTGATTTTCAATTCCCCCCAAAGGGGGCGGGCTGGCAGCAGCTTACTACGCTGCTCTACAGCCTACAGACTTTTTGTTAAAAAAAGGAAGAAGAAAGAAACAAGGAAAAACAGGCGATAAAATGGTGATTTAAAGCGTAAAATGGCGTAAAAATGCGGAAAGTTAAAACAGAAAGCAAAAGGGGTTGACAATGTTGATAAAATACACAGGAATCACACAAGTTGGTTGGTTGGCTTGGGGAAGGAGACCAGACAGCGTGGTCATCGGTCTCATCGGATTAGGGAAGGATGGGGAAGGAAGTCGGCCGTGCCCTTTCAGAGGAACCATCCCGGCATTTGCCTGGAGTGATTTAGGGAAGGAATCACACAAGTAACATAGTAGACACACAATTAAAAAAACAGGGTGACAGTCTGATTTCTGTTCGCAAGAGATAAAAAAATTCACACCCAGCGACAGTACGATGGCTGTTCGCTACACTTCCCAAAAGACACAACACGGAACACTCACTGGAAAAACACACCGTAAAACACTGCACGAAAATGGCGGCACAAATATGGCACTCCCGATCCAAAGGCAGATGGGGGGAGGGGACCTGGAGAAGGGGGAAAAACAAGGAGGGAGGAGAGGAAAAAAACGAAAAGGGGGGGAACCAAGGAGGGAGAGGTAAAGGGGGAGAAGCCGCTCCAGTGCTCGCTGCGTCCCTTTATGCTCGTGTACCGCGCAACTGCGCATGCGGCCACAGATTCAAATGCGCCAGAGGCGTTGGTCGACGGCAGGGACGTGCACAATGCGCGAGTTACATCTGTGACTCCGCAGTCGATGTAATATGCGCTCTGTGAATCAAAGTTCGGAGAACACTCGTCGACTGGGCAGGGTGGTGGCAGCTATTTGCACGTAAATACAAATCCGTGTGCGTCGGCTTCCAGAGGTCCACAAGAAAGATGTTCCTCTCCGTCCCACAGTGAGTAACGTAGCCTCACCGACGTATGACGTTGCCAAACACCTGGAATCGTTGTTGAGGCCTGTTGTGGGAAAATGTGTTCACCACATAAGAAAGTCTGCTGATTTCATTAGTAAACTGAAATCATTGAAAATGAACCCTTCTGATATACAGGGTGAAAAGTATTTAAACCGACAAACTCTGGGAGGTTGCAGGGGACATCAACGCAGATATTTTTCCTTAAAGAAAAGGCAAACCTACGTTTCTAGCATTTGTAGACTTAGAGAAAGCTTTTGACAATGTTAACTGGAATACTCTCTTTCAAATTCTGAAGGTGGCAGGGGTAAAATACAGGGAGCGAAAGGCTATTTACAATTTGTACAGAAACCAGATGGCAGTTATAAGAGTCGAGGGGCATGAAAGGGAAGCAGTGGTTGGGAAAGGAGTGAGACAGGCTTGTAGCCTGTCCCCGATGTTATTCAATCTGTATATTGAGCAAGCAGTAAAGCAAACAAAAGAAAAATTCGGAGTAGGTATTAAAATTCATGGAGAAGAAGTAAAAACTTTGAGGTTCGCTGATGACATTGTAATTCTGTCAGAGACAGCGAAAGACTTGGAAGAGCAGTTGAATGGAATCGACAGTGTCTTGAAAGGAGGATATAAGATAAACATCAACAAAAGCAAAACGAGGATAATGGAATGTAGTCAAATTAAGTCGGGTGATGCTGAGGGAATTAGATTAGGAAATGAGACACTTAAAGTAGTAAAGGAGTTTTGCTATTTAGGGAGTAAAATCACTGATGGTGGTCGAAGTAGAGAGGATATAAAATGTAGACTGGCAATGGCAAGGAAATCGTTTCTGAAGAAGAGAAATTTGTTAACATCGAGTATAGATTTAAGTGTCAGGAAGTCGTTTCTGAAAGTATTTGTATGGAGTGTAGCCATGTATGGATGTGAAACATGGACGATAACTAGTTTGGACAAGAAGAGAATAGAAGCTTTCGAAATGTGGTGCTACAGAAGAATGCTGAAGATGAGGTGGGTAGATCACGTAACTAATGAGGAGGTATTGAATAGGATTGGGGAGAAGAGAAGTTTGTGGCACAACTTGACTAGAAGAAGGGATCGGTTGGTAGGACATGTTTTGAGGCATCAAGGGATCACAAATTTAGCATTGGAGGGCAGCGTGGAGGGTAAAAATCGTAGAGGGAGACCAAGAGATGAATACACTGAGTAGATTCAGAACGATGTAGGTTGCAGTAGGTACTGGGAGATGAAGAAGCTTGCACAGGATAGAGTAGCATGGAGAGCTGCATCAAACCAGTCTCAGGACTGAAGACCACAACAACAACAATGTCATTTTTGCCTATGAGGAGTATTTAAACCGGTGGAGGCCGTATTACGCTCTTCAGTTGTTAGAGGCCATATACGATCTTTAGTTGTTAATGAGTTGGGGCACTTGTGAGGAGGGACAGTTGTGAGGAGGGACACTTGTGAGGAGACTCGGCCGAACAGGTAGCGGGCGGTCTACAGGGACACCAAACAGGTTGCGCGCCGCAGTTCAGTACTGCTGTGGATTTAGCGGAATATACCAACAATGAAGGTGTAAGTTATTGGCGGTGCGTAAACGTAAACAAGAAGTGTAAAGAAAGGCTAACTAGTTTTAGGTGAAGGCAGCCATACATGTATTCCGGACGTCGCGGTTAATGAAGTGCGAAAGCACGTGGCAAACGCCAAAAGGCGTGCAAAAGAAACGGACACTTCAGTTTCTTCTGTTTTCGCCGAAGAAGTAGGGCCGCTGTTCAATCAAGGATACGACATCGTCACATCACCGCCGTCACACAGGAGTGCAAAACGATCGCTGCAAGGCATCAGGAAAAAAAAAAAAAACAACATGGGATCTACACAAGATCCGACAGATGCTGCAGGAATATTTCAGCAAGAACGTCGTATGCTAATGAGTGATGGGAGAAAATTTTTACTTGCAGATGACAACAGAGTACCAAATGATAGGATATTGGTGTTCGCCACCGAAAGGGGAAAATCCTGTTTAACAGACTGCAGTTCGTTCTTTGATGATGGAACATTCAAAAACCCCAACAAACAGTTTGGACAGTTAATTATTATTCGTGCCGATATTTCTAGCTCTGAAGAGGAAACATAGTTCCAACTGTGTACGCCTTGCTACCCAATAAAAAGCGAGAAACGTACGATCGCTTTTTCACAGCTTTTGAGAGCAACGTACCTGGATGGAATCATACAGCTATCATGATGGATTTTGAAGCTGCAGTCATCCAATCAGTAACACATTTGTTTCCTGATGCAAGTATTAATGGCTGCAACTACCATTTCAATCAGTGCTTGTGGAGGCAAGTGCAAAATTGCGGCCTTGTTGCTGCCTACAAGGAAGACGAAGAAATTCGTTTTCACATAAGATTGTGTTCCGCTCTGGCTCGCATTCCACTGGACATGTTAGATAGTGGGTGGCTGTGGGTTCAGGAGAGCACGCCAGATAACGAAAAACTGCAGGATTTTTACGACTCTTTTGTTGAACAATGGCTGGATAATGACGACATGCCAAGGGATGTATGGAACTGCGCAGGAAGGCGTCACCGAACCAACAATGTTACAGAAGGATGGAATCGGAGGATAAATACATTAATTGCTCATCAAAATTTTTACTCCTTAGCAAAAATTCTCAGAGAGGACACAGAATAGACTATCATGGGCACCAGTTTGACCGACTAGTTTTAAATCTAGTTGGGAAAAGAAGAAAGTAGTCTGCAATTAAGACAGATGAGATAGTTTCTAAGGCCCTTACAAGACTCAAAGTTGACGGCAATGTAAAATCATTTCTTACTTGCGTGGCCTATGCACAGAAATTACAATGAAAAGGAAATGGCTGAAGCTACAGCAATACTTGTAAATATTGAAAAGGGGTTCAGTTCACGCCGATCACCCTATTGTAGAAATTGTAAATAAATAATCATCCTATAAATATTGTGAATAAATATAATGGGGGACGAAGAGAGACTACCTCCTCGTGGTGTTCCCTGGACACGACAAAAAGTCGTCTAAATGTCTTTTGCAAATTGTAAAAGATTCACTAATGAAGTATGAAAAGTCATAGCTTTTGTAACAGTCACAATCAGCTTTTCTGTGTAGAGAATTTTAGAAACAATGTCTCTTTGAGTGGACGATGAATACAGCTTCTTTCAATACATAAATTGCATTCCTTAATGCTAATTGCCATCAGGACTCACATTAGACCTCAGTACACTTCCCTGCGTGGTACGGGAAAATTGAGGTTTATTTCGAAACAATTAAAGAAAAAAGTTTCTACTGAGAACCAAATTCTTTAGTTGGCTCCTCTTAATATATGGTAAAAGGTTGCCACTCCTATCGTACCAAATTTTGGGTGAGGGGTTGAAAGAAAGAAAACATTTTCCGTTTCTATAGTTTCTGTAAAATGCATCGTTAAGTATGAGGTCGAGCGAAAATTATGCCCTTTGTAAGATTAATCAGCACAAAAATTCCAATGAAAAAGGTCTTTCGCGTAACTGTGCAGCGACTAATGGTTGACATGATATCGTGGGGGCTAAATGAGCTCAGATTTCTAATTTGACTAAAGGCTACTCTTCCTTGCCCAAAAAAAAAAAAAACTTCTGAAATAATGTAGCCTGGCTGCTCTGGGGGAGTGTAGAACGTCCCTGGGCAGCTGCCCGGGCCGGCACAAGCCGGGCGCTCAGCCCCACACACACACACACACACACACACACACACACACCGAGCGGCAGCAGGTGGTGGCGCAGGGTTTGCGACGCACCCTGTGCCGGCCCCTCAGCACCCCGGATTTCTCACAACTGCCGCCACATCCCAGTTTCTCACAAGCGTCGCTTCTCACAGGTGTCTACAACTCATTATTTTCATGCTGGAGAGCCTTAGATACTGGATTAATGCTTCGTCACATTCATATACTCTTAGCCACAAATACACAGTTCATAGAGTTGTTCTTGTGAGTGAAGCGCACCGCAAACAATGTCCACTCTGTTCTCGCATTTCAAACTTCGACAACGTCACTGAAAGCCATTTATATTGCACAGTTCCACCACCCAAAACCAATACCAGCAAAGTTCATTCGCATAAAAGCACAGTTCGTGTCGGCCACAAGAAAGTAATGTTAGCGGCACTTTCACAGTCCGGTTAATTTGCCCTTAAAGTTCGCTGGCGATGGCATTACATACCGCAGTGGTAAAGAGAATTAACAATCTGATAGTTCGGAATCGCTGTCCATACAATTACGTATGCTTTTCACGAAACGCAGTACTATTTTTCCCGCGCAAGCTTCACAGACACGCCATCCACCATCCCCTCTACTACACAACAACCTTTCAACTCTCGATATCACTATCGCTGTCCCCTATCTATAGATGTTACGTATATCGTTATCGTAAATTACATAAACCTTTATAAATGTTATTGACTGCATTTTTCACAATTAATAATATTCCAAAAGAGAACTTTACAAACTTTACCACAGGTACAAAGCAAGAAACATATTTATCCATTCGCAAACGAAATAATCACGATTACATCTTTACATTTAAAAACCACAGTAGAATGTTACATAATCACTATTAGAAATGCCCATATGAACAAAATAAAAAGAATAGAAATCTAAAGAAAATCACGAAAAAAAATCTTATATGCGTAATTAGCAATGCCTTCACAATTTACATTTGAATAACTTGAAATTAAATAAGTATACCTATGGCTGCACCATAAACGCGCTCTAACATAGATTATTAAATACATAAACATATTAAATAAACATATATCAAATGAATAGCAAGAAAAAGTAGGCCGGTACCCTAATGTCTCTGTCCTTTCTAAAAGACAGTAAATAACTGACCAATTTGTTCACGAATAGTATATATCGGATATAAACAAAGACATAGATGAATAAATATATTTATAAGCATGCTGCTACCGCTTTTTCGTGTAACTGTGGAGTACTTATGGCCTGACACTATCGATAGTAATCGGCCACTTTCACCTCCAGTAACTCATGCACTATTCACGTTAATTGCCTGTAATTTATACTAATTTAGGTTTACACTAATAGCTTTCTAAAGACACGTCGTTCGAGAAAATCGGATGAACCGTTAAGATTTTGGAAATTCGTTGCTGGGTGTTACTTGTACAATTTACAGTCAGATACTAAACTTTAAACTAATCAAGATATTGAAAATCTGATTACACCATCAGAATCGTCGTGCAAATAATAGTAGTGTGCATGTTTCTTTCTGAGGTATCATGATTCATCTGGATACTATTAATTTCTGTACGAACTGTGAAATGTCTCGCTTCTGTCTCGGGTTCATCGGCCGACGTTCGTCTAATGATTTTACTGACGTTTCGCCAGCACGAGTGGCTGACATTGTCAAAGCTTCAGCCTCCATTTCCGGTGGTGATCTGGAGCCGAGCTCGCGGCCGCAGACTATATGTACCTGGCGCGCCAACGTCCCAGGGCTTCTCCGCGGTCATTTCCGGAACGGTTCTCCTCTCGCTACCTGCGACGGTCGTTCGCTGCAGTACGGGAAGCCAGGATCCGTTTACCTCAAGGCTTTCCTCTTTCTTGTTGAAACTGTTCGCGTGTTTTTGTATTTCTACAGCTTCTCTGAACAAGCGCCTGCGATAGTGCTTCTCTATAGCCAGAACTTCCGTGTCGGGGAATTTTATTACGTGGTCGGTCTCATTCAGTGCGTGCTCTGGCACGGCCGATTTCTCCACCTGCCCCAACCTGCAATGTCGCTTATGCTCTTTGATCCTGGTGTTAATGGATCGTCCAGTCATTCCGACATAAACCTTTCGGCATGTGCATGGTAAGCGGTATATTCCCGACATTGCAAGTGGGTCCCTTTTCTCCTTCGCCGATCTAAGACATTCTTTGGTCTATCTTCTCTGTTTGAAAATCGTCTTTACGCCATGTTTGCGCAATATACGGCCGATTCTGTCCGTTACTCTGGGAATGTAAGGCAGAAAGGCCGTACCCGACATTTCTTTTTCTGATTCCTTACTTCGCCGATTGTTTGGCTCTGTTACACTTCTAATACAGGGTGAAAAGTATTTAAACTGACAAACTCTGTGAGGTTGTAGGGGACATCAAAACAAATATTTTTCCCTAATCTCATTTTTTCCTACGAGGATTATTTAAACCGGTGGAGGCCGTATGACGCTCTTCAGTTGTCAGAGATCGTATTACGATCTTCAGTTGTTAGAGGGCGTATTACGCTCTTCAGTTGTAGGCAACTGCTGTCCACCAGTGTAGCAGTGCATTGTCTCTGTTTACTAATGGAGCGATACACCTGGAGTGAGTACAATGGTATGGTTGGTGCGTACTATGTAGCCCACCACAACGGAGGTGCTGCACAGCCAGTTTATCAACAACAATATCCTAATCGCCGCATCCCGCATCATACGACCTTTGCTGCTGTGTACCAACGTCTGCGTGAGACCGGGTCATTTAGCATAACACCTGCACAGGGACGCCGTCGCACGGTAAGAACGCTGCAATTTGAGGAAGCTGTCTTGCAGCATGTGGAGCGGGATTCTTCAATCAGCACTCGTGCAATTGCACGTAACATGGGGACGAATCAGACGAATATAAGAACAGTCCTTCGAGAGCAATTGTTACGTCCATTTCACTTACAGCGTGTCCACACCCTGGAACCAATTGGTTATCCACCCAGAGCACAGTTTTCGCAGTGGTACCTGGAACAGTGTGAAATTCGTCCTACATTTCCATCCTCTGTGTTGTTTACCGATGAAGCAAAGTTCGGGTGTGATGGAGTCTTCAACATGCACAATTCGCATGTTTGAAGCCACAGTTACTAGCGCTCATCAAGTGCGGTTCTTCGTTAATGTGTGGGTCGGTGTTGTTGGGGACTGTTTAATTGGGCCGTATCTGCTATCTAGGCCATTAAATGGCAGGCACTATTACAATTTTCTCGCCAGAGCATTGCCAGAATTGCTGGAAGACGTCCCGCACCCTACAAGACAACGCATCTGGTTCCAACATGACGGGGCGCCGGCACATTTCAGTCGTCGTGTGCGTCGATTCCTGGACCGACGGTTCCCAGAAATGTGGATTGGCAGAGGTGGTCCTGTACCATGGCCTGCTCGATCCCCAGATACGTACCCTCTCGACTTTTTTGTGTGGGGAGAGATGCGCAACCTTGTTTACGCAACTCCTGTTGCATCAGAAGAGGGTCTGGTTGCCCGGATAGTAGCAGCAGCAGGAACAATTCAGGATACTCCTGGGGTTTTTGCCCGTGTCAGGCAGAACATGATCCGCCGGTGTAACCTTTGTTTACATGTCAATGGAGGCATTTTGGAAAATCTGCTGTAATTGAAATTGGGTTATGTTAGTTTAAATACTCCTCATAGGAAAAAATGACATTAGGGAAAAATGTTTTGATGTCCCCTACAACCTCCCAGAGTTTGTCGGTTTAAATACTTTTCACCCTGTATTAGTTAGTTTCGATGTGCTGTCCTTATTCACAAAGGTTCCCCTTCCAGAATCTCTACAACTTATCGAAAGAAGTTTTGACAAAGAAATTTCAGCTTTATTCAAACATGTTCTGACCTCTACATACCTCTTATTTAACAACGAATTTTTTGAACAGACGGGCGGAGTCGCCATGGGTAATCCCTTATCCCCTCTGGTGGCCAATTTATTCATGGAGCACTTCGAGCCGAAGGCGCTTGAATCTGCTGACTTGAACCCCACGGTGTTCTGGAGGTATGGTGATGATACCTTTATAGTTTCGCCCCATGGTGAAGATAACTTGCAAGACTTCTTAAGACATCTGGACTCCCTCCACGATCAAATCAAGTTCACAATGGAAATTGAAAAGGAGGGATGCCTTCCTTTCTCGGACATTCTGGTTCGGCGCAGAGTGGATGGCACTTTGGGACATGTTTTTCGGAAGCCGACGCACACGGATTTGTATTTACGTGCAAATAGCTGCCACCATCCTGCCCAGCCGACGAGTGTTCTCCGAAATTTGAGCCAGTCTCCCGTGACTTTAGTCACCTTAGCGCGTGATGTAACCGAAGTAGCAAAGGAGCATTTCCGTGCAGGTGCTTCGCGAGTGAAACGCGGTTTCTCAGCATCCTGGTGATGCCCTCGCGGCGGTCAAACAAACTTGGCATCATTCGTGCTACCCTTCTCTGTATTCTAGTATTTCAATGTCCCCTGTACGTCCGCACGAATGGTCTGTAAACAACCCCTTTTGTAGACTGACTGCATCTTACCAGTGTGCCACCGAGGAATCACTGTCTGCCAACTCCTTAACTTACAACTGAGCTTGTGGGATATATCCACGTCATGTCCTTCCAAATTGTTGCACACAGCTATTTTGTATGAGCTGACTGTAGCAAATGTGACTCGTTAACACCGCAGTCATTGGGTACTACGTCGTTTACGTTTCCAAAGACCCACAGCTATATACTGCCTATCTTTGCACCATTCTTAAATTTCATCAGGATTTGCCTGGCCTTTTTTTACAGCTTATTTCAAACAGTAATTCATGACGGAGAACTACGTCATCTGCAAAAAATCTGAGCTTATTTTTCATATTGTATGCAAAAAAAAAAAAAAAAAAAACTAACCTGTCAATTCAGTGAGTAACTTCGCTTGACACTTCACACGACTGACGACCGTAGTTTCGACAGTAAATAGTGCTGGTGGTGTTGTGTTGAAGCTCAAAACATATGGACTATCATACAATAACGGGACTGGCAACTAACGTGCTATACATCGCACTTGTTTATGTTGAGGCTCAAAAGGTACTTCCTGCACGTACTGTCGTTCCCTGCAGGTCTTCCTGTATTTCGCTACAATTTTCTAGCATTGCAACCCCTCTCTATACGACAGCATCATGAGCGGAAAGAGCCGCCCGGTGTGGCCGTGCGGTTCTAGGCGCTTCAGTCTGGAACCGCGTGACCGCTACGGTCACAGGGACGAATTCTGCCTCGGGCATGGATGTGTGTGATGTCCTTAGGTTAGTGAGGTTTAAGTAGTTCTAAGTTCTAGGGGACTGATGACCACAGCTGTTAAGTCCAATAGTGCTCAGAGCCATTTCAATATATATATATATATATATATATATATATATATATATATATATATATATATATAGGGTGTTACAAAAAGGTACGGCCAAACTTTCAGGAAACATTCCTCACACACAAATAAAGAAAAGATGTTATGTGGACATGTGTCCGGAAACGCTTAATTTCCATGTTAGAGCTCATTTTAGTTTGTCCACCTACGCTCAATGGAGCACGTTATCATGATTTCATACCGGATATTCTACCCGTGCTGCTAGAACATGTGCCTTTACAAGTACGACACAACATGTGGTTCATGCACGACGGAGCTCCTGCACATTTCAGTCGAAGTATTCGTACGCTTCTTAACAACAGATTCGGTGACCCATGGATTGGTAGAGGCGGACCAATTCCGTGGCCTCCACGCTCTCCTGACCTCAACCCTCTTGACTTTCATTTATGGGGGCATTTGAAAGCTCTTGTCTACGCAACCCCGGTACCAAATGTAGAGACTCTTCGTGCTCGTATTGTGGACAGCTGTGATACAATACGCCATTCTCCAGGGCTGCATCAGCGCATCGGGGATTCCATGCGACGGAGGGTGGATGCATGTATCCTCGCTAACGGAGGACGTTTTGAACATTTCCTGTAACAATGTGTTTGAAGTCACGCTGGTACGTTCTGTTGCTGTGAGTTTCCATTCCATGATTAATGTGATTTGAAGAGAAGTAATAAAATGAGCTGTAACATGGAAAGTAAGCGTTTGCGGACACATGTCCACATAACATATTTTCTTTCTTTGTGTGTGAGGAATGTTTCCCGAAAGTTTGGCCGTACCTTTTTGTAACACCCTGTATATATACGCTAGAAAATTGTAGCGAAATGCAACGCACACACACACACACACACACACACACACACACACACACACACACACAAACACTGTGTGATCAAAAGTATCCGGACAACCGGACAACCCTGAAAACATACGCTTTTCGTATTAGGTGCATTGTGCTGCCACCTTCTGCCAGGTACTCCATATTAAAATGGTTCAAATGGCTCTGAGCACTATGGGACTCAACTTCTGAGGTCATTAGTCCCCTAGAACTTAGAACTAGTTAAACCTAATTAACCTAAGGACATCACACAAATCCATGCCCGAGGCAGGATTCGAACCTGCGACCGTAGCGGTCTGGCTGTTCCAGACTGCAGCGCCTAGAACCGCACGGCCACACCGGCCGGCTACTCTATATAAACGACCTCAGTGTCCATTAGACATAGTGAGAGAGGAGAAGGGGGCGTTGCACAGACCTCTCAGACAGCGAACGTGGTCAGGTGATTGGGTGTCGTTTGCGTCATACGTCTGTACGCGACATTTCCACACTCCTAAACATTCCTGGGTCCACCGTTTCCGATGTGATAGTGAACAGGAAATGTGAAGGTCCACGTGCAGCACAAAAGAGTACAGGTCGAGCTCCTCTGTTCACTGACAGCGACCGCCGACGGTCGTAGTGTGTAATGGCCAGACATCTATCCACACCATTACACAGAAATTCCATACTGCATCAGGATCCACTGCAAGTACTATGACAAGTAGGCGGGAGGTGAGAAAACTTGGATCTCATGATCGAGCGGCTGCTCATAAGCCACACATCACGCCGGTAAATGCCAAACGACGCCTCGCTCGGTGTAAGGAGCGTAAACATTAGACGACTGATCAGTGGAAAAACGTTGTGTGGAGTGACGAATGATGATACAGAGTGTGGCGATCCGATGGCAGTGTGTGGGTATGGCGAAGGCCCGGTGAACGTCATCTGCCAGCGTGTGTAGTGCCAACAGTAAAATTCGGAGGCGATAGTGTTATGGTGCGGTCGTGTTTTTCATGGAGGGGGCTTGCACCGCTTGTTGTTTTGCGTAGCACCATCACAGCACAGGCCTACATTGATGTTTTAAGCACCTTCTTCCTTCCCACTGTTGAACAGCAATTCGGGGGTGTATGTTTCAGCAAAATTGAACACTTGTTCATAACGCACGTCCTGTGGCGGAGTGGTTACAAGAGAATAACACCCCTGTAATGGGATCTTTTGGAGCGCCGACTTCGTGCCAGGCCTCACCGACTGACATCCATACCTCTCCTCAGTTGTGTGTGTTTGCACGGGTTGTTAGGGGTATAAGTGCTGATGGTGTTATTGACGACTAAGGACAGTGTACTCAATAACATTAAATCAGTGTTTACTTCATTTGCAGATTAGTTATTGTACCTATCATGAGGAGTGCGTTTTAGGCTGGGTGGTACCTCCAACTACACTACTTGCCATTAAAATTGCTGCACCAAGAAGAAATGCAGATGATAAACGGGTATTCCTTAGACAAATATATTATACTAGAACTGACATGTGATTACATTGTAAGTAGGCTGTTTATGTTTTCTCAGGCTGTTTATGTTTTCTCTATGTAAGTAGGCTGTTTATGTTTTCTTATTGGCAACGTTACGTAGCGCTCAATATGAAAATCACTGGCTGTGCTGTGTGCAGTCTGTCGCTAGTTTGCATTGTTGTCTGCCATTGTAGTGTTGGGCAGCGGCAGCTGGATGTGAACAGCGCGTAGCGTTGCGCAGTTGGAGGTGAGCCGCCAGCTGTGGTGGATGTGGGGAGAGAGATGGCGGAGTTTTGTAATTTGTCATGAACTGATATATATATTATGACTTGTGATGATATCAAGGTAAATACATTGTTTGTTCTCTATTAATATCTTTCATTTGCTAACTATCCCTATCAGTAGTTAGTGCCTTCAGTAGTTTGAATCTTTCATTTAGCTGGCAGTAGTGGCGCTCGCTGTATTGCAGTAGCTTGAGCAGCGAAGATTTTTGTGAGGTAAGTGATTTGTGAAAGGTATAGTTTAATGTTAGTCAGGGCCATTCTTTTGTAGGGAATTTTGAAAGTCAGATTGCGTTGCACTAACAAAGTATTGTGTGTCAGGTTAAGCACAGTCTCGTGTAGAATTGTTCAAAGGGGACGTTTCATATGGCGACCCTGCCTATAAAATTGTAATTGTCACCAGTTCATGACATTATTAACTTGTTAGTTACATTTCACTGCACACCTTTCTGTTGGTCATAGTATGTGGACAATATGTGAGAAGTAGAGACTGATAGTGTTTGCACGTGTGTTAATGATTCAGCAAGGGACTGGATAACAGCATTGCTCGTTCTAAGGACAATTCCAAAAACTTTGTGAGTGCACAAGTGGTGGTTTATGGACTTGCTATATTCTCTGCAAGACTCTTCGATGGTGATTGTGCACCTGCACATTTGCAACAGATGGCTGCTGGCCGTCTATACCAGGACTACAGTGGGTCTGCACCTCTGGTGGCCCACCATTACCATTATCTCTACAAGGACTACAGTGGGTCTGCACCTCTGGTGGCCCACCAATACCGTAATCTCTACCAGGACTACAGTGGGTCTGCTCTGTGATGACCTACCTACCAATATTCATCAAAACTTCGACTGACTCTGCTGTGGGTTTGCTCTGTTGTGGACCAATACTTGTCTGCATGTCGAGAGTCAGCACTGTCTTTCCGTTGGAAGGACAACACTACTTCTTCAAGACTGCATGGAAATCCACTACTTCTGTGTGCATTTTCTTTTACTGCTCAGACTTTGAGGAAAACACTGCTATTCTCCTGTTATGTATGATTAGGACTGTCTTTATGGACTGTGAGAAAATTTGAGCTTTTGACCAACATAATATCAATAAGTATGTGCATTTGATTTCTTTGTTATTGTAATTATGAAAAAATTTTTTCAAATCTGTATTGGCCAGTGCCCAACACCATTTGTAAAAATTTTTTGTGGGGAGCATGGGGGCTATGTAAGTAGGCTGTTTATGTTTTCTCAGGCTGTTTATGTTTTCTCTATGTAAGTAGGCTGTTTATGTTTTCTTATTGGCAACGTTACGTAGCGCTCAATATGAAAATCACTGGCTGTGCTGTGTGCAGTCTGTCGCTAGTTTGCATTGTTGTCTGCCATTGTAGTGTTGGGCAGCGGCAGCTGGATGTGAACAGCGCGTAGCGTTGCGCAGTTGGAGGTGAGCCGCCAGCAGTGGTGGATGTGGGGAGAGAGATGGCGGAGTTTTGTAATTTGTCATGAACTGATATATATATTATGACTTGTGATGATATCAAGGTAAATACATTGTTTGTTCTCTATTAATATCTTTCATTTGCTAACTATCCCTATCAGTAGTTAGTGCCTTCAGTAGTTTGAATCTTTCATTTAGCTGGCAGTAGTGGCGCTCGCTGTATTGCAGTAGCTTGAGCAGCGAAGATTTTTGTGAGGTAAGTGATTTGTGAAAGGTATAGTTTAATGTTAGTCAGGGCCATTCTTTTGTAGGGAATTTTGAAAGTCAGATTGCGTTGCACTAACAAAGTATTGTGTGTCAGGTTAAGCACAGTCTCGTGTAGAATTGTTCAAAGGGGACGTTTCAACATTTTCACGCAATTTTGGTGCATCGATCCTGAGAAATCAATACCCATAACAACCAACTCTGGCCGTAATAAGGGCCTTGATACGCCTGGGGATTGAGTCAAACAGAGCTTGGATGGCGTGTACAGGTACAGCTGCCCATGCAGCTTCAACACGATACCACAGTTCATCAAGAGTAGTGACTGGGGTATTGTGATGAGCCAGTTGCTCTGCCACCATTGACCAGACATTTTCAGTTGGTGAGAGATCTGGAGAATGGGCCGGCCAGGGCAGCAGTCGAACATTTTCTGTATCCAGAAAGGCCCGTACAGGACCTGCAACACGCAGTCGTGCATTATCCTGCTGAAATGTAGGGTTTCGCAGGGATCGAATGAAGGGTAGAGCCACGGGTCGTGACACATCTGAAATGTAACGTCCACTGTTCAAAGTGCCGTCAATGCGAACAAGAGGTGACCGAGACGTGTAACCAATGGCACCCCATAACATCACGCCGAGAGATACGCCAGTATGGCGAAGACGAATACACGCTTCGAGTGTGCGTTCACCGCGATGTCGCCAAACACGGATGCGACCATCACGATGCTGTAAACAGAATCTGGATTCATCCGAAAAAATGACGTTTTGCCATTCGTGCACCCAGGTCGAGTGCACCATCGTAGGCGCTCCCGTCTGTGATGCAGCGTCATGGGTAACCGCAGCCGTGGTCTCAGGGCTGACAGTCCGTGCTGCTCCAAACGTATTCGAACTGTTCGTGCACATGGTTGTCGTCTTGCAAACGTCCCCATCTGTTGACTCAGGGATCGAGACGTGGCTGCACGATCCGTTACATCTACGCGGATAAGATGCCTGTCATCTCGACTGCTAGTGATACGAGGCAGTTGGGATCCAACACGGCGTTCCGTATTACCGTCCTGAAGCGACCGATTCCATATTCTGCTAACATTGTATCTCGACCAACGGTAGCAGCAATGTCGCGATACGATAAATCGCAATCGCTATAGTCTACAATCCGAACTTTATCAAAGTCGGAAACGTGATGGTACGCATTTCCGCTCCTTACACGAGGCATCACAACAACGTTTCAGCAGGCAACGCCGGTCAACTGCTGTTTGTGTATGAGAAATCGGTTGGAAACTTTCCTCATTTCACCACATTGTAGGTGTCACCACCAGCACCAACCTTGTGTGAATGCTCTGAAAAGCTAATCATTTACATATCACAGCATCTCCTTCCTGCCGGTTAAATTTCACGTCTGTAGCACGTCATTTTCGTGGTGTAGCAATTTTAATGGCCAGTAGTGTATATATGGTACAAGTAGGCCATTAATGTTTATTTTCCTCTGGGCAGGAGGTCAGGCACTGAAGTGTGGAAGCGTGGACGAAAAATGAGTAGTCTATACTGACAGGCAGAGCCCACTTCCTGGTGTAGTTACAGTGATGCACAAAACATTTGGCAGTAAATTACAACGTATTTTCTGCAAGACTGTGAGACATACTGACACAACACTAACACACTGAATTTGTTACATATTAAGGTGCTATAGATAACAATACGTAAACCTGTGCCACAACCCCTAATATTTAGTGAAAAGTAATGGTCCTAGAGTGACGTGACAGAAGTCGTAGTATTGCTCCTAATAGCCTGTCGTAACTCTTTTACTCAGGATAGTGGGCCGGAGTGGCCGTGCGGTTCTAGGCGCTACAGTCTGGAGCCGAGCGACAGCTACGGTCGCAGGTTCGAATCCTGCCTCTGGCATGGACGTCTGTGATGTCCTTAGGTTAGTTAAGTTTAATTAGTTCTGAGTTCTAGGTGACTGGTGACCTCAGAAGTTAAGTCGCATAGTGCTGAGAGTCGTTTCAGGATAGTGCAGTAACTCGATGCGACATCGACTCAACAAGTCCTCTCCCGAAGTATTGAGGCACGCTGCCTCTATAGCTGTCCAATGTGTTGCCAGTGCATTATTTTGAGCACGAACTTACCTCTCAATTGTGTCCCATATATGTTCGATGAGATTAATGTCGGGCGATCTGGGTAGCCAAATCTTTGGCTCAAATTATCCGGAATGTTCTTCAAAGTAATCACGAACAACTGTGGCCCGCTGACGTGGTCATCCATCAACATTACATCATTCTTCGGGAACATGACGTCCATGAATGGCTGCAAATGGTCTCGCTTACGCTGTGCAGTATCGCATAGCTTTCGCACCTCGACTGGTCAGTATTCCTCTGCTAACTGATTTCAGTCGATTTTCTGTCCCGCGGCTTATCTGACGTCTAAGGTTCAGATCCTTGAGTGGTATGCCTGTAATGTGCTGGGTGGCCCACGAGTTGTTCAGTGATCTGACTGATGACGGACGGATTTCTCGCTTGCAGATCTACACCTACATCTCCAACAAGGTGGTCGGGCTGCTGCTGAGGGCGCGGAAGCAGAAACTGGTCGACTTTGAAGGCGAGACGCTGTTTCAGGTGAGCCACACGTTTTTCTTATTGCTTTATTTCTTCATCCTGGCGAGATTGTGAGCATTACGCCCTCTCTTACGTCTAGCACTCTACACTCTTTATACTATGTTCACATAACGACACGTGCTTCTACGACAGTATTTCCCACTCTGCACCAGTTACTTTCTTAAAAATTTTATCCGTTATGGATGGGACGTCGTGGACGCTAAAATAATGTTGAAGTGTACTGAACCACCTCACACGTAGCAGAATCGCTGGAATTGAATTGGGATGGAGCAGGCCTTCATCGTGAGAACCGCTGTTATTCAGTCTGTATATTGAGCAAGCAGTGCAGGAAACAAAAGAAAATTTTGGAGTAGGTATTAAAACCCGTGGAGAAGAAATAAAAACTTTGAGGTTCGCCGATGACATTGTAATTCTGTCAGAGACAGCAAAGGAATTGGAAGAGCAGTTGAACGGAATAAATAGTGTCTTGAAAGGAGGATATAAGATGAACATCAACAAAAGCAAAACGAGTATAATGGAAAGTAATCGATTTAAGCCAGGTGATGCTGACGGAATTAGATTAGGAAATGAGACACTTAAAGTAGTGAAGGAGTTTTGCTATTTGGGAAGCAAAATAACTGATGATGGTCGAAGTAGAGAGGATATAAAATGTAGACTGTCAATGGCAAGGAAGCGTTTCTGAAGAAGAGAAATTTAGCATCGAGTATAGATTTAAGTGTCAGGAAATTTTTTCTGAAAGTATTTGTATGGAGTGTAGCCATGTATGGAAGTGAAACATGGACGATAAATAGTTTGGACAAGAAGAGAATAGAAGCTTTCGAAATGTGGAGCTACAGAAGAATGCTGAAGATTAGATGGGTAGATCACATAAGTAATGAAGAAATACTGAATAAGATTGGAGAGAAGAGACGTTTGTGGTACAACTTGACTCGAAGAAGGAATTGGTTGGTAGGACATGTTCTGAGGCATCAAGCGATCACCAGTTTAGTATTGGACGGCAGCGTGGAGGGTAAAAGTCATAGAGGGAGACCAAGAGATGAATACACTAAGCAGATTCAGAAGGGTGTAGGTTGCGGTAGGTACTGGGAGATGAAGAAGCTTGCACAGGATAGAGTAGCATGGAGAGCTGCATCAAACCAGTCTCAGGACTGAAGACCACAACAAGAACAACAACAAAATTAAAAATATTTAAAATCTGTGGTCATTCCCTTGAAACTGTCTCTTCTTACCATGTGCTTCAATATCAGCTGCCCTGTTGGTAAAGTGAAAATAAAATACACTAAAGAACCAAAGAAACTGGTACACCTGCCTAATATCGTATAGGACCCCCACGAGCACGGAGAAGTGGCAACATGACGTGGCATGGACTCGATTAGTGTCTGAAGTAGTGCTGAAGGAAACTGACACCATGAATCCTGCAAGTCTGTCCTTAAATCCGCAAGAGTACGGAGGGGTGGGGATCACTTCTGAATAGCATGTTGCAAGGCATCCCAGATATGCTCCATAATGTTTATGTCTGGGAGTATAGTGGACAGCGGAAGTGTTTAAACTCGAGAGAGTGTTCCTGAAGCCACTCTGTAGCAATTCTGGACGTGTGCGCTGTCGCATAGTCCTACTGGAAGTGCCAAAGGCTGTCGCAATGCACAATGGACGTGAATGGATGCAGGTGATCAGACAGGATTCTAGCGTACGTATCACCGGTCAGAGTAGTCTCTAAACGTATCAGGAGACCCATATCACTCCAACTGCACACGCCCCACGCCATCACAGAGCCCCCATCAGCTTGAACAGCCCCCTGCTGACATACAGCGTCCATGGATTCATGGGGTTGTCTCTGTATCCATACACGTTCGTCCACTCGATACAATCTGAAAGGAGACTCGTCCGACCAGGCAACTTGTGTCCAGTCATCAGCAGTCCAATTTTGGTTTTCACAGGGTGAGGCGAGCTGTAAAGCTTTGTGTCATGCAGTCATCAAGGGTACACGAGTGGGTCTTTGGCTCTAAGAGCCCACATTGATGATATTTCGGCGGATGGCTCGCGTGCTGACACTTGTTGATGTCCCAGCATTGAAATCTGCACCAATTTGCGGAGCGGTTGCACTTCAAAAGTCGAGCAGCTTCCCATAAAGAGATACGTTTTTTGCCCTCAGTGCTCAGCGACTCTCTGGGCAGTAGAAAGAGCGACACATCTGGACAGTGGATGGCTGGAAGCGAGTGATTTGTGCTGACGAGGCACGATAAACTCTGGTGCACTCAGATGGAAAGATTTGCGTTTGGCAGATGGGTGGAGAACGTTACCTGCCACCATGTGTAGTGCCAATTTTGAAGTATGGAGGAGGTGATGTTACAGTGTGGCTGTCCTTTTAGTTATTAGCGTGTGATCCCATCATCGCAGTAACAAAACGCTAAATGCGGAAAGATATGAATATTTACTGGAGAGCCAAAGAAAGTGGCACACCCACCTAATATCGTGTAGGGCCCCCGCGAACACGCAGGAGTGGTGCAACAAGACGTGGCATGGAGTCCACTAATGTCTGAAGTAGTGCTGGAGGGAACTATGAATCCTGCAGGGCTGTCCATAAATTCGTAAGAGTATGAGGGGTTGGAGATGCCGTATGAACAGCACGTTGCAAGGCGTCCCAGATATGCTCAATAATGTGCATGTCTGAGGAATCTGTTGGTCGGTGGAAGTGTTTAAACTCTGGAATAGTGTCCCTGGAGCCAGTTTGCAGCAAGTATAGACGTATGGGGTGTCGCCTTGTCCTGCTGGAATTGCCCAAGTCCGTCGGAATGCACACTGGAACTGAATGGATGCAGGTGACCAGGCAGGATGCTCTCGTACTTTATTGACCTAAAATATTATTAATTAAATCATACAGAATTTCGTTTTATTTACGAAATGGCTGTTACTGCTAGTTAACATGTTGTCATGGTCTTCAGTTCGAAGACTCGTTTGTTGCAGCTCTCTGTGCTGCTCTGTCCTCTGCAAGTCTCTTCATCTCCGAAAAGCGGCTGCAGTCTAGATCCTCCTGAATCTGCTTACTACTGCATTCATCTCTTGGTTTCTCTCTACAGTTTTTACCTACCACACTTGCCTCCAGTACTAGTCATCCCTTGAAGTCTCAAGATGTGTCCTGTCAACCTATAGTTAGTTGCCACAAATTCCTCTTCTCCCCAGTTCCATAATCCATGATTTTCTTTTGTTGATGTTCATCTTATATCATCCTTTCAAGACACTGTCAAATCTGTTCAATTGCTCTTCCAGATCCTTTGCTGTCTCTGACAGAATACAATATCATCGACAAAGATCAAAGTTTTTGTTTCTTCTCTCTGAACTTTAATTCCTTCTCCAAATTTTTTTAATTTTTTTTTTTACTACCTTCTCAATGTACAGTTCGAATAACTTCAAAGATATACTACTGCCCGTCCTCACTCCCTTCTCAATCACTGTTCCCTTTCATGCCTCTCGACTCTTTTAACTGCCATGTGGTTATTTTACAAGTTGTAAATAGCCTTTCGCTCCCTGTACTTTACCTCTGATACCTTCATAATTTAAAAGAGTGTATTCCAGTGAACAGAGTAAAGCTTCCTCTAAGTCTCGAAATCCTATAAAAGCAGGTTTGCCTTTCCTTAACCTATCTTGTATCAGATTTCGGCTTCTGCCAGTTTTTCCATTCTTTTATGAAGAATTCGTTTCAGAATTTTGCAACCATACAGTGTGAATTACTATTAACATTTCCTTTTAAAGAAGTTGAATAATTTCAAATGCATTTGTAATGGAGGTAAATTAAAGCTTTACTTACTATTCTCAATAATATACAGGGTGTTTATAAATGATTATTAGGGTTTTAACGCTTTATTATACTCATTATATTAAACTTACAGTTATAAATGATATGTCAAATGAAAGAGCAACTCAGTTTTACCAATAATCTTATAAATGTTCATTTTCAACACCGTTTGTCACACGGCACACATCACGTCTATAGCCGAGTTCTTCCCAAACGTTGATAAGTGTGTCTTCAGTGATTGCAGCAACAGCTGCTTCAATCCAGTTTCTTAATTCAGGCAGGTCTGCTGGTAGTGGAGGCATGTGCACACGATCCCTGATGAAGCCCCAAAGGAAAAAATCGCATGGCGTTAGGTGAGGTGAACGTGGAGGCCACGTAAAACAAGCCCTTGCGGCCTATCCAGCACTCGGATACAGTGTAGTTCAACCAATCGCGTACTTTGCTATGCCAATAAGGTGGCGCACTATCTTCCTGGAAAATGAAGTTCCCTGGCTCATCTTCTTCCAACTGAGGGAAGAGCCATTGCTCTAGTGTATCAAGATAAGAAGTGCCAGTTACAGTAGGTTCACCAAAAAAGAAAGGCCCATAACCTTTCCGCCGGGATACGGCACAGAAAACAGTCACTTTAGGGGAGTCTCGTTGCATTTGTACCAACTCGTGAGGATTTTCTGAGCACCAGATGCGCACATTGTGAGTGTTAACATGTCCACTAAGGTGAAAGGTCGATTCATCACTGAAGACAACATGATCCAGAAAGTCTTCATCGTCATGAAACAACATTTCGTTTGAGAAGTTGGCGCGTAATCCATGGTCTGCCGGCTTTAGAGCCTGTAGTAACTGGAAACGATAAGGACGTAGTTGAACGCGTTTTCTTACAACTTTCCACTCATCATGGGAACTTGTAATTCACGACTAGCCTTCCGGACTGATTTCTTTGGGCTATGAGTGAACTTGCTGAACAGTCTCTTCACTAACTCTTGGTCATCCTGTGTTCTTCCTTTTACAAAGGCAGCCGGTAGCTGCAAATCGATGATACCCTCTATGAATGTTATCGCTTGGAGGATCACAACCGAACTTCAGCTGGAACGCATGGAACGCACGTTGGACAGTAACTACAGACTCGGTCTTTGCAAACTCCAAAACACAAAACGCTAGTCGCCATCTTCTCTAGTACCGCTGTCTAGCGGTTTGCGGCGGAAACATTGCGCGCTGTGCATGCGCACTGGTGTCAAACACAACTGTTTGAATTGCTCTTTCATCTGACATATCATTTATAACTGTACGTTTAATGTAATAAGTATTATAATGCGTTAAAACCCCAATTTCATTTACAAACACTCTGCTTTATTAAAATTTTTATGATTTTGCATGCTGTGAAGAGGTTTAAAAATATATTCGCTGCAAATTTGAGAACTGGTTTCTGCGTCGAAGAGTATAGATGTCGTCCTATTGTACATACATACGGGCATGAAGTGTTAAGACCCTCACGGTACTAGTTGACCAATGCTGCTTGCCTGATACAGTACTATATATGTAGCTGTACCCTTCCTTATTCCTCTGAAACTGGAACTAATAGGCAAATTAATTCTTTACTTTCCCAGAGATTGGAGCGTTCTGTACTGTGAAATATTTTCGAAATTTTTAGGATATTGTGAAGTAAAAATGTCTTTTAATGAAGATATTGTGAAAGTGAGAGAAGCTGCATATGAAATCAGTCGATTCATTACACAGTGAAATGTCGAAGGTGAGGTTGAAAGATGTGTGCTCCCCCTTGTTCAATCTTGTGATGTCTATTTGTATAGGCAGATGAGAAATCCAATAAAGCATACACAAAACTGAAAAAAGAGAAACAAATACCTGTGAACACTGTACAAAAATACAGTCAATAGAGCATCATCAGCTATCGTCATCAGTTTATAAAGAAAGAGATGGTTTTCATAAATGTCAACAGAGTATGTTTTCCAACAGACCTTTTTAAGAAAAGTTGTTCATGTAAAGAATGGTCCATTTTTCTGAGTTATACAGTGTTTAGTAATATACTTTGTTTGGAGTCTTTTAGTGGTTTTAGGTTCTGTCAATTTTTTCTTGTTATTGCTCCCTTGCATTGTGTCATACTAGAACTTTGTTTTGTAATGATGTTATAAATTAATTGCAAATGCGTGCTGTGGCTACTGAGCCATTGTGTACTATAAAATTGTGTTATATACGTAATGTACAGTGGCATCACTAACACAAAAAAGATGCGTCACCTGGTCCCAGTTTATCCTGTTTTTTGCAGTCATAAATTGTCACACAGAACCACCAGTTTGGTTTACATTTTGTTTCTTTGTGTGAATATTGTATTATGAGTGGTCTATGATTTTACAATTTTTAGGATTTTGTACGTCAGTAAGTATAAACGGAACCCTTGGCCTTCTTTCTGTCTGTCCGTCCAGTAGTTCAAAACCCTTTTTTCTCAGGAATGGGTACTCATAACAAGTTGAAATTTATGTCACATATTAAGGTCTATGGTCCCCTGGCGATGTAAAAAAGTGAAGCAGCTTTGTCAATTCAATCAAAAGATCCGGCCACTCATTAAAACCGATACCGTACCTCCTCCTGACGTATCACCTTGAAATTTGGCAGTAACAAAGGTTTCACAGTAGAAGTAAAAAAAGAAATCCAAAAATCGTTAATTTATAATTATATCAAACCAAAAATAAAGATTTCCTTTGTCATTTGTTATCTGACTTTTAACTTAAATTTAAAACCTTGTCGAAAATGTTGGAATACTTCAGATCGATATCTTGCCAGTATTAGTATCGATAACAGCGAAAAGCCGTCGAGATGGTCGATTCTTGGAATGAATGAACTGTATATGTACGTAATTAAGTTCACAGAGTACGCGAGTCTAATGGGACCTGGCCAATTTTTCGTTCCCGCCCCTCTTTCTCTTCCCTGGTTTGCTTTCCTCCGTGATGCTAATTGTATCATATATGGTTTATGTACTGTTATTATGCACTTGTTTTTATTGTGTGTATTTAGGTTCAGGGTCAGGTTTCAGTTCAAACTTGTGTATTATTTTATTTTAATTATCAAGTTGTTCATTTTTTAAGTGGTTTCAAACAGCATCACTCTACCAACTCAGTCTGTAAGTTAAATTCCTATCAGCTAAGTTTTGTAATGCCGCTAATTGTATCTTGCATGTTTCATGCACTATTGTGTACACTCTTCTCTTTATAAAGTTTTTAGTTCTTATTTATGTCTTTACACTTGTTATCCACTTTCTGGTTTCACTATCACATTGTTACGTTATTTATGCACGCACAGCATAACATCCAGCTTTGTATACACATGCCACATGGTGATATTACACACACACACACACACACACACACACACACACACACACACACACACACACACACACAAACACATACAGATATATATATACTCTCCGCTGACATTCCTGGAAACTTCTATTTCTTCAGAGAGCCTGGAAGTGTACCAGGCATATCAGATCATTTCATTATAAATTGATGACAACAGCTGATGATGCTCTATTTGTTGATTGATAGTACTTCTATACAGTTTCACGAGAATCTGTTTCTCTATTATTTGCAACTAGATAATTTCACTTTTGTATATACTTTATTTGATTTGTCATCTGTCTATAAAAAAAGTCATTACAAGATTAAACAAGGGGAATACACATATTTTAACCTCGCCTTTGACATTTTACTCCATAATGGAACACGACTGATTTCATCTGCAGCTTCTCATACTTTCACAATATCTTCATTAAGAGACGTTTTTACTTCCTAGTATTTTAAAAATTCCAATAATATTCCATAGTATAGAATGCTCCAATCTTTTTAACAGTAAAGAATGAACTGGCACGCTAATTCCAGTTTCAGAGGAATAAGGAAAGGTACCACTATGCACATAATGCTGTATTGGTCGACTACTCCCGTGAGGGTCTTGACACGTCATGATCTTCTGCCAACATGTATGTCTTTATGCTTGTTATGCACTTTTTGGTTTCAGTATCGCATTGTTAAGCTATTTCTGTGGGCACAGTGTAACATCCATATTTGAATACTAATGCCACCTGGTGATATATTTATATAAACTTGTTATGATCTTCTGATGCCTTTACCTGACGTTAAGTGATGGCATTATCACAAAACAGTTGGCAGCTCAGTCTGTCGCCTAAATCGTTTGTACAGAGTAAGAACAGGAGGGTGCCTGTAACACTGACTTGGGGAACCCCAGACATCACTCTTGTTTCGCAAGATGACTCCCCATCAGTAACTAGGACCTTTCTAGCAGGAAACTATAAATCTAGACACACAACTGAGATGATACTCCATGTATGCACAATTACACGAGAAGCCACTTATGATGAATCATGTCAAAAGCCGTCTGGATATCTTAAATACTGAGCCAATGTGAGATACTCATTACTTTGTATTTCACAATAACGATATTTTCCACATTCATGTTGCGTATTTGAGTCAGAAGATTTATCTCTTTGAGGTATTTCATTATGTTCAGTCACAGTATGTGCTCCAAAATCTTAAGTTTCTTTTTTTTAATTTGCAGAGGAGGGATGACGATGTGCCAATAGTGTTGCTGATGCCCCTGGAGCAGGTGCGAGAACACTTCCGCAAGCAGGACGGCGAGTAGGCAGCAGAGGCTCTGAGCAAACATGGCCGCCCACGACTTTCCAGTGGCCGCAGTGTTACTGCTGACACCACCACCCGTCGATGCCGTGCCACAATAAGGCGGCCATCTTGATCCGAGAAGATTTTGTAAAATGTCCCCCTCCACTTGATAGACCTGGGCACTATGGCCACAAAAAAATTGCAGGGACAGTGTGAGCCAGCACAAACCACATACTGGGGAAACACTTTGCAGCAGAAGGCTGTATGTAACTTGTCTAGCATGAGATTCTCTGTATACTTGTATATATATATATATATATATATATATATATATATATATATATATATATATATATATAGAGAGAGAGAGAGAGAGAGAATGTCATGCTAGAAAAGTGACATACAGCCTTCTGCTGCAAAGTGTTTCCCCAGTATGTGGTTTTTGCTGGCTCATATATATATTCTCCTCTTCCCTACCATTTCCAGGGTTTTGCAGATTTTGTTTCACTATGTAACTGTGTGGATGGATGCTCTTTCAGGTGCCAGTCACCTAGATCACCAAAGGAAGTTGTGTGTAGTGAAACTCTGAATGGTGTGAACTTCATTCTGTTTGTTATACTGATTTAAATGTTTGTGTATCAGATTGGCTGAGGTGGAAGTTGGAGACCACCTCAGCTTTTACCTAAATGAGCGTATATATATACAGGGTCATCAAACAGTCAGTATAAATTTGAAAACTGAATAAATCACGGAATAATGTAGGTAGAGAGGTACAAATTCACACACGTGCTTGGAATGACATGGGGTTTTATTAGAACCAAAAAAATACAAAAGTTCAAAAAATGTCTTACAGATGGCGCTTCATCTGATCAGAATAGCAATAATTAGCATAACAAAGTAAGACAAAGCAAAGATGATGTTTTTTAAAGGAAATTCTCAATATCTGTCGGACATTTTGTGAATGTTGTTTTTTTTTTGTTCTAATAAAACACCATGTCATTCTAAGCATGGGTGCAAATTTTTACCTCTCTATCTACATTGTTCTGTGGTTTATTACGTCTTCAAATTTATACTAACTTTTTGATCACCTGGTGTGTATATATATATATATATATATATATATATATATATATATATATATATATATACATATATATATCTGTGTGTGTGTGTGTGTGTGAAGTTAAAAGTAGGCAGTATAATGCTGCATATCATCCCCTTATTTGTTGTACCCTTTTCATTTTATTTATTAACGTTCATTTCATCATAAAGGCCTGCATAATATGGAATTGTTATGTATGTGGATGGAGTGAGAGTCATACAGATAAGAGACAGAGAGTTTATACTCGTAGTCTGTAGCTGCAAATATTTATAAGAATGCAAACATTTTGCTGAATGTTTATACATTACAGATACAATAAATACAATTTTTCTCACATTGGCATTCAGGCAGTTAAAAAAATAAGAATTCTTGATATGATTTTAGAAGTTTTACATTCATATATGTATAAACTAGGAAAATCCTTTAATCGAAAATGCTGCAAGAATTTTCACAGAAAAACTATCTTGAGTTAATGTGCATGGAATTCCCATTCACTGCATAAGATTAGGACTTTATGCTGCCTTAATAGCTGACTGTGGAAAACATAAGCAAAACAAACTATTTAAGTTTTCAGCAATTGTAAAAATGTTTGGTGCTACAATTAATGGCAAGAAAACAAAAACTGTGATACTAAGCAAATTAAAAATGAAAAGAGCATCTGACATCTAAATTGAAGAGAATTGTATTGGGATAGTTGATAAATTTTGTTGTTTATGCCCCTTAATTACAGAAGACAAAACAGATGTAGTATCGAAATCAGAAATAAAATTTCTACAACTATGTGTGCTTTTAATGAAAGAAGAGAACCGCTAGTGAATTTGTAACTTACTATAGAGAAGAAAAAGGAACTGCCCAAACATCTGCATGGAGTGTATTCCTTTATGGCTGTGAGAACTGGACGCTGCCGGGACATAGGCAGAAAGTGGTCGGGAGATATGGGAATGTGGCCTCTGGAGAATGTCTGATGAGGCATACTGGACAGAAAGAAATGATGAGGATGTCCTGAAAGAGATCGATGAGATGTAAAACTTCATAGCAGTTACCCGGAAAAGGAAGACGAATCTCTGTAGTCACCCACTGAGAAACAGGATGTTTTAATCAATGTATTTGAAAGAAAAATTTTGGGGCAGAAAACTGACAGGATGCCAAGAAAGCATATAGTCTGTTGGAAGCACAAAGTGCCAAAACTATCAAGAAATGAAGAGAATAGCACAACATATGCGAGAATGGTTGTAAAGACATGATGATGGTAATGGTGCTTTCATGTGCTCCAAGCGAGACCCTGAGTCTTTGGTTGAAGCACATGAACCACTTACAGCTCAACAGCCAGTGGCAAAATCAGAGTACTGATAATGACAGTGATGATTATCTTCAAATATACATTACAGAAGCGAGCATACAAAGTATCAGAGCAGATATTTGTGGCTGGCTGACGACGAAACTAAAATTTGGCGTGTAAGAGTTACTAATAAAATACAGTTTAGGAGGAGCCAAAATGATTTGTTACTAGCCAACCCTGTCTGGCAATTTTTTGTACAGTGATCTGATCAACTTATTGTTAACAGTAGCTCATAGTTTTATTCTACATAATACATGACTTATGAACATCTTCAGCACAAGAACACAATATGTGTAACATAAACTGTTTTCCTTCATGATGGTTTGTAATTCCCTATGTACTTTAGTGGGTGTACATTCACAAGTTTGTGATAAGATCTTTTTACTGATTTTCAACTGAAAATATATTTAAGGGTTTTTACTTACTTTATAGTCTCCAGGTTTATTTGATTTAGAACATAACAATTGTGTGAAAACCTCTTGCATATATTTGTTTTCCGAAATGTTTCACCTGCTAGAGTGTATCCTTTCTATGGTGAATGGAATTCACAGTTTATCAGATCAAACCAAACATCCATTATTCGTGTTTTATTCAGATATTTAGAATATAGAGACTGTAATGAAAATGTTTTGATCTCTGCAAATATTCTTTGCATTTATAATTTTCATCTGACAGACAACAGTCATTATTAGCAATGGTCTTTTAATTACTAACTTCTCCACTTTACCGTAATTGACATATGCTTTTGATACTGACATACGGATCAAATAACTGAACAAATTGTCAGTATGAAACTGTGTAAGATCAAGATTCCTTTCGCAGAAAAATTATTCAGTGACAATTTTCTTAAAAAAGACAGTAGCATACGGAAAATTTTTTTCATTCATTGCTGAAGTTGAAAGTGTGATGTCACTTCCATTGCGTTAAAATGACAATAATATTCCGTAGTTGTAAAAGCATACTTTAAGACATGTTAAAAGACTACTGTTTATTTCATCACATTATGATAAATTATTTATTGCAAACATTATAAATAAATTTAAAAGTTTTGAGTATTACATGTGTTTCATTATGTTCACTCATAGAGTAATGAATACAGCCTTGACTCATAAGTACTTCCAGTGAAGGTAAATAGCCACACAGAATGAGATTTTCGTTCTGCAGCAGAGTGTGCGCTGATATGAAACTCCCTGGCAGATTAAAACTGTGTGCCCGACCGAGACTCGAACTCGGGACCTATGTCTTTTGCGGGCAGGTGCTCTACCAACTGAGCTACCCAAGCATCACTCATGACCCATCCTCACAGCTTGCCCACGAAAGGCAAAGGTCCCGAGTTCGAGTCTCAGTCCAGCACACAGTTTTAATCTGCCAGGAAGTTTCAAATAGTCACACACTATGGAAATCAAACACCAAACTAAGCATAAAAAATGGATATCTGATATATTTTTCTACTTATAGGAACTTAGTTTATTGCCAGTTCATTGAGGACCAGTACTGGGCCCACTCTTGCCCCTAACTTAAACAAATGAGCTTCGACTGACATACAAAAGTGGTGACAAAAGTGTAATTTTTTTCTGACAAGACATATATACTAACCAAGGCTTACAACCTTCAGAAACAGCGCAGATGATAACTGCAAATTCCCATCAGTTTTGTGAAGTTCACATTTTAGCTCTTAATCTCACAAAGGACTTTGGTATGCAAATGCAAAGAAGTAATAAATGACCTGTTATCGCTAGAAGTGAACATTAATGCTCATACCCTAAATGTCACATTGCTGGGTAGGATGCTGGTGAGGCAGAGGTGAAGAAATGATTGGGTGGTGCTTGCTGTCAGGGGGGGGGGGATGAGGGGAGGATAGTCTTCTGAGGAGATGTTTTTATGCCAGTGAAATTAATTCACCTTCAAAGAGGATGATTATATAATTTACTCTCGCACAGGCAATTCGGACTTGTTTGCATACTTGCAGGAGAGGTTCATATCCTGTAATCTGGCTGATGACTGGTTTCGTACTTACCATGTCTTTCGAGTGGTGAGGAGTCTCTCCTGCCACCTTTCCTCAACACAATAAAATGTTATATTTATCAGAGAATAACAAGTAAACAGAGTTTATTGATACATCTAGCAGTGATAAAATCTCTGTTACTAAATAGCGTATCTGGTACACAGTTACAGTTGCATGTTACCTCCGTTACCTTCCAGAGGCAACAAAAATTTTATTTTCAAAATTTAATATAATGTAATTTCACATTTTTGGTTATTTTCACTTCTTTACAGATTATGAAACCATAAAGGTAGGTCTGTGGTTATATGTTAAGGTGGCAGCATTATCATTGTTGCAAGTAAGTTGCACACCAGGCTCGAAATCCTAAGGGAAGCAGCAAAGTGCCACAAGTAATGAGGACAATGGGAAAGTGGCACTGCATCAATAGTGTGTGCATAAATTGAGATTTGGACGTAACGGGCGGCACGGTAGGGTAGTCCGAGCAGTCGCGATGACCACTACGACCACTTAGTGGTCTGGTCATCTGCCTAATAAGCAGGAGACCCAGGTTCGAATTCCAATCAGACACAAATTTTCAACTTTCCACATTGATTTAGATCAATGACCACTTACAGCCAATGTCTGTGCTTCCTTTATGTCTCCAACTGCTGCTATATTCTTTGTATTTCTTTAGAAGGTCAAATTTTCTGGTCATTTGCCATTTTAACTACATACTTCATGATACCTTGGTACTGAGTTGGCAATATATTTGGGCACCTGTAAGTAGAGGGAAGAATCATGCCTCAAAGTTGACAATACTTGGCCCCTGTTAGTTTTGATCACGACAGTGCATTATATAATTTGCATCACTGTGTTTAAATTCTACTGTTGAAAAGCAGATTACCCATCATGGTGTCCTTAGGTGAAAATGAATGTGTTCTTTCAGGGAAAAGAAAATCAATCACACAAAGCAATAAGAGAAATATAATAAAGCTAGCAAGACTGAGAGGAGTATCCTATAAGAACTACTCTCTAAAGAACGTAGATGCCTAAATAATTGGTGGAGAGTGCAGGTAATTTCGTATTATTTAGTATTTTGGTCCCTTAAATTAAATCAGTTCTACAAGGGGACAGCTGTCTTCATAGAAACGTCATTGAAACAGAAGAGTGTAGCATAAGTTGACTACATCATTTCATTTAAGATTCTAGCAACCTTAGCTATACTGTGGGATTGTCATTTATCAATGCTCTGGTCAAGCATACCTCAGATGTTACCCTAAGCCAGCATGTTGAACTACCTAGAAATATATGCTAACCTTCTGGGCCAGCTGCTGTGGCATATCGGTTCTAGGCGCTTCACTCTGGAACCGCGCGACTGCTACAGTCGGAGGTTCGAATCCTGCCTCAGGCGCGGATGTGTGTGATGTCCTTAGGTTATTTAGGTAAGTAGTTCTAAGTCAAGGTGACTGATGACCTCAGATGTTAAGTCCCACAGTGCTTAGAGCCATTTGAACCATTTTAACCTTCTGGTAAAGAGCCCATAGAAAAAGAAAAAGATGGAGGCCTTCACAAAATCACAGGAAGTAGAAGATCGCTGCAGTGAATTTTATGTGGACATTGTGAAGAACACTTTGGTGAAATAAAATAACGAATTATAAGCCTAATATGAACTTGGTACATGTTTTTCTTTTTAATTTACTATTCAAGTATAATAAAAAGTGGGGTCATGTACAAGGATTAAAAAACCAATAAAATAGTTACTTTTTAAAATTATATGTTTGTTATTTTTTGTAAATTTCGTAGAACGGCACAAGTGCAGAGTTTTTGAGATGTAGTAACATTATCAGCCTAGTCAGTACAAGAGATTTCAGATTAACCATCCTCATTAAGAGTTGTTGTACTCCGTTCTGGAACGGAAAACTCGGAGAAAACTCATGAGATATGGTAATAGATAAATATATTTTTTCATAACCGAAATTTCGATCAGATGGATGTATGTGTCTGTGCAGGGAACGGGGAAGAGGTTTTTACATCCGGCCTATGAGGACGATGTACAGGAGGTACAGTGTCTCTTTTGAAATATTCAAGCCGATATATTTGAAGTAAATATTAAAAGGACTCTGAATACTATTATATGGACATAAATGACAAATTAATTATGAACATGTATTAAATTAGCTTCAAAGAAATACTAATTGATTGCAATGTAATAAAAAGACATTATTTATATGAGATGAGATCGTAGTGGATAATGTTCTCGAAACTAACATTATTATCTTTGTCATTATATATAAGAGATAAAGGATATTTAAAATCACTTCGAGTCAGATCATTTCTTGTGCTGTACATAAGGTACACTTGCTATTGTAAAGCGTTAGCTTTTGTTCTGTTTTTTCTCGTACGTAGTGAATAATTCAAGTGTGTATTCTGTGCTTAGTGGAAATATATTTACAAGACGTGAGTGCATTGTGTTACTTAACGAACCCATACAAACAATTCTTCGTTAATTAATAATTCCAATAAGTTATTTAGCATTTTTTCAGAGTCTGTGGAGCCAAGACCACCTACAATACATCAGACCACAACACAGAAACCAAGATGGCGGTAGTCTTAGGCCAAGTATTTCAGCGGTACCCTAATACGAATTATTTACAAACTTCATAAGTGGAAAGTAGGTTCTAAATTGCGTAAGAAATGTCGTATTGTTATGTATTTTTCTATATTCAAACTTAAATAAAAAGTTGTCACTAACGTCACAAATTACATAATAAGTACTCAAAATCAAATTCAAACAACTACTACATAACGAATATAAATGGCATTTTTGGACACTAATAATAATTTGCAAAACAGAAGCTACATAGCAGCAATAAGTAAAGCATTGGATTTATTTGCTGCTCAGCTTGGCCACTTTGCGTTTTGTTATTTTTGCTGCAATGTCTTCATGAGTTCCTCTTTTTTGTTTTACTCGTGTTCGAGCAATTACCTTTGAAACACACTTTTCATTCAATAATATTGTGTGAATGCCACATTTACACACATCACTGACGTCACTAATGGCATTTTCACACAATTCAGCTCCTAAGGGAAGTACTGCGTCTCTTTGATTTTCAAGTTTGAGAAATTCTGGTTCATATGTGCTGCTAATCAGAACCTGAGAAAGTTTATATAGATTACAACCCAAGGAAATCATTATAGAAGCAGGGCACTTCAGTCCCCCATGATTCAGTTGGTTGAAATAGGAAAGGAGTTCTTTGGTTTCACACTGCAACAAAATTTCATCCTCTTTCTGTAACATTTCTTCACAAACTGAACATTTTCCACCTTTGCGCAGCTTTTCAAGCACTGTTTTGCTGGTGTAACTAGCAGTACAAACCAAGACTCTCAAATCTTCATCCATCATGGGAATGTTTACAGGAAAGAGAGCTATTACTTCTTTATAATCAGAATGTAAAGATGATGTCATGAAAACCTGCATTGTACCCGCTGTTGTAGTATCTGAAGTATTCTCAGCAACACCAAGTATCTTTCCTTCTTTATAAGAGAATTTTGAATGAACATAAACTTCATCTAGCATCACTGAAATTACCTTGTCACTTTCCTGAAGAAATTTATTTTTTTCCCTCAAAAAAGCTACCTGTGATGGACCAATACAAGGTTTATTTGGATCCATTTTGCATATAAACTGCCTTAAATAGACAGGATGAGGTAATGTTATCACATTTGTTTTTCTCAAGTGATGGTGGGCACCAGGAAATGAAAAGCAAATGGTTGCCGCCCATATCAAAAGCTCAGGAGAATATCTACTTTGCTTTGTTATTGCAAGTTGTAATTGCTCCAAAACTAATTCTATTTTAGGTGCTATTTCAGCATCAAAATCACTACCAGCTTTCAGTGCTTGTTTGAGAACATTGACTAAAATTATAGTCTTGTCAATAGTGCCAATAGAGTTATCGGTGAAACCATCTAGGTGACTCACCAGATTGTCAAATTTTGTCCACTTGTCACATTTCAAGTTCTCTTACTCCCCAGACTGTAATATCCATATCAAGGTTCCTGTAAACAAACACACATTTTTGTGAAAAACTTTTACTTCCAAGGAACTTGATATCTTGAAGCACATCACTGAAGAATCATCCTATAATTTAATGAAAGATACATAGTCATCCTTTACTAAAAGTGTAAATGGACAAACATTCCTTTTCTGCACTTCGCTTTTGAAATGCTGAAAGTCAGGTATATTGTCATGTTCGCACCAATTACTGAAACTACATTCATCAAGTTCCAGTAGCTGTTGAGCACGAACTTCAGGATTCTTCTTTTCCTTAGTAACTGGTACTGTGTGATAAGAAGGTTGATTAGGAAAGATAGTTGGAATTGCATCATTTGTTGTTAGTTTTGGTATTTTTCGTGGCACACGTATTGGTTCACAATTTTTCACAGGAAAAATGTTTTTCCTAACCACAAACTTATGTTCAAAATGCATACCACAGTTTTATCGTTCACTTCAAAATTATCTCTGTGAATTAGCTTAATCCATTTGTTCCTCAATGCTGTTTCTTTGGGAAACTTAAATCTTGTGGTATCGTATGTTTTGCCGTAATTGGATTTACGTCCTGGTATAGGCCTACAACAGCTACAATCCATCACAGGAACAGTTTACACTTTAAATTATGCTGAACTTACTACAGAATCTAGAAAATAAATACTACAGTAGCACTTGTGACGACATTCACAGCATATAACATAAAATAACAGGCAGTAATAAATGCTTTCGCTTCTCTTGGACGTCATGTATACAATATTACACACATATATTATGGAAACACAAGCATGCTGGTTTGTTTCCCCCACGATTGCCGCCATATTGTCAACTATCGATATCTGCCTTAAGGTCTGATTTATTGTAGGTGGTCTTGGCGGAGCGAGCAGCGGTGATCTTTGACTGGCAACAATTGGCCGCCATTACGCTGCGTATTTAAATTTACTTTTTTATGTAATATATCACCACAGCCGGAGCAGAAAGCATCATTTTAAGTCATTCAATTAACTAAAGTGCAAATCTTCACTAATTTTATTTCGTCAAAAAATGCATACTTTCGAAGATACGATTTATTCTAGGTAAGTGAATTTGGCCTGCATTACATTTCGCCGAAAACATTTGAAATAATTTGTAGGAAACCTGGCGCTCATTCGAAACGTAATTTAATTAATATCTTTGGCCACTTACAAATCAATATACCGGATGATCAAAAAGTCAGTATAAATTTGAAAACTGAATAAATCATGGAATAATGTAGATATAGAGGTACAAATTGACACACATGCTTGGAATGACATGGGGTTTTACTAAAACAAAAAAAAACACACAAAAGTTCAAAAAATGTCCGACAGATGGCGCTTCATCTGATCAGAATAGCAATAACTACCATAAGAAATTAAGACAAAGCAAAGATGATGTCTTTACATGAAACGCTCAATATGTCCACCATCATTTCTCAACAATAGATGTAGTCGATGAATAATGTTGTGAACAGCACTGTAAAGCATGTCTGGAGTTATGGTGAGGCATTGGCGTCAGATGTTGTCTTTGAGCATCCCTAGAGATGTCGGTCGATCACGATACACTTGCGACTTCAGGTAACCCCAAAGCCAATAATCACACGGACTGTGGTCTGGGGACCTGGGAGGCCAAGCATGACGAAAGTGGGGGCTGAGCACAAGATCATCACCAAACGACGAGCGCAAGAGATCTTTCATGCATCTAGCAATATGGGGTGGAGCGCCATCCTGCATAAACATCGTACGTTCCAGCAGGTGCTTATCAGCCAGGCTGGGGATGATGCGATTCTGTAACATATTGGTATACGTCTCACCCGTCACGGTAGCAGTTACAAAACCAGAATCACGAATTTCCTCGAATAAAAAAGGCCTTACAACGGTAGATGTGGTAAATCCAAACCATACCGTGACTTTCCCGTCGTGCAATGGAGTTTTCACGACAGTTCTAGGATTTTTGGTAGCCCAAATTCTGCAGTTGTGGACATTGACAGACCCTCGGAGCGTGAAATGAGCTTCGTCGATCCACAACACGTTACTCAACCAATCGTCATCTTCTGCCAGCTTTTGAAACGCCCACACCGCAAATGCCCTCCGCTTCACTAAATCGCCAGGTAACAGTTCATGATGCCGACGGATTTTGTGCTGATAGCATCGGAGGGTACGCATAAGTGCCAACCAAACAGTAGTGTATGGAATGCCGGTGCGACATGCGACTGCACGAGTGCTGACTTCCCCATGCATAGACGAACCCGCTGCAGTCTCCATTTCTTCCTGAACTGTCTCAGCAGCATTACACCTTGTGCTCGGTCGGCCACTACGGGGTCTATCATCTAAACAACCCGTGGCTTCGAACTTCGAAATCATTCTCGCCACAGCTGCCTTTGACAACGGACCTTTACCCTTTCGAATCCCCTTCCTATGGTGATAGGATCGTAACGCTGAAATAGCACATTCTCCATTCTGATAATACAGCTTCACTAAAAGCGCCTTTTCAGGTAACGTCAACATACTGCGACTGCTGGCACATCTGATTCTCTTTCTTTCTTCTTTTTTTTTCTTTATTGTTATTTTCAAACCCGTACAAACAGGCAGGCTGTCAGCAGCATGCTACGCCCCTCTTTAGCCATAGAATAGATCAATAAACAACAGAAAGAATACACATAAGTGACATAACGGTGGGTGATAAAACAGTAGACACATAAAGACAAACACGGAGACGTTCACACTCGATGATAAACCACACTAGAAACTGTTGACACGACGCACAAACACTGAAGATGGCGATGGCACAGGTGAACGATGGAGTGCGACGGTGAACACTGAACACGACGTCACACACGAGACACTGATGGCGATTATCTCCGGCGCGTGAATGTCCACTTAGCGTGTGCCAGTCCGGGGACCTGCCAAGAGGGGAAGAAGGGTGAGATGGGGGAGATCGGAGAACAAAGATGCCAATGGCTGAGGAGATGGGGGGAGAAGTAAAGGGACAGGGGAGGGGAAGCCCGGGGGAGGAGTGGGGAGAAATTGAGGAGGGAGGGAAAAGGGAGAGAAGGGAGGGAGGGTGCCCGAAGGAGCAAAAACAGGAAGAGGGAGGGAGGATCAAAGTTGGTAGGAGGGCTAGATGGAGAGAAGGAGGGCATCACCAGGGAGGGGGAGCTGGCGGAAGCAACCTTGGGAGAGGGTAAGGAGGGTGGAGAGATGGAGACTGGGTGGGACGTGGGAATACAGATTCCTTCTCTCACTACAGCTCCTTTTATACACGATTGTCATGCGCAGTCACTGACGTTTTGCTGTCCAGCGCCATCTGTCGGACATTTTGTAAACTTTTTTTTGTTCTAATAAAACCCCATGTCATTCCAAGCATGTGTGTCAATTTTTACCTCTCTATCAACGTTATTCCGTGGTTTATTAAGTTTTCAAATTTGTAATGGCTTTTCGGTCACCCGGTATATATTTCTTATATTATCCCTTTCCCTTACGTTTCTAGCATTTGTAGACTTAGAGAAAGCTTTTAACAATGTTGACTGGAATATTATCTTTCAAATTCTCTACGGTCGCAGGTTCGAATCCTGCCTCGGGCATGGATGTGTGTGATGTCCTTAGGTTAGTTAGGTTTAATTAGTTCTAAGTTCTAGGCGACTGATGACCTTAGAAGTTAAGTCGCACAGTGCTCAGAGCCATTTTGAACCTTTCACATTCTGAAGGTGGCAGGGGTAAAATACAGGGGGCGAAAGGCTATTTACAATTTGTACAGAAACCAGATGGCAGTTATAAGAGTCGAAGGACATGAAAGGGAAGCAGTGGTTGGGAAGGGAGTGAGACAGGGTTGTAGCCTCTCCCCAATGTTATTCAATTTGTGTATTGAGCAAGTAGTAAAGGAAACGAAACAAAAGTTCGGAGTAGGTAATAAAATCCACGTAGAAGAAATAAAAACTTTGAGGTTTGCCGATGACATTGTAATTCTGTCAGAGACAGCAAAGGACTTGGAAGAGCAGTTGAACGGAATGGAGAGTGTCTTGAAAGGAGGAAATAAGATGAACATCAACAAAAGCAAAACGAGGATAATGGAATGTAGTCGAATTAAGTCGGGTGATGCTGCAGGAATTAGATTAGGAAATGAGAAACTTAAAATAGTAAAGTAGTTTTGCTATTTGGGGAGCAAAATAACTGATGATGGTCGAAGTAGAGAGGATATAAAATGTAGACTGTCAATGGCAAGCAAAGAGTTTCTGAGAAAGAGAAATTTGTTAACATCGAGTATTGATTTAAGTGTCAGGAAATCATTTCTGAAAGTATTTGTATGGAGTGTAGCCATGTATGGAAGTGAAACTTGGACGATAAATAGTTTGGACAAGAAGAGAATAGAAGCTTTCGAAATGTGGTACTACAGAAGAATGCTGAAGATTAAATGGATAGATCACATAACTAATGAGGAGGTATTGAATAGAATAGGGGAGAAGAGGAGTTGGTGGCACAACTTGAGTAGAAGAAGGGATCGGTTGGTAGGACATGTTCTGAGGCATCAAGAGATCACCAATTTAGTATTGGAGGGCAGCGTGGAGGGTAAAAATTGTAGAGGGAGACCAAGAGACGAATACACTAAACAGATTCAGAAAGATTTAGGCTGCAGTAGGTACTGGGAGATGAAGCAGCTTGCACAGAATAGAGTAGCATGGAGAGCTGCATCAAACCGGTCTCAGGACTGAAGACCACAACAACAAGAACAATCCCTTTCTTGTGTTTCACTTTATAATAATAATAATCAATAACCACAGAAAGGAAAGGACAATATAGATGTCAGGCCTTGTGAGTGGGCACCTGTGGCTGCCGTTAAATGACAGAACAGGAAATCAGGTAAAATAAAGAGAATATATGTCAGTGTAGAAGGGGCCCGCCTAGGGTCGGAAGTTACCAGGTGTAGGCCCGTCTAGGAGATCGAACAAATAAGTAAGTGGGCAACGGAAGGAGATGAGTGGGCTCATCTTAATTGATGTCGGTGGCCGGTCATGGAGCGCAGGGGAAGAGGCTCTGCTTACCAAGAAAAGCGTCTGTTCTGCTCGAGGTCCGGATCACGAGAGAGACTGTTCTGCACTGCACAATGCTCCAGCGTCCGCGCACGTGACCTGTGTCCTGCGCACGCTATTGGCTAAAGCCGATGGCGGGAATTCACTAGCAGTTTCAGCGCAGGGCTTATGGCGTCTGTTGTCAGCAGCTTTGACTGGACAGAACTGTCTCGGTTCTGAAAGACAGGCAACTTGTGTCACGTGGGCACAGCTTAAGTTCCTCTGGGAGAACTTGTAAGGATTTCATTGGGCCTTTGAAATAATTTTTTTTACATCAATTCCCTAAACTATTCCTTGACTGGCTGCCACCCTGTACATTCATCCTATCAGCAAATCACTGTTCAGTCATCGACCGAATTTAAAGTGCTGTTACCATCTGTTCATTAAGAGGTATAATCTTACTTTAAGACGAGTATTACAGTCAGAAATTGCGCATATATCTTGAGGCTGCCTAACACAGGCGCACAAATTCCCCAGATTATATTCGTCATTTGAGAATTAGAGCACTCAGCGTTATTCTAACAAACTCTACACATAATTTGAAACCTTTACCAAAATTTTTGTCGCTGACGCCCCCTGACAAAATGATGAAAGGGAAAAACTTTACCACTTACCGTATTTCGAACAGTAAAACTTCATCGAGACGTGCGACGTTTTAATTTATTTTTCCTTTGGTAGTAGCCGCATTTGCAGCACATTATGCAGACAGGATACGCATACCTGGCTGGATATACCCGCAAACCTTCCCGCCTGCTTAGCTGAGTGGCAACGTGTTTGTATACCATGCATCAGGCCCGGGTTCGATTCCCAGGGGGGTTGGAATTTTCCCTGCACGTGGACTGGGTGTTGTGTTGGCCTCATTATCATGTCATCATCAGCATGCACAAGCAGAGCGATGCGATGTGAGCTCACCTGGAATAACACTTGCATCCGGCGGTCGAACACCTCGGGATGGCGCCTCCCGGCCAACAATGTCGCACGATCATTTACTTTCGTTGTACAACACATGGCTCAGGAAATATCACGTCCTGTAGTACTGGCCATTAAAATTGCTACACCAAGAAGAAATGCAGATGATAAACGGGTATTCATTGGACAATTATGTTATACTAGAACTGACATGTGATTACATTTTCGCGCAATTTGGGTGCATAGATCCTGAGAAACCAGTGCCCAGAACAACCGCCTCTGGCCGTAATAACGGCCTTGATACGCCTGGGCATTGAGTCAAACGGAGCTTGGATGGCGTATACAGGTACAGCTGCCCATGCAGCTTCAACACGATGCCACAGTTCATCGAGAGTAGTGACTGGCGTATTGTGACGAACCAATTGCTCGGTCACCATTGACCAGACGTTTTAAATTGGTGACAGATCTGGAGAATGCGCTGCCAAGGACAGAGGTCGGACATTTTCTGTACCTAGAAAGGCCCGTAAAGGACCTGCAACATGCGGTCGTGCATTATCCTGCTGAAATGTAGGGTTTCGCAGGGATCGAATCAAGGGTAGAGCTACGCGTCGTAACACATCTGAAATGTAACGTCCACTGTTCAAAGTGCCGTCAATGCGAACAAGAGGTGACCGAGACGTGTAACGCCAGTATGGCGATGACGAATACACGCTTCCAATGTGCGTTCACCGCGATGTCGCCAAACATGGATGCGACCATCGTGATGCTGTAAACAGAACCTGGATTCATCCGAAAAAATGACGTTTTGCCATTCGTGCTCCCAGGTTTGTCGTCGAGTACACCAACGCAGGCGCTCCTGTCTTTGATGCAGCGTCAAGGGTAACCGCAGCTGTGGTCTCCGAGCTGATAGTCCGTGCTGCTGCAAACGTCTTCGAACTGTTCGTGCAGATGATTGTTGTCTTGTAAACCTCCCCATCTGTTGACTCAGGGATCGAGACGTGGCTGCACGATCCGTTACAGCCATGCGGATAAG